>NC_082665.1:1236551-1545689 GCF_025265405.1 Mesoplodon densirostris | reverse complement strand
ATTATAGCCCCTTGAGGTTTACAGGATAAACTGACTCCCCGAGCTGGGCATGGAGAGTGCTTGAGGCTACTTACTGGCAGAGTCAGGGTTAAAACAAGCTCTTTCTTCTCAGCTGTTCCAAATTGCCCCGCAGGCACCGCAGTTGGGAATGGGGCCCAGGTTCTCATAGATACTTAATGTTTCAGAGCCGGAAGAACCTTGGAAACCATAGTTACTACTGGAAAGGGTCCATGGTGACACCACACCCATAGCAAGAACAGGATTCTTTGAAGAAAACAAAAAAAGAAACAACTGGAGAATAAGCCAGAGTCCTTAGAATTTGAAAAGTGATTTTCAAAATAAAAATTCAGTGGAGGGCTGGAGGAGAAAGAGGAAGAATGAACATTTAGAAAATTTTCTAAAATGTAGACAAAGATGTGGATGAGTTCAGGACAAATTAAGTATGGAGGTTTAATCTGGGTGCTCCTAAAACCACCTGTTAGGATTTCCAGAATGAGAAAGCAGAAAACTATGAGAGGAAATACTAAAAGAATTAATAGAAGAAACGTTTCCAGAGTTGAAGAAAGTCAACCGGACTTAAAGGCCACAGTGTCCTGAACAGGAGGAAGGACAGAGCATCGGCCCCTGCTGTGCCTGCTGAGATTCGGGGATGTTGGCGCAGACAGCAGGTTCTAAGAGCTCAGCAAGAGGAAGATGGAGCTCCTTGCAAGGGAACAGAATCAGGTGCGGTCAGCAATGCGGGTGTTAGATTTCCATGTAGGGCCTTGGGACTTCTGGTAAACGATGGTTTGGAACCTGGAATTCTATACCCAGCCAAACAGTCCCCCGAGGCTGATGGAGAAGAAGAGCCACCTTGGGGCCTGCCAGGGCTCCAAACGCATTTCCCATCTGGCCTGAAACGAGGCTTGGAAAGAAGAGGAAGACATGCGACTGAGGGGGAGTGCTCCCCTGCTTCCCCCCACCCAAGGACACAGAAGAGTGTCTGACAACTGGCCCAGGTCCAGATGGCACCGTCCCAGTCAGGCAGGGTCAGAGCCCCGTGGAGCAAGGTCTCCAATGCAGGTGGAGTCCTTTCGGCCACAGAATCATTAAGGAGCCGTTGAGCTGGGGTGAAGACACATATTTCCATCATCAAGAAGAAGGAAGGCAATTGGAAACTCCCAGATAAACACAATGTGCACGAGAGAACGGACGTCTGGCTGTGCCGGAAGCCGACGGGGCAGGGGCGAGGGCAGCAGAGGACGTGTGGGGGGAGGGCTCCCACCAGTCCCATCGCCCTGGTGGCACCGCTTGTCCACGGGACCCCATTCCTTCTCTGCAGACCCAACCATGGCATGAAGGGAGTGTGCTGCTCCTGGCCACGGCTGGCGGGAAGCATGGAGCAAGGCATCTCTCTGACATGGGAAGCAGGACGCCAGAAACCCACTTGTAGAAGACAGACGCTTTAACTGAAGAAAAAATAAAATTAAAATTAAAGAAAAACTTGGAATGGACATTTGGCCTGATGGTACTTTATTTCATTATTAAGTTGTAAATCTCTTTTCTATGCTGATGAGCAAAGCTGGAGGTTATTGGTCCAGGGAGGTGGTCGGGCTGGGTGAGGCTCTAAACAGGGTGTGAAATAAGTGTGACGCATGCTCTGCCCTCATTCCCTGGGGTCAGTGTCAGACCCCACCCCGGCCCACGCTCCTCTGCAGAGGCCTCTGTGTGTGCAGGAGACTCTGGGGCCACAGGGTCACACACAGAGCCACTCAGGGGGAAAGATAGGAAGGGACCATTTGCACCTCCTTCCGCCTGCCCTCCCTCCTGGCCTTGATGCTACACTTGCTATCAAGCACCAGCACGTTTGTGGCCCAGGAGGGGGCTGCTTCAGGTCTCCTCAGTGCCGCAGATGTTTGCACCAAGCTTAGAACACTGAGGATGCTGCTGACAGTGCCAAAACCTGAAATGCAAAGCAGAGGTTTGTGCTCCTTGACATAAAAGGGAGTGTGCGTAGTGTAAACCTTGAAAATGTAAAAGTAGTGCTGTAGCTGATGGAGAGGGGAGGGAGAGAGGAGAAGGGGGGGAGGGGGAGAGGAGGGGAGGGGGGAGAGGAGGAGGGGTGGGGGAAGGGGAAGGGGAAGGGAGAGAACAAAGGAGGGAGGAGGGGGAGGGAGGAGGGGAGGGAAGAGGGAGAGACAGGGGGAGGGAGAGAAGAGAGGTGGGGAGAGGGGGAGGGGGAGGAGGAAGGCAGTGCAGTGTGCCAAGGAGCCGAGAGGATGTCCATAGGTGGCCCAGACCTACAGACCCAGGTCCCACAGGGCTGGTAAAGCCAGCATGTCCCTTTTCCCAGAAATCACCCAAAAGCAACAAAGAGGAGAAATAAATGTGCAAACTCCATTTTCTGGAAACCGAGGAACAGGGGATTGCCCAGACCTTCCGACAGGTGAAGTGAGAGCTCCCGGAGTCCTGTGATGAGCAGGAGGGAGAGAAAACTGAGGAGCTGGAGGGCACAGAGGGGGCCTCACAGCACGTCTGGAGGCTGAAGCATCAGGCTGGAAGGGGAAGGCGGCTGGAAAGAGGACCCGTGTGCAGGAGACGGCAAGGGATGAGGAAAGAAGCTGCATTCCCGCAGCATCAGGAGAAACCAACGTGCAGGAGCAGCCAGGACACTTCCTAAAAAGAAGAGTATTTAAGACAAGTTATAGGGACTTCCCTGGCGGCCCAGTGGTTAGGACTTGGCACTTTCACTGCGGGGGTTCAATCCCTGGTTACGGAGCTAGGATCCCTCATGCTGTGCGGTGCGGCCAAAAACCAACCAAACGAACACAAGTTATAAAGCCTCAGTGTGTATGGTAGCGCCAGTGGGTGTAATTGAACAGAAGAAGTAGACCCCCATGCACACGGGGGTGTGGTCTGCACCGAGAC
Source organism: Mesoplodon densirostris (assembly GCF_025265405.1). NCBI lineage: Eukaryota > Metazoa > Chordata > Mammalia > Artiodactyla > Ziphiidae > Mesoplodon > Mesoplodon densirostris. The sequence goes on along the minus strand of NC_082665.1, from coordinate 1,542,782 downwards.
CGAAACTCACATCCTCGGGGAAATTAGTAGGTTGGTGGGGACACCTGGTAGCTACCTACAGAAAAAGTTAGTTGCATTTATACATTACCCAGTGCAGCAAGATAAATTCCAATTGGCTCAAATATTTAATAGTTAGAAAATAAAATCTTAAAAGTGTTTTTTTTTTAATGGGAGAATTCTTTAAAAATTCAGAAGGGAAAAGGCTTTTTAAACTGTGACACAAAAAACAGAAACTATGAACAGTTGATAAATTTGTCTATAAAAAAATAAAACAATTTCTGCACATCCTAAGCTGTTGTAACCAAAGTCAAAAGACAGAGTGGGTTATGCACCTTGTCTCATCCCACAGACAAAGGGCTCTAATATATAAAGAGCTCCTAGGAATCAAGAAGAAAAAGACTAACAATATAAAAAGTGAGAAAGAAAACGTCAGAGAATTGGCCCACATAAAGAGAAAGCACGCATTCTAAACCCATGAGAAAAGTGCCCTTAGCCCTACCTGGGGCCCCGTTTGACCGACTGGACTGGCCAGGGCCCCAGTTTGCTGGCGCTGTGCTGTGGCCTTGACAGGGGGCCTGTCACACGAGCATCGTTCCACACACAGACCCGTGGACCTCACGTGTCCACGCCTAGGAATTTTCTTGAAGATGCACTGCATGTGCGTGCACCATCGCTCAGACCCAAAGAAACCACCCTCTGCCTGCCAGCTGGGGCCTGCCCTGCATAGTTCACACGGAGGATGGTGCACAGACATGGAGCCAGGGGACACTCTTTCTGTCAAGGGGGTCGCCTGGATGTCCCGGTTCCTGGTTCAGGCAGAGCACGGGCAAGGCCGTGGGCAGAGGGACCAGGGTGTGATGCCCCTGATCCTGATATTGCCGGCTGGACGTGGGCTGGGGGTGGGGAGGGGACACCCATGCTCCTATTTTGAACCCTGTACGTGTATTATCTATACTAAAGTGGACTTACTGTTATTTTTTTTTAAAGAACCCGAGTGTAAAGCTCTTGTTTTGGGTTAGGTGGCCACCCCCCGAGGAAGGGAGCAGGGCCAGCCACGTGCGTCCCCCTGGGAAGGGCGGTCGGGGATGCAGGATGAGACCGAGGATGGCTTTCCCGTTTGTGCGCCTTGATTTCATGGTTTGAGTATTTACGATTACTTTTATCCTTTGTTTTAAAGCGCCATTTTGGCTCTTATGTTTGTGATTTCAAAAAGTAAATGGAGAGGGGCTTCCCTGGTGGCGCAGTGGTTGGGAGTCCACCTGCCGATGCAGGGGACGCAGGTTCGTGCCCCGGGCCTGGGAAGATCCCATATGCCGCGGAGGGGCTGGGCCCGTGAGCCATGGCCGCTGAGCCTGCGCGTCCGGAGCCTGTGCTCTGCAACAGGAGAGGCCACAACAGTGAGAGGCCCACGTACTGCAAAAACAAAACAAAACAAAACAAAAAGTAAATGGGGAGAACTAAACGAAGTGGAAATCAAGTTTCATCAGAAAACAGAGGTTTAGGACCAGTATTTGAGATACACTGTTGGTTAATAGGAGAACCGGGGGTCCACGGCCTTCACCAGGGGGTGCCCAGAGGGCACAGGTGACCCAGGGGCCCTGCAGGTGGTGGGGAGTCTGGCCCAAGAAGCTCCCTTTTATCTGATTTACATGATGGGGTTAGACTTTATTTGGGAAAAAGTTTCTGTCACTAAATGTAACAAGGGTGAAAAACCACCATGTGCAAGGCCCACATACAGGTGCTCAGGTCGGCTGACGAACTTGGCACAAGTGGCCAGCGGTGGAGTCTGGAGAGTTCCTTGATTTCTGTTTTTATGGCGAAGCCACTGAGAGTGGGAGCTGGGCTTCATGCTCTGCGCCCAGCACGAAAATCTCTCTATTTATGGATATGAAAGTGGTGATTAAGGTGGAAATCAGCCCTCACCACAGTGGCTGTTAGTTTAAGGCTCTACAAGTGTTTATTTTCAGCCTGAAATTTTCTGTCTAAATTCACAGTTTACAGTTTAACTGAATTACTTTCTCATTTTTGAATTTACATACAGTGATGAATTCCTTCCTTGCCACTTTAAAAGCATCTTCAAGTGTTTTGTTTTGTCGCCCACAGATAAATCGAAAGCAGCGGAGACGTAAGAGTTGAAATGTTTCCTTTGTCTGCCCTCTGAGGGTAACCCCTGGTCTCTGGGTGATTCTGGGAAGAAAAACTAACAAAACTAAGTAAGTGAAGAATCACTTGGCCTTGGTGAGTTCGGAACCTCACCAATGTTCAGAGCTGTTTGTGCCCGGAAGTTCTGGGATAACTGCTTGGTCTCTCTCCTTCTGGGTGGCCCCCCACCCATTTGGACGGGTCTCCTGGGGTGATAGGGGGATGACCCTGGAGCTCCACCCCACACCATTCTCTTGCCTTTCTCCCCAAATCCACTTCAGGAGAGAGAAATGAGGAGAATTCAGCCAGGCCCTGGGCCCTGCCAGGATTCTGGCCCCCCATCCCGAACAGCCCCCAGGGACTGTCTTGGGAACATCTTGTCACCTAGGGATGAGTGATGTTGAAGGCCCAGGAGGGCTGAGGGGTTACTCCTTTTGTTTATTGCCCCAGACCACTATGATATGAACAGAAACACTTTCAAATCATTATAACACTGGATAAAAGTGAAAATGCCAACTACATCTATTTTTAGGCATTAACACACAAAGTAGGTGTTTGTCATTGACTCTATTTCCTTTTAAAAACAAATCATCTCTTTTTTTAACGCTCGACACTTCAGAATAATAAACATATGCTAACTACAGAAAATAATGATAATCATAAAATTTGACCATACATTTGTTTAGCACTGTATATAAAAATATTCTATATATTATATAATTTTGGTGGTTCTACAAAATACCTGTGACATAGGCAAAGCAAGTAATAATGTTCCCACTTTCAAAAACCAGATGAGAAAGTGAGTGGTCAAGAAGGAGGATGTAAAGAAATAAAAAAAAAAAAAAAGAAAAAAGAAAAAAAAGAAGGAGGATGACTTGTCCCTGATCCCAGAGTCAGCAGGTGACCTGTGGGAAAACACGAAGCTCAAAGCCACTGGACTGGGCTGCCTTTGCAGCCGGTGTCCCGGGTCCCAGAGGCAGGGCAGTTCTGATGTCACCAAGTGAGAGAAGGGCCATCCCACCGAGAGCAGGTTACACTTGGCCGTGCGTGGAGAAGCTCATGGGTGGGTCACGGGGAGAAGCTCATGGGTGGGTCATGGGGATTCCTAAGTCAGGGATGGGAAACTTCCTTTCTTTTTTAATGAGCAAATATTAGAATCACATAAGTAAAAATATGGTTTACTTTAGTTGAATTGTTTTTCTTTTTATTCAATTTTTTACTTCCAAAAATTTCAAACTCACAGAAAAGTTGAAAAATAGTACATACAATGAACAACTGTATACTCTGCGCCTAGGTTCACCAATTTTAAACATTTTTGCATATTTTGCTTCCTTTTTCTCTCTCTACATACACACACACGTGTACACACACACACCTTTTCACTTTTTGGTAAACCGTTTCAAGGTAAGATGCACACCTTGTGACACTCCCCTCCTAAGTGCTTCTTCTGAGAGCAAGGATTCCTGCAGAGTAGCCACTGCCCAGCACCCCCTCCAGATGTCCCCTCCCACTCATACGCAGCCCCACCCACTTCTCCCCACTGGCCCCGCCAGCACCCACCCCTGCTGCGCATGCGTTGAGTTTAATGCACCGCGGGATCCGGGCTGGCCGGGACACCTCGTTCACAGCCACAGGGCTGTGCTTCTCCTTCTGTACCACCTCCTCCTCCAGGCTCCGCTCCTGCCGACCCCAGAAGCCCCATCTGAGCAATTTAATGGGTGGCCCGAGGGCGGGTAAGGTGCCTCGGTACCATCTGGCCCTAAACCGTTAGCGGCTCGTGGCCTTTCACATTTCACCACTCTGTGAGTACCGGGAGGCCCTTTGTTGGTGTGACCGCACAGCTGTGTAACGTGTGTGAAGCTGACGTAGCGGTTAATGTAAAATCGCCTATTTAAGTGCTCCTCTCCCGGTTTAGATGTCAGGGACCCCGCCTTGCAACCCAGAGCCGGGTCCAAAATCCTTCTCTGCATCCCCAGACACAAAGTAAGGCTGTGGTCGTCTGCAGGAGACACCATCTCTTTGGCTTAGAGAAGAGGTGAGACTCAGCAGGGGATGGAGGAGTGACAGCGGGGCCCGGCAGGGCCCAGAATGTGAGCGACAGAGCCATGGCTCTGGGGTAAGCACGGCGACGCTGCAAGGGAAGGCAGTTGACTTTGGACTCTTCTCTTTTTTTAGTGAATTTAACGCTCAGCCAAAGGAAAGTGGGAAATAACATGACTAACTCCATGCAACCCACCAGAGACCACAAAGCCAGGTCACCACCAAATGCTCATTCCCCTCACAGCTGCGGCCTCCCAGGGAAGGCCAAGCCCTGAGTGGATGTGACAGAGCCCGAGGGAACTTGCCCACGCCCGCACTACAGCTACAGGAAGGTCTTTCCTGTTGTTTGCAAGAAAATGATTTAGTTGCCAGTCTAAATATAAATCAGTGAACTGTTTTCAACATTAAAAATAAAATGTGCGCTGCTTGTTTGCATCTGAAGAAATTATAATGTAGACTTATAAAAATTTGATCAGGGAATGTGATTCTTCTGAGGGATTTCAGGATATGTCTGATTATTCCTCTGCTGTTTTTGCCTTTATATTTTGCGTTACGCAGGCTTCTCACTGTTGTGGCCTCTCCCGTTGCGGAGCACAGGCTCCAGACGCTCAGGCTCAGCGGCCATGGCTCACAGGCCCAGCCGCTCCACGGCATGTGGAATCCTCCTGGACCGGGGCACGAACCTGTGTCCCCTGCATCGGCAGGCGGACTCTCAACCACTGTGCTACCAGGGAAGCCTTCCTTAATATATTTTTAAAAATTAATTAATTACTTTTATTTTTGGCTGTGTTGGGTCTTCGTTGCTGCGCGCGGGCTTTCTCTAGCTGCAGGGAGCGGGGGCTACTCTTTGTTGCAGTGCACAGGCTTCTCATCGTGGTGGCTTCTCTTGTTGCAGAGCAAAGGCTCTAGGACCGTGGGCTTCAGTAGTTGCAACACATGGGCTCAGTAGTTGTGGCTTGCGGCCTCTAGAGAACAGGTTCAGTAGTTGTGGCGCATGGGCTTAGTTGCTCCACGGCATGTGGGATCTTCCCCGACCAGGGATCGAACCCGTGTCCCCTGCATTGGCAGGAAGATTCTTAACCACTGTGCCACCAGGGAAGCCCCTTGCCTTAATATTTTAAAATATTTCTCTCCTTGTGAACAAAAGAATGAGATACAACTTGTTCTGCTTCCAGTCATGGCCAGGTAGCTCCTAATCAGACTGTCCTTTCACAGATGACAACTATAAACTGAACGATACATGAAAGCAAGTCCATGAAGGTGCTAGGCAGTGATCCAAAGTGGGCTGGTTCAGTATTCTAAAATCAATTAATGTAATCTATCACACCAACAGGAAGAAAAGTCACATGATCATGTCAATAGATGCAGAAAAAGTATTTGACAAAATCCAATATCTGTTCATGATAAACACTCAGTAAACTGTCAGTAGAGGAGAACTTCCTCAACAGGATAAAGAACATCCACAAAAATCCTACAGCTAACATCATACTTCGTGGTGGGAAACTTGAAGCTTTCCTACTAAGATCAGGTACAAGGCAAGGGTGGACGTCTCACCTCCTTTTAATATCAGACCAGAAGTCTCACCTAATGTGGTAAGATAAGAAGAGGAAATAAAAGGTATAGAGATTGGGAAAGAAGAAATAAAGCTATTACCAGATGACCTGAGTGTCTAGGTAGAAAATTAAAAAGAATTGACATAAAAAAGCACCCTGGAACTAATAGGTGATTATAGGAAGGTTGCAGCTTACAAGATTAACATACAGATGTCAACTGTTTTCCTATATACCAGCAATGAACAAGTGAAGTTTGAAATTAAAAACACTATTTACATTAACACCCCCCAAAACAAAATATTTAGGTATAAATCTAACAAAATTTCTACAAATATCTATATGAAGAAAACTACAAAGTTCTGTTGAAAGAAATCAAAGAATTAAAGAAATGCCAATATAGTCCATGTTCATGGATAGGAAGATTCAATATTGTCAAGATATCATTTCTTCCCAACTTGATCTATAGACTCAGTGAAATCCCAATAAAAATCCCAGCAAGTTATTTTGGCACTATCAACAAACTGGTTCTAAAGTTTACATAAGAGAGGAAAAAAGACCCAGAACAGCCAATGCAATATTGAAGTAGAAGGGCAAATTCAGAGGACTGACACTATCCAACTTCAAGACTTACTGTGCTTCAAGACTTCCTAAGCTCCAGCGAAAGAATAGACAAATAGATCAGTGGAACAGAATAGAGAGCCCAGAAATAGACCCACATAAATACAGTCAACTCCCCTTTACTAAAGAAGCAAATGCAATGAAATGGGGCAAAGATAGTCTTTTCAACAAATGACGCTGGAACAAATGGATATGACACACAAAAAAATGAATCTAGACACAGACCTTACACCCTTCACAAAAATTAACTTACAATGGAGGACTGACCTAAATATAAAATGCAAAACTATAAAACTCCTAGAAGATAACATAGGAGAAAACCTGGATGGCCTTGGGTTTGGCAATGACTTTTTAGATAAACACCAAAGACGTGATCCACAAAAGAAAAAATTGGTGGACTTCATTAAAATTAAAATTTTCTGCTCTGCAAAAGACACTGTCAAGAATAGAAAAACAACCCAAAGACTGGGAGAGAATATTTGCAAAACACATATCTAATAAAGGACTGTTATCCACAATATACAAAAAACACTTAAAATTTAAAAATAAGAAAATGAACAACCTGATTTAAAAATAAGCCAAAGACCTTAACCGACACTTCACCATATAAGATATACAGATGGTAAATAAACATATTTAAAGATGTCCCACATCTTATGTCATCAGGGAAATGCAAATGAAAACAACAACAAAATATCACTACATACCTATCAGAATGGCCAAAATCCAGAACACTGACAACACCAAATTCTGGTGAGGATGTGGAGCAATAGGAACTCTCATCACTGTTGATGGGAATGCAGAATGGTGCAGCCACTTTAGAAGACAGTTTGGTGGTTTCTTATAAACTAACTATAGTCTTACCATACAATCCAGCAATCATGCTCCTTGATATTTACACAAAGAAATTAACAACTTATGTCCATAAAAAACCTGCACGTGGATGTTTATAGCAACTTTATTCATAATTGCCCAAACTTGGAAGCAACCAAGATGTCCTTCAGTAAGTTAATGGATAAATAAACTGTGGTCCATCCAGACAATGGAATATTATTCAGCACTAAAAAGAAATGAGCTATCAAACAATGAAAAGACACGAGGGAACCCTAACTGCATATTACTAAGTAAAAGAAGCCAATCTGAGAAGGCTACATACTATGTAATTCCAACCATATGACATCCTAGAAAGGGTAAAACTATGAAGACAGTAAAAAGATCAGTGGTTGCCAGGGATTGGGGTGGGGGAGGGATGTATAGGTGGAGCACAGAGTATTTTTTGGGGAGAGAAACTACTCTGTATGATATTGTAGTGGTGGCTATATGTCATTATGCATCTGTCAAAACCAATAGAATGTACAACATCAAGAGTGAACCCTAATGTAAACTATGGAATTTGGGTGATAATGATGTGTCAATGTAGGGTCATCAATAATAACAAATGTACCATCTGGTGGGAGATATTGATGATGGTGGAGGCTGTGCATGTGCGGGGGCAGGGAGTATATGAACTATCTGTATTTTTCACTCAATTTTGCTATGAAACTAAAACTGCTCTAAAAGTGTCTATTAAAATTTGTACAGCTAAGATTTGTGCGTTTCAATGTACATAAACATACGTAAAAGGCTAAAATAGTAATAATAATTGAGTAAGGGTGAGACATAAGTGGAAGAATAGATTATCAGGAATGGGAGAAAGTTAATGAGTATTGCAGTGTCGGGTACACAGAAATGTATTATATAACTCTGTGTAACATGTTTAAACTCTTCCATAACATAATGTATTCTTTAAAAAAGCAATTGAGGGAAAATGCTCAATGTGAAGACCGTCAAAAGAGGTTCAGTGTGTGCACAATTGGAGCCCCGCAGGAGGAAAATTACACCAGTGGGACAGAACAAATGTTGAGGCATATAATTCAAGAATACTCTTCATAATAGGGCTTCCCGGGTGGCGCAGTGGTTGAGAGTCCGCCTGTCGATGCAGGGGACCTGGGTTCGTGCCCCGGTCTGGGAATATCCCACATGCTGCAGAGCGGCTGGGCCCGTGAGCCATGGCCGCTGAGCCTTCACGCCTGGAGCCTGTGCTCCGCAACGGGAGAGGCCACAACAGTGAGAGGCCCGTGTACCGCAAAAAAAAAAAAAAAAAAGAATACTCTTCATAATAAAAGAAGACTTAAATTTATGGATTAAAGAAGTCACATCAGATCTCAAGAAAAATGAACACCCCACGACATTGTCAATACTAAGATACCTGGGAATTTACTAGACTTAAAATAATTAAAAAACAAATCTTTGCTCAGCAACCCAGTAAGAATATGAAGTTAGTTATAAAGAGAAAAAGAATCAGTCTGCCCTCAGACTTCTTCACAACAGTAACTGACACCAAATGATAACAGAGTGACACCCCTGAGATCCTCAGGGAAAGACAGTGTGAACGCAGTTTTATATCCAGCTAAATTGTCATAAGTGAAAGCCAATTAACCATTTTTCAGTGCAAAAGCTCAGGAGATGTTATTCCTACAAGCTAGAATGTAAACTGCAGCCAACTAAGAAACGAACTTTAAAACATTACCAAATATGGCTAGGACAAGTTTGTAAGAATGTAAGGTCATAAATTTCTGACCACAGAGAAACTGTAATGCTAACAATGGTGTGGAGTGAAAAGGAGCAAGGAACTGGGAAATAGGAAAAGTGTGCTGATTTCCTCATCTTTACAGCCAGGGGCTAAAAGACATTATTTACAATTGATAGAGCAAATGACAGAGGTGCAGGTGTGTTTAACAGCGAGTGGTAAGCACTCAGCAAGGCGATGGGTGACGGAGGGGCGGGGCGGGCAAGGCACCCCTGCGTCACTCAGTGATCTGCGCGCGGTGGCGCTTGGTACATATCGCTTAGAGACAGGAGAATACGGTAGCAGCAAACGCAAAAGCTAATGACTTAAAACTTAAAACTAAAATTAACACCTCCAAAATTGTTCTCCAAATATTAGGTGTTTATTTTACCCAAAATGTGATGAGAGTAAGAAATATTGTCTGCGTGTGTCACCCCTTTCAGGCTGGTCTTTTTTATTTTGTATCCAAACCCGATGGTGGTGAAGGCTGGATAGCCAGAAGCAGTAGCAAAAAAGACACTTCCATTTTGTGATTATATAGTTTTACAATCAGAGGAGCTCCATAAAATAGGATTTCAGAGTTGTTTTTATCTTTTCACTAAAGATTACGTTTCTTAGGCCAACATGAGGTTGGATGGCTAACTTTCAAGGTTTTTCTGCAGAATACATTTCAACATCTAAAAATCCCTAAGACTGAAGAACTGGCTGTCTGCTACACTAAAACCATGAGATGGCTTTCTCAAGCTGGTTGTGGACCCCAAGCATTCCACTGTGAAAAGAAAGCAAACCCCTAAAATAAGTTCCCATCACTAGATGATATATTCCTTTGGTAAGAAATAACTTGCAAGGAAAATTCCATATTCGATGGCTGCAGTTTTAAATTTTATTTTGGGTTCTCCATATTAAAAGCATGTTGAGTGGAAATTGTCACCGATTAATAATAAGGTAATTATTATGCTTACAAACTAAATTTATCTCCTTCTGATCAGGCTTTCCCACCGAATGTCCTTCAAATTGAGAGCAACTTAGATGAGAGCACTGGTTTCTCCTCCTTGCTTTGAAATTCTCTTCATTTCTCGACGTTGGCAACTATGAGACAGACGATCCGCCCACCTTGCCCCCATGCAGCCCGTTGTCAGGAAATATCACGACCATCTGGGCAGGATTCGGACGCTCTCTGCAGAGAACGCCAGACATCGGCCCATCTGGTGAACATTTAGACTCGCTCGTTGAGGTAACTTTCACATAGTTTTTGTACAAACTGAAAATGCAGTGTTCAATTACAAAAGAATTTAGAAAAATGAGTGTGATTAGACCAAAGCTGTGCAGGGATCAAAATTAAAATAATAATAATAATAATAATAAAAATACCAGGAAAGCACATTGGAAGAAAAACAGGAAAATTTGTTTAAAAAAACTAAAAGCCGTTCAAAGAAATGCAATGTTAGCCACAGAAGTTCTTTTTAGAAACCACATCTCCAATTCAACGTTTTTACAGTGTTTACATTAATTTTGGTTGAAAAGAACCCCATAGATAATACTTTCAGTAATTTTTGAGTCTAAAATAATTATGTTTCTCTGTATGCTCATAAAATAACAATACTACCTGTATTTGCTGATTTAAAGGAAAAAAAATAGTTCGTAAGTGCCAAATGTGTGTCTAGAAATTCCCTTGTTTCTTGCTGTCAGTGGCAGAGTTAAGGTGACCCACTGCGTCTGTCTGAATTTGTACCTGTGTCATTGCCAAATCCAAACTCGTCTTAATCATTTTTATTCTAGAAAGCACTGAAACTTCTCAAGTGTATAAATAGTCGTCTGTCAACCATGCATGCAGGCGCTGCTTCACAGACCCAGCCGCCCTCCTCCTGGTCCACCGTCTGGGTACATCACCCAGCCTCCTTGTGGCCGGTGGGCTCTGACTGAGCTCCAGCTGACAGCCGAGCAGCAGGGATGCGGCACTTGCAGAGGCCGCTCCCGCCCCTCTTCCCTGCAGCAGCCCGGTGGCCCTGGGGAGACAGAGGAGCCTCTAATAGCTGGTCCCTGAATGCCTGCCTGGAGGAGGGATCCTCTGGACCTCTACTCAGACCTCCACGCCCCGCCCTGCCCACCCCATCACCTAGAGCCTCTTTCCACTTTTTACTCAGGCAGCAAATACACTCCTCTGTGTTTGTGCCTTTGAACATTTTGGGGTCTGTTTGTTTCTGCGGGCAGCCTACCCCGGTGCACCCAGTGAGCGGTTAGGTTTCCTCTCACACCTTCATCCTGAAATATCGCGCAGCCTCCCTGTTTTCTGTTCACCTCCTGATGTTAGCTTCTGTTCCGCAACGGGAGCTGATTTAGAAACATTCTTCCCGGACACCGAGTTTTTGTTCTGAACACCCTGTCATTGCGGTGGTTTCCCGGCAGCGATGGATGAACTCTGCTTCGCGGAGGCTCTGTCACACTCACCACGGTCCCTCTCCATCCTGGGATCTGGACGGTGGGTGTCTGCCAGAGCTCCCACTCTGACCTGCTGCGGTCGCTCCAGAACATTCCGTCCCGGGGGTGTCTGGGCACACAGCAGGTGCTCAGACTCCAGTTGGACGTGCTTGGAGCGGAGCCTTTACTCAACTGCAGGTCCTCCAGCCCAGGGAGATTGCCGGGTCTCTCCCTCCAGGAGGCTCCACTCGGAGCAGGTGATGGGACAGCGGACTGCAGAGGCTGGCTGTCCAAACCATGCTTCCAGAGAACTGAGACCCGGGACGTGGAATACAGGAAACATTGTCACTTTTGCTATACAAGCTCTACCTATTAATTGCATAAAAACACACAATTAATTAACAAAAAGTAGCAAAAGACACAGCTCCATCACACAGAAAAACGACTGACATATCTGTATCTGCACGAACACACAAAACTATGCACACTGTCCTGTAGAAGTCTGGGGATGCCATATGTGGTCTATCCTATACAATTTTTCATGAAATAACTATATCACTAGCAGTTTTCAAGATCAATAATGTAGGGCTTCCCTGGTGGTGTGGTGGTTGAGAGTCCGCCTGCCGATGCAGGGGACGCGGGTTCGTGCCTCCGTCCAGGAAGATCCCACATGCCGCGGAGCGGCTGGGCCCGTGAGCCATGGCCGCTGAGCCTGCGCGTCCGGAGCCTGTGCTCCGCAACGGGAGAGGCCACAACAGTGAGAGGCCCGCGTACTGCAAAAAACAAACAAAACAAAATAAATAAAAAATTTTTAAAAAGATCAAAAATGTAGATCTACTGGGTCACTGTAATAGTGTTGAGAATGACATTGTTTTGAATAAATAAAATTTGTAGATTGATCCTTTACTGTTGAGCACTTATTTGTTCTGATTTTAGCTGTAATAAGAATGCTGTGAAAACACGGTTGGACATATATTTGGGGGCACATCTCTCATTATATCCTCAGGATAAATTCTAAGAAGTCATAGAGATTTTTTGGTGGATTCTATCAATGTATCCCACAGAAACAAGGGACGAAAGCTCCAATGTCCCCCAGGTTCCCTCCACACCAGGAATGACATCCTTTTTAACGCCTGCTCATCTGATCACTGAAACACGGTGTATTGTTATTCTTTTAATTTACAGTTTTATCGATGGTGTTGAGCTATTTTCACATAATTGACCACTTGCTATTCTTCTTGTTAATTGCCTGTTGCCTTATCATCTGTTTTTTCTTAGTCTGTCTTTTTAAAATTGATATATAGACGTCCTTTAAATAGCAAGGCGTTAACCCTTTGTTTGCTCTACTTGCCGCAAATATTTCTCCCAGTTGGTCATATGCCTTTTAACTTTGTTTGGGTTTTTGCTGTTGTTTGTTTCAATCTGTCAGTTTTTCTTCCCACCCTGATTTATGCCTTTACCCTCAGTAGTTACCATAAGGGTGTAAGTTACTCTGTGTTTACGTCTGTATTTGATTTTTACGTTCAGCTCTTTATATCTTGGACACTTTTCTGGTTCACAGTGCAAGGTGAATTCCCTGCCCATGGAATACATGAGGGATCCTCAGAAGCTGGTAGACTACAGGGAGACCCCACCCCTCCTGCCCACAAGGCAGGCGTGCATGCTGGTGCTGTGGTGATGGGACCAGAGCCTGCTCGTGCCCCCCTGGGCTGCACCTCCCTCTCGGTAGGTAAATCCACCCACCCTTAAGTGGGGATTGTATTAGAAATGTTGTTGCAGGGCTTAGCCTTAACTTTATGTAGATATATAACTGTTTCATTACATACAACCTCAAATTAATTCCATTCCTCCAAGGGCAAGACCCTGGACCCTGGCTGTGGGTCGTTTAAGAGAGGATGTTTTATCCAGACACAGAGCAAAGTTATTAGCTATGAAGAATGCATCACACAGATTTATTTTCTCATAATCTTTGCAGTGTTGGACATCTTTCACCTGACATTGATGGCCTGTGACCACTTTGTGGCCACCTGTCACCCCCTGCACTGCACAGTCATCATGACCCCTGGTACTGTGGACCGCTGGCACTGATGTCCTGGATCATGAGTGTCCTGAATTCCTTGTTACAAAGCATAACAACATGACGACTGTCCTTCTGCACAAACTCCCCCACTTTTTCTGTGAACTCAATCAGATGATCCAACTTGACTGTTCTGACACCTTTCTTAATAACATAGTGATGTGTTCTGCAGCCGTCCTGCTGGGTGGCGGTCCTGTTTTTTGGTATTTTTTGTTCATATTCCGAAATAATTTCATCCATACGTGGAATTTCATCAGCTCAGGGGAAGTATAAAGCATTTTCCACCTGTGCAAAAAAAGAACCAAAACAAAACAAAAGACAGGATGTTTTGAGCTGCAGGTGCCTGGGGACCCCGAGGACCTCATGGCAGGAAAACGATTGGCAAAGAAAGTGCCCCAGGGAGGGGAAACCTAGAAGGAAGATTGCAGCCCTCCAGAGACTGTCCATTAAACAGAAAAACATCCTTCAGACGCCAACTTGGCTCCGCAGCCTGGATGGTAAGAGACAAAAGCCTAGTAACCAAACGGGCGGGCGTCCAGGAACTTTAATGCAGCCTCAGCTCATCGACCGGGGTGGACACAGGAGGTTCTAGGAGTTATTGGGTCATAAGACTTTGCTCAGTTTATCATCTTGAGACGATGAGCTGAACTCCCACACGGAGCCAGCTGGAGCGAGTCCACGCACCGCCGGGTGACGAATAGGCGAGTCCTCCCATCCTGCAGACCTGTTTCGGGCCGAGACGGAAGAAATGGCATGAGGTCCTGGGCAACCGTCATGCTGTCTGCAGAAGGAGCATGGGAAACAATGACCGGGCCGTGACCAGGATGGGAACAGCGCTGCTGGGTGGCCGCCGCGAGGCCAACATCTCCCAGCACAGCTTGCCCAGCTGGCCGCGCCCCTGTCCCTGGTCTGCCGGCCTCAGCCAAGCTCTCCTCTCTTCACTCGCCTGCAGTGCCTCCCGGGGACCCACCTTGTTGGGGGTGATTAACCAACTCGAGGTTTGCCGCCTACACCTCTCCCTGGACTCCCGCAGGCGCACCTGTGTTGGTCAGGGCTCCTCAGAAACAACAGGCTGTGTATACAGAGAAAGAGGTCTTACAAGGATTGGCCTACGTGACCAGGGAGGCTGACAAGTCCCAAGACCTGTGGGGTGGGTCGGCGGGCTGGGACTCACGGGAGTGGATGCTTTAGCTCACGTCAAGGGTGGAGAAGGGTTGATATCCTGTTTCAGAAGACGTCCGGCAGGAGAATCCTTTCTAACTTGGGGGAGGTCAGTCTGATGGGACGAGGCCCACCCACATCGAGGAGGACAATCTCAGTCCACAGATTTAAATGTTAATCTCATCCAGAAATACCCAGAATAACGTTGGACCAAAGACCTGGGCACCCCATGACCCAGTCAAGTTGACACATAAAATTAACCATCACAGCACCCAACTGCCATCGAGGCCCCTGCATCTAGATGCTAACAGACACCTCCAAGTCAACAAGTCCAAGATAAGCGTCTGCCCCCCTCCCCAAGGCCACCGGAGGGAGCAGCTGTCCCCCTGGCCCCTCACTCATGCGGGAGCCTGGGACCCACTCTCCACACCTCTTTCTTGCTCGCCCAGCGTCCAAGCTGTCAACACATGTTGGTTCTACCCCCGAAACGCACCCAGAATCTGGCCTCTTCTTGGCGACCCCTGCCCCACCCCCTCGCCTCGTGGCACAGATGGTGAGCTCTGCGCTGAGAGCCACGTTCCCAGCTTCTGCTGGAGTGCACTGCAGCTGCCCCCACCAGAGCCCCGCCTCCCAGGCCCCTGCACTCGATGGTCCCATGGAAAGTGGGCAGCAGGGGGATGCCCACTCCAGGCCTGGCCCATCCCTCCCCATCAGACAGTGGAGGCACCCAGGGGAGTCCTGGCACTGCAGACCCCAGCAGCCTGGGATCCCGAATGGCTGCGTGGAGCGCTCGCCGTCCGTGCCCGAGTGTGTCTACTACAGCCGGAGCTACCCGAGCGGGCAGATGGTCAGTCGTCCCCACACCCTCCATCCCCCCACCCTCTGCATCAGCATCACAGTCCTGACCTTGACGCTGGCCTCTGGCCTCCTCAGGTTCCTCGGGATCACCTGACTCAGGCCGGTCCCCCAGGCTCCCTGCCCCGCTTTGTGCCCACAGGCTCCCTCCTGCCTTCTACTTTTGCTCAAATGCCACCTCCTCCCTGAAGCGTCCAGTCACACATTAACCCAGAAGCCCTCCCCCAGCTCCTTGCGTTGCTTCCCCTCTTCAAGCATCTGTGCAGCACCCTCACCAGTGATAGCCAGTGTGCGGGCTCTGTGTGTCTGTCTCTCCTTGAGGAAAGGACCGAACCTCTAACCCCCCCACGAGCTCAGGATTGTATTACTGGGTGAGAAAGCAAGGTGAGAAGTTTCAGCACAGCAAATCGTGACCAGGACCACCCTGGAGGCCCAAGGAGGTGCCAGGCAGGGAGCCGGGGGTGAGTGGGGCAGGGGAGGGACATCTCCTGGGTAGGATGGTAATGCATCCCAGCCTGGTGGTTGGGAAGGGTCCTCCTGGCCTGGGGGGAAGCTGTTAGCAAGAAGCCATCTAAACCAAAAGCCATCAGAGGGACTTCCCTGGCGGTCCAGTGGTTAAGACTTTGCCTTCCAGTGAACGGGGTGTGGGTTTGATCCCTGGTCGGGGAGCTAAGATCCCACATGCCTTGGGGACAAAAAAATCAAAGCATAAAACAGAAGCAATATTGTAACAAATTCAATAAAGACTTTAAAAATGGTCCACATCAAAAAAAAAATCTTAAAAAAAAAAGCAAAAGCCATCAGAGCGTGAAATCTTCAGAGCATGGAGTCTCCACTGGCACAGAGTCCGCAAGGCAGGGAGCGGGGCTGGGCCAGGCTCAGGGGGTCCAGGAGAGGCTGGGCTCCGTGTGGGGCATGCCAGGCCAGGCCACCCCTGCTTTAAGTCAGAGAAGGACATCCCAGCAGGACCCACGTGGACACAGCGGGAGCCAAGGACACCCACAGACTCAGCTCTTAGGAACTTCTGGGTTTGAGGAGATCTCTCCACAATACAGAATGGGGAGGTACGACAATTCAAACAAGGGAATTCCCTTCCAGCCATGATGGAGGAATAGAGACCAAATTTGCCCTCTTGCTGGGAACAACTGAAAAACCCAGGAGAGACAAAATGCATGAAACAATGGTTCTCAAGGTTGGGGTCAGACAAGGGTCAGACAAGGAAGGACAGCCATCCCCGAGAGACGGGAGACCCTGCGATGCCCCGGGCTGTGGTGGGGGGAGGGGAGAGGCCCAAGGACAGGTTGACCTGAGCCGTCTCTGCAAACCTTTGTGACCAAAACATACAGCATCCTCAGAAACAGAGCCCTTGAGAGCTATGCTGATGTGGAGCCCAGGGTGGGGGCCCTGGACTATTTGAGCTCAGGGTGGTCCTCAGGGAGGGTCTGGGCCAAGGGGAGGGGCTGGAAGCCCCTTTCATTCCCCCCCCACCTTGTGTGCTGTGCAGGGGTCTTCCCCTCCCAGGAGCAGACCACCGCTCCAGATGAGCCCAGGGGATGTGGCCAGCAGAGCCTGCATGTGGTGCTGGCGGCCTTGGGTGGGGCACAGGAATGGGTGGCTGTGAGGGCGGGGAGGAGGGCCAGCTCTAAAGGGAGGGGTTGCCAAGGAGGCCGGCCGGAGCAGTGGTGCAGGAACGGAAGGGCCACGCTGCTCCCTTCCTCATCCACCCTGTCGGTGGGTCATGGCCAGGGCGAGACATGTGAGCCCAAGTCTGCCATCAGGTTGGGCAGGAAAGTGCACCTGTCGGGGCTGCCCAGAGTGTTCTTCTCATCCCTGTGGGCGCTCTGAGCCCCCTGGAGATGCAGGGAGGCACAGCGTGGAGACAGCCCAGGGTGGCAGTGCTGTGGCTCCGGAAAAGGAGGTGGCTGCAGAGCTGAGAGAACATTGAAGAAGAATCCCAGGGACAGAGGGCAGTGCAAGGGTGACTTCCGGGCACAGGCTGCAAGGGCAGAAGCAGCTGTTGCCCCGCTGCACAGGCGTGTCCGGCGTCCTATGCCACGGGCCCAGTGCCTTCACCTCATGGCGGTGGCAGTGCCCAGTCTGCCTTAGCCAGATGCTGTCAACCGAAGGCTCTGCTGGTTTTACTGAACTAGAGCCGCTGGGACAAGAACAATCACGTTAAACTCTCCTTTTTGCCGAGTGCCCTGAGCTGGGGTGGCACACCCAGCACGGGAAGCCCGCCTGCAAACAGTACGGCTGGTGCCACGCTCCCACGTACGGAGAGGTCTGCTACGGAAACCCCTCTCCAACCCAGACTTGAGTCACCCGCTTCCACCTCTGGGCTCCTTGAATCTCAAATGAGCCATGAGAAAAACAAAACAAAAACCCGTCTCTTTACTGTAGACATGAAGACAAAACCCCAAAGCTGACCTGTGGGGCAGAGACGGCTCCGTCTGTCGACGTTTATCTCTCTTCCTGCACCTTTTGGCTTCCTCTGTTCGTGGAAGGCCAGGACTGAGCTGCAGCAGAATGAAAGGAAACGCAGGACTGCAGGCGTTCTCGGCAGCACGGGGACAGCAGCTGCTCCAGGAATCCTGAAAGAGAAATGGTTTCCCATGAAACATCTGCTTGTCAGAGATGCAAATGAGAGACAGTTTTAGGAAACATCAGTGCTCCAAGCACTAGTTTGCAGACAGCCACTTCCTCCTTCCCCCGCCTCCACCCAAGGTCATCTGGGTGACCTTTTAAAATTCTTTTTGAGAATAGTGACTTGGTTGTTTTTCATAGGAGGGATGCATGCACATTGTAAAGAGTCAAACAATTCCAAAAGTTACGAGAGAGAGCAATAACAAACAAAAAATTCACTGCCAACCCCATGGCCAGAAATACCCCTTGTTCTCGACGGGGGAAGCAGGTCCCGTGCAGACCACCGACAGACTGGCCGCTGGGTTACACAGGTGGATAGGCAGAGGGTTAGAGCACAAGGACCTTCGCTGGTTTTAACAGAAGAAAGAGAAATCGAGCGAAATCGAAGACTGCTAGACTTCACATAAATGCATCTTTGTCACAAGAGATTATCTCTGAAAGATTCTCCAAAGAGAACCAGAAAAGCCCCAAATAAAAAGACTCCAGGTTGGGACCAGCTTTCCCTACCACACAGCACCCCTGTCGGGTGTGTGAGTAGACAGCCAGACCTAGGATGGAGGAGAAATCAGAAAAAGGCCCGTGTACATCAGCAAGTTAGTATATGACAAAGGAGACCTCTCACATCCCTGGGTCAAAGTGGATTTTAATAAACGGTGGGGAGCATGGGATAGCCTTTGGGAGAGAGTAAAGTAAATCTACCCCCGGGGCGGGGCACTGGTGGTGGAAGAAATAGGTGAGGGAGGTTAAAAGGTAAAGGAAAAAAAAATGAAGAAAGAAAGAAATACAGCCAAGCTTCCCAGTAGAAAGAACAGTCTTTCTTGGAAAACTTCTTTGGAAGTCATAAGGCCCAATTCTCTTCCAAGTAAGAGAAGACAAGGACAAGCATGTAGCAGGTATTTAGAGACACCCTAAGGGTCACTTGTCACACTCCAGCTCTGGGACCACATCTGATGTAAAGTGACTATCAAATAGAGCCACACACACACATATATATATATATATATATATATATATACACACACACACATATATATATATATACATATATGTATGTATATGTGTGCGTGTATATATATATATATATATAAATTAATTTAAAATAGCATTTCTGTAGCAGACTCCTAGGGAGACAATACATAGGGAGAAAATAACCAATCGTATTAGAGGGGGAAAAGGTAAAACACTTAGTACTTAGAAAAAAAATGTTGGGGTGCAGGTGGGAGTGAGGAGGGCACAGGGTGGGAGGAGGGAAGACAAGCCCATGTGAACATTCTAGGGAATGGTGAAAGGTGGAGAGAGTGTGACTAAGACAACAGCACTGGGATGGGGGCTCGAGGAGGGGAGGGGTCTTCGCAGTTTTACGAAAGTAGAATGAATATGACTCGGCTACTGACGGAATGTGGGTGCTGAGGGAAAGTGTCGATCTGGGGACTATTCTCAGGTATTTGGCTTGGGTGGTCGAACAAAGCTACCATCGGTCCAGGCAGGACAGGAGAAGGGCAGGGGCTGGGGAGGTGGGGAAGGACGGGGAGAAATGAGGCGTTTGGTCTGGAGAGGCTTATGAGGAAGGGATGGTCGGCCTACAAGGGCGTCTCCAGTACATGGAGATGGAGACAGGGGAGCCCTCTGCACACAGGCAGCACAATGCACGTGCACGTTTCACTTATGCAAATCCAGCCAACCCTAACCTTTGGGGAAACAAAGGAAGAACAATAAGGATAGAGAAACCCAGTAATTAAAAGGACACAATGGTTTCCCCATCATTCCTCATATAGCAAATATACCCTCCCCCACAAAATAATTAGATCCACTCTTCACACCAGACCCAGGAATGGACTTCTGGTGGAGGGGGCCCTGGTGTGAAACAGGAAGCCGCATGAATACCACACGACGACGTGGTGGTGAAGTTCTCTCTCACTTGGATGTAGGGAAGGGCTTTCTAACCAAGACACAAAGAAAAGATTGATAAGTATGAGAATAAAATATAGTATTTTTGCAGAGCAAGAAAACCCACCATGAACAAAAATCAAAACACAACTAAAAAACTAGGTGAAAATATTTGCACCATAAAGTACTCATGAAGGACCAATAACCCTAATATATAAAGATCTCTTACAAATTGAGGGACAAAGGACCAAAAACCAGATAGAAACAATAGGTTAAGACATAAAGAGACAATTCATTACAACGGACCTTCATCATCTGAAAAAATGCTCCCTCAGCCATAATTAACGAATACAAATTAGAGCAACAGGGAGATGCCGATTCTCACGTATCAGATGGGCAAACCTTACGAGTGTGAGAACACGTTCTGTGAGTGCAGCTGTGGGACGCAGCCTCTCATACATTGCTGGTGGGAGTGCAACTTGCAGGCCCTTCCAGGGAAATTTGGCGACACCGAACTATACACGCCCACTTACGTTCAGACTCGCCTATTCCACTTCTAGGGATCTGCCCTGAAGATGCCTCCAGCAAAACGAAAATACCCGTGCACAAGGTTGTTCGACCACAGCCCTGTTTGTAATTGCAAAACCCTGGAGAAAACCTGAATGTACACACACAGGAGAGGGTCAAAAGGACCATGGACGGTCACTGGTCTGCGTGACTCTAGGACATGGCGATGGGACCAGAGCAAAGTGCAGAAGAGTGGCACGGTGCACTGCTCTTTGTGTGAGAAGGCAGAGGGAGGGCAGGAGGCAAGGGAGCGGTGTGGGGAGCAGGGGGCCCTGGGAGGGCAGAAGGGGGCGGAGGGGCAGCCAGTCCATCGAGGCTGATTAGGGAGAGGGCAGGGTGGGGTGGGGGGAGGAGATGGAGCTATAGCTCAGACCGCTGTGGTCCAACCACAGGGCTGTCCCCTCCCCCCGAGGTGTGTGATCAGGACAAGTTACACGGGCTCCCTGGGGCTCTCTCTCACGAGCAGAACGGCTGGCCCAGAGCAAGTGCTCATCAGTGTGAGAGGCCAGGCCCTGAAGAGCAGGCGGGGTCTACACCCCCGAGCACACGCCTGGCCATGGTGGCCTGTGTCATCCGTGTGCGGGGAGTGGGTGGATATCGCATTCATCTCTGTTGCCAGTGAAGTGGCTTATATGGTGTCCCCCATATGGTGGCCCTCGATGAATATTCCCCAAAATGAATTTCACAACCCTAGATTCCTGTCACTGAAGAGGGAAATGCACTAGAAATTTTAAAAGGACCCCTTTACATGATGCCCAGAATCACCGTCAAGTGGGTGAATCTTAAAGGGCTTTCAGTGCCTGATGCGTCGCACAGCACCCAGCTCAGGGGCTCCGTGCTCGGGGCTCCATGCCATGGGGAAACTATGCTGGGGGGCCATGCTTGGGGTGTCCCACCAGGAGGACCCTATTTGCAGTTTTAACGTTTTGTCGCTGCCATCTTGAATTTTAATAATTGTATTGTTGACTTTGTGTTTTGAAAATGAAGCATGTGCAGGGCTGGAGCCTGGGTTCACCTGCGGGCACCCCTCCCACCACCTGTCTGCCCCCACTCAGTACCACTGCCACCTTTGCTCTGTTGGGGACCTGGGCACTGGTGTGGGAAGGGGTGCACATGGGCACATGTGCCCAGAGTACTGAGCTGTCGGGTGAGGCCCCTGGTGCCTGTGATGGTCTGTGTTTGTCCTGCAACTCTTCCCACGCCTGAGGGGGCATGACATTCAGTAGCAAATAATGAACACCATGACCAGGAGAGCGACAGAGAGAGAGAGAGACAGAGACAGAGAGACAGACAGAGACAGAGATAGAGAGAGACAGAGGAGAAAGAGAGAGAGGGGGAGGAGAGGGAGAGCGACAGGCACAGGCAAAGAGACACAGACACAGACTTTGAAAGAAAAGAAAGCTTTCTCCCTGCTTCTTGAACAAGGGCCCCACATTTCCATTTTTCACTGAGCCCTGCAAATTACATAGTCGGCCCGGCTGTCAAGCATCACACAAATATGAGCTGTCCTGCCAGGGTTTCCTCCTCTTGTGGTTTCCTGGGACCTGAGACGCCTGTGTCCCTCAGTAGCTCAGTTGTGGGCCCAGCGAGCGCTGCCAGCATCACTGCATCTCAGCTCTGTCCAGTGCAACAAGGCAAGAAAAAGAAATAGAGTAAGTGTGTCTACTTCTAGGCAACATTACTTAGATGTAGATGTAGAAAATCCTAAAGAACCTACCAAAAAGATTGGAATTAGTGAACACAGCAAGGCTAAAGGATACAAAGTAGCACAGTAAATCAGTTGCATTTCTATATGCTAGCAAGAGAGAACAGGAAAATTAGATCTTCTATACCTTTTACAGCAGCAGCAAAAAACCGTAAAAAGCTTAGTAATGAATTTAACAAATAGATGTGTGGGACCTTTACCCTGAAAACTCCAAAACAGTGCCCAGGGAGAGCAGCTAAATGAACAGGGCACTGACCACGACCACACATGGAAGACCCAGCACTAAGGTCCGTGCTCCCCGGAACGACCGATCCACACCACCCTCACCAAACCCCAGCAGGCTTCTTTGTAGAAACTGATGAGCTAGTGAAACCCACCAGCGCAATTGGAGATGCCGAGGACTCGAGTGGCCCCAGCAGTCCTGATGGGGTCTTGGGGGGGCGGGTGGATGCAGCTCCATCTGGGGCAAAGCTCCAGGAATCACGGCAGCTGGTGGTGGTCACAACACTCAGATCAGCGGAATAGGACAGAGTCCAGAAACAGACCCGCTCAGGGTCAGAGAGGAAAGGACGGCTTGACTTGAAAGGGACTTTCCGGGGGACAGTGGCTCTAATGTGACTGGGGCTCTGTCGAAGGTCATCCTGCTGTGAGGCTGACCCTTGACCGTGTGAACCGTGTCTCCGTGCAGGGGGTTAGTGCTGGTGCCGGGGCAGGACCCCTGCCAGCCATCGCTGGGAGGGAGAGAGGGGCTCGTTTTTTCTGGTGAACCCACTACAGGCTCTTTTTCGGGCAGGGGTGGGGGTGGGGAAAGTGGCGTGATTGCTGTTTTAATGAATGTGTTAAGAAGTTTCTGTTACTTTCTAGACATGTCTGATAATGAAGCTGAAATCCTCCTGACGATTAACTGGTTGTGATGGAGGCTGGCGGTGAGCTGGGCCCGTTCTCTCCACACCAGCACGACGGGGGCTGAGGGTTTCCTGAAATAGCCGGTTCATAGCAAGAGCACATCATTGGGGCAAGGCAATGAGAGGGCAGACGGCCCCTCTCTCACTGCCCCCCTCCCCCTCCTCTTCCTCCCTTCCCTTCCCGGGGGAGGTGGGGGGCAGGCCTGGGACCTGAGGCCTGGAATCCCTGTGAAGGGGCTTCTCTGCAGCCCTCAGTTACAGAATGGTGGGCACGGCTAATGTCCTCATCCAAATCCACCTCCTGGGGCTCGTGTTAAAAACCGAAGCATTAAAAACTGAGCTAAATAAAGTAAAGGCAGGGTGCACACTGCCGGCTCCTGCTCAGGGGATTGGGAGGGGGCCGCCAAGCCCATCCAGACTGAAGGCACTTATTTAACAGCAACTGTGATCCGTAAGACAGTCAAGGAAAAAAAATGTGTTTTTCCACTTTGGGAAATAGTCAAAGCTTTTCTATTCCACCAAAAATAGAAGTGGAATTCTAGAAAGCAAAAATAGGTGGGCTTATCCATGTATGCAATTCTAACGAGTCTGCACAGCCGACGATGCTCTCATCTTTCTGGAATGTGTGCCTGTGTTTCCACCAGGCCGTGGACCAGCCAGAGGCATCTGGGACCTGCTCTGGGGTTGTACCAGCTTGGCCACCCTGAACCCTCTCCAGGCCCTGGTTTCTTCGCCTCCCAGCCTCCCTGCTCTGAAGGCCTGGCCCGGGACCACGTGGGACTGCAGGGGCCCTGCACTGCTCACAGGCTGGCGTTACTGGCTGGTCACGCCATCACAAGTCCCCGTGGTGGCTGGCGTTGGACAGGTAGTGACATTTTCCCATTAGGACTCTAGGTGGCTTAAAGTGCTGAGAGCCACGTCCACCTGGTGGTGGTGGAGGGTCTCTGCATACAACCCCCCGAAGGCAGAAACAATGACTTGCATCTAAATGTACGCTTTACCTAATATTTATTATGTTTAGCTTACATTTTGTTTTTACATACTCTGTTATGATATCGCCTACGTACCTTGATGATGGTTTAGGACAACCCCACTGAGGACAGTGAGGCCCAGAGAGGCAAGCAGCCCGCCGGGGGGGGTGACCAGTCCACCGGCAGGCTGCCTTCTCCCGAGGGCGTCCCCTCCTCCAGGCACAGTCCAGGGTTAGGACACAGCTGCCGGGCAGGCGGGGCTCGGCAGGGTCGGCAGGAGGCCCGAGGCCCGAGCTTCCCCAGGCATCGTCCTAGAAAAATGGCGCTTGCCCTGAGACTGGGGGTGAGGGGTAGGGCAGAGGGGCTCCTGGAGGGATGCTGGGGTGTCACAGGAACCCTGGAAGTGCTGGGCACACACTCCTCAGAGGCACAGGGAGCAGGTGGCACCAGGCCTCGGGCAGCGGCTCGGCCGCCATCACCCTGGGGGGTCCTGCCGTCATAAGCTGCGTCCCCGAGCTCCCCACCTGTTCTCAACGGGTCGTGGGCCGACCAGCAAACAACAGCCTCTCGGTGACACTCAACCCCCCACCCCGCCCAATGATTCCCACTGAATCGGGCTCCCAGGCCCGGCTGAAGGCTGTGAGGGGGCGGAGCAGCCCAGGTGACCGTAAGGTGGCCAGTCTGGAGGCCACACTTGGAGGAACACTCATGTAACTCATCCAATCACAATCAATCATCAAGCCGAAATATTCAGAGCTGCCCTCTTCCGTCCCCGCCTGCTGGCTGGATTCCACTGAGAAATGGGAACAAACAGGGAAATGAAGAGACGAGATGGGCTTAATGACTCACAACGAAGGGGCAAGACAGAGACTCCCTGAAGAGAAAACCACAGAAGCCAAGGCGGCTGGACAGGGGTGAGGTCTGGAGTTTAGGGGGAACCGGGCTTCCCAAGGGAGACAGCCAAGAGGAAGGTCTGCAATAGGTTGCCCTGCGTGTAGGAATGTAACCCCTCCACCCTTCGGCACCCTCTGATCGGCTGACATACAGATTTCAGTCACTTTTCAATTCTTTTCACGTGTGAGACCAGCAAATCTTCCAAAGGCAACATCACGCCAGGAAGGCGACCAGCTCAGCTGTCCCTCCCGCTCAGCCATCCTCTCCAGGGCAGCGGAGATCGGGTTTGGCAAGACCAGAATCTGACTCTTGCGCAAATGAGAAGAATAGAATATCCTGATAGTCCTACAGCCAGAAAAGAAGTGGAATCCATCATTACAAACTATCTCACAAAGTAAGCTCCAGGCTTAGAAGGCTTCTGAATTCAAAGGTTTTCTTAACAAAGGTTAAGAAAGGATTAGCATCCATCTCATATTAAACTCTTCCAGAGAACAGCAAAAAAGGGAACACTTCTTAACGCATTTTATGAAGTCTAGTATAAACTTTGATACTAAAGCCTGATCAGGACATTATAAGCAAGAAAAATTATAGCCTATTTCCCTCAAAAGCATAGATACAAAAGTCCTAACCAATACATGAGAGAACCAAATCTACTAATATATAAAAAAGATAACACATTGTGACCAAATTGGGCTTATTCCAGAAATGCAAGATTGGTTTAACATTTGTGCTTCAATCAGTTTAGTTCCTCATGTTAATAGAACAAATCAGAAAAATCACGCTATCATCTCAGTAGGCGCAGAAGAAAACATTTGATAAAACTCAACATGCATTCATGAAAAGAAACCCTTAGCAAAGTAGGAATAGAAGGGAATTTCCTTAATCTGATAGAAGGCATCTATATAAACAATGTCCCTACAACGAATATCACACTCACTGGTGAAATATAGAATGTTTTCACTCTGAAGTCAGGAATAAGATAAGGATGTTCGCTACCGACACACCGAAAGTGGAGTGAGCCAAGAAACAAGCAAAGAAGGAAAAATGTTTGGAAAGGAAGAAAGTAAAAAGTCAGTATTCATGGACAAAATGATCGTGTGTGTCGAAAAGCCAACAGAACCTACAGATAACTCTTAAAATTATTAAGTGAATCTGGTAAGATGGCTGGATACAAGGTCAATATACAAAAATCAACTGTATTCTTTTTAACCAGAAACCAGTGGCTACCAAATAAAAGTAAAGAACATTTAAAAATATCATCCAAAGCACCAAATACCTAGGAATGAACCTAACAAAATATGTGTGAGATATCTACACAGAAGACTCTAAGTTAATGAGGGAAATTGAAGAATCCTTAAATAGAGGTAAGGATAAACATTAATGGGGCATCAACATTGTGAGAACGTTCATTCTCACCAAAGTGACCGATAGCTTCACTGCAATTCTAATAATTTTGGCAGGATTTGGGGGGAAACTGAAAAGCCAATTCAAAAAGTTATATGGAAGTATAAAGTGACAAGTATAGCCAGAAAATTCTGAGGAAGAACACAACTGAAAGAACACAACCAGATAACAAGACTGTGATCAACTCCAGCAATTAAGACAGTAAGTGTTGGTGTAAGGACAGGCATGTTAACCTAACAAAATAGTGAGTTCCCTATAAACACGACACATGCTCCTGTGGGTACTGGATTTATGACAAAGGTAGCACTAGAGAACAGCAGGGCAAAGGGCAATCTTCCCCATCAATAGTTCTGGGTCAACTGGATACCAAATACAAACAACAACAACAACAACAACAACAATGAATCCAGACCCCTACCTCACACTGTACAGAAAAAAACAATTCCAGCTGGATTGTTGCTCTAAATTTGAAAATCAGAACAATAAACCTTATAGAAGATAACAGGGGCATGTCTTCATAAGCAGGGAGTAGTCACAGTTTTCTACACAGGGCACAGAAACACTAACCATAGGAAAATGTTGACAAATTGGATCACATTGAAATGAAGAACTCCTGTTTATTAAAGGACACCATTAAGTTTGTGGAAAGACACGCTGCTGAGTGTGAGAAAATATCTGCAATACATACAAATGACCAAAGAGTTTGTGTCCAGAGCATACAAAGAATTTCTGTAAGTAAATAAGAAAACACTTGAGTAGCTTCTTCACTGAAAGGACGTGCACAGGGATAACCAGCACACGCAAAGATGCTCAGCCCCACCTGCCGTTCGTGAGAATCACACACCCTCCAGAACGGCTGGAATGAAGAGGACCGCCAGCACCAAGTGCGGGTGAGGACGAGGGGTAGTAGGAGCTCTCACGGATGCTGGTGGGAGCGGAAAGTGGTTCAACACTTTGGAAAACTGGTGTCACCTACTAAAGTGGGACATATGCGTCCCCTGTGATGTGGTACACACCCAACAGAAACATGTACATGTGTGTACTGAAAGGTAGGTATGAGAATGTTCATTGGGGCATTATGCATAGAGCAAAAAATAGGAAACAACCCCAAACTCCATCAACAGTTGAATGAATAAATATGTTGTGGAATGGTAATACTCCAGACTGCTATGCTGAGACACAGCATGATGGCTCTACCCAAATGTGGCATCCAGCAGAAGAAGCAAGACCCTTGCTGTATGATGTCACTCATGCCAAGTAAACAACAGGCATAGCCAACCTATGGTGCTAGATGTCAGGGCAGAGGTTACTTTGGGAGCTTGAAGTCCCCTTGAAGCTTGAAGTCTGGGTGGTGGCCAGGGTCTAGTTCTTGCCTTGGATGCAGGTTTCACAGAGCGTCCTCTTTGGGTTAACTCATCAAGCTGCACACTTGTAATATAGGTACTTTTCTGTACTGTATTATCACGCAATGAAAACGTTTAGAAATACACATGTGACGGTCCCTTTTCATGGTGCCATTCACAGCTGCTGCATTCCCAAGTAACTTGTGTGACAGTTCGCTGGACCCCCTACCATTCAAGTTTAAAACTGTAAACTACAAGAACTGACTCTATGGTAGGTGAAATCCCCCGGAGAGAAGGCTTTAAATAACCACACGAGCCATCTAAGCTGTCATTAACCAAACCTTCCTCAGGCACAGGCTCAGCCTCCAGTCATCTCTAGAAGGGCCCCAGAGGAAGGCAGGAGGGAGCGTGGGTCCCTCCCACGGCCCCCTACCTCCTCACCCCCTTGCCCGGCTTCAGTTCTCAATTGCCTTTCAGCTGACATAATAATTAAGAGATAACTCGGCAAGAAAGCAAAAAAAGAAAAGCTCCTTTTACTGGTACTAGTCCATTATTTCAGAATGGTATGTACCAGGAGCCATACTGTTTTTGCATCTGATTTCTAGAAAACAACAACAACAACAAAAAAAACCCCAAATAACCTACTACCATGCAAAAGAAGTGGGTGCAGGTGCTAATTTTGTTTGAATTATGTATTTGTTCGTACCCATCTTGTTCCACAAAGAATCTGAGGTGTTTGGGCATAATAACCCCTAACATTTATGGCCCCTTAGCATTTACAAAGTAGTTTGTCACATTTAATCCTCACAATCACGTGTGGCGTTACTGCCCTGATCTCACCATGGAGAACCACATCCTCCCACGCGCCATCCTAGGGGATTCTCACCCAACCCCAACCTTCGTGGAGAGCGTGTCACGTAGGCCACAGTTTTGATGTTACAAACACTGCTGCGACATGTCTTCTGGGAAACAGGTGCAAGCTTCTTTAGAGAGTGTGCTTAGGAGAGGGACTGAAGGTTCTTAGGGGACTTACATCTCTTTGCATGAAAATTGCAAGTTGTTTTCCAAAGTGTTTTATCACTCTGTTCTTTTAAAATTTACAGTTTAAAATATTCTTAACATTAAAAAAAAATTGAAGTAGAGTTGGTTTACAATGTTGTTTTAGTTCATGTGTACAGCACAGTGATTCAGTTATATACACATATATATGTGTCTTCCTA
Source organism: Mesoplodon densirostris (assembly GCF_025265405.1). Classification (NCBI taxonomy): domain Eukaryota; kingdom Metazoa; phylum Chordata; class Mammalia; order Artiodactyla; family Ziphiidae; genus Mesoplodon; species Mesoplodon densirostris. The sequence continues at coordinate 1,513,771 of NC_082665.1, read as the reverse complement.
CATAGATTCTTTTTCAGATTCTTTTCCCTTATAGATTATTACAAGATATTGAGAATTCCCTGTGCTATACTGTAGGTCCTTTTCAGTTATCTATTTTATATATAATAGTTGTGTATATGTTAATCCCAAACTCCTAGTTTATCCCTCCCACCCCTTCCCCTTTGGTAAGCATAAATTTGTTTTCTATGTCTGTGGGTCTATTTCCGTTTTGTACATAAATTCATTTGTAACTTTTTCTTAGATTCCACACATAAGTGATATCATGTATTTGCCTTTCTCCGTCTGACTTACTTCACTTAGTATGATAATCTCTAGGTTCACCCATGTTGCTGCAAATGGCATTATTTCATTCTTTTCTATGGCTAATATTCCATTGTATAAATATACCACATCTTCTTTATACATTCATCTGTCGATGGACATTTAGGTTGCTTCTATGTCTTAGAATATTCTTAATATGCTCTTTGATTTACCAAAAGGTTGTATGCAGCACATACGTAAGTTACAAAGCATCGTATCTGACATCTCATCCACCACACGACCCAAGACCGAGCCTACTTCCAGGAGCCCCCATCCACGTGCTCTTCCCCTAACCTATTCCCTGTCATCTTCCTGCTTGCTGGAGGCTTTGTGCATACCAATCCCTTGCTAGTAAATGTACCATGTGTACACATGTATGTGTGTATACATACACACACATGTATGCATAAGTTATATATGTATACACAGCACTATATACACACATGTTGCATGTGTATGCATGCCTAAGCCCTCGGATGCTTAGTTTTCCTCGTTTTTAGGCTCTATAAAATGGCATGCTTTTCAGCCAGCGTTTAATTTCCAAGATTCGCCCATGTTGGGTGCTGCTGTCGCTGATCACTGAACGGCTGTATGACCACTTCACCACGTGCGTTCCATCTGTGGATCAACCCCAGTGCAGCTCATCTTCCCCAGGAAATGGACGGTTGGCTATAGTGAACACGGCCTGCTGACTGTCTCCTGACCACACGTGGAAAGATTCTTTCTGGTGCACACTTAGGAGTCAGGTCGTTGGCTAGTGGGGTACACAAATATTCAATTTTACAAGACAAATGTTTTCCAAAATGGTTGCAAATTATCCTCCCACTAGCAATGGTCCAGAATTCTGGTGATCCACGTCCTCTCCAGCATTTGATATTTGTTGTTAGCCTTTTAAATTTTTGTCAATATGGTGGCTCTAAACTTGTAACCTGCATTTCCGTGTTACTGATGAGGCTGAGCATCTTTTTATGTGCTTTTTTGGCCACACATTTCCTCTTCTGTTCACATCTGTTCACATCTTTTGTCCATTTTTAATTAGGTTGTGTGCCTTTGCTTATTGGACATTTAGTTCTTTATATGTCCTGGATACAAATCCTCTGATAGTTGCAAATATTTTCTCCCTACTTGCTGTATGTCTGTTTACTTCATTGCATCTTTTGATGAGCAGACGTTCTTTAGTATGATCAAATTGATCAGTCTTACCTTTTATGGTTAGCCCTTTTTGTACCTTACAAAATTCTTCCTTCTTCGAGGTCATGAAGACATTTGCCTATATTTTAGAAGTTTAAACGTTTTATTTTCCTTAATCTGTCTGGAACTGAGTTTTGGGTAAGGTGTAAGGTACATACCTAATTCCAATTATTACCCAAATGGACAAACAAATGTCCAAGCATCATTTATTGAAGTCACTGCCTTTCCCACTGATCTTCAATGCCTCTTCAGTCATATGTCAAAATATGTGTGGGTCTGTTTCTGGACTTTCTATTTTGTTTCAGTGGTCAATTTGTCCATCTGTGGGCCAATAACCTGGCTTGATTTATTATAACTTGTTAGTACATCTTGATATTTGCTGGTGCAAATCCTCTGCCTTCTTCTTTAGGGTGTCTTGGCTATTCTGGATCCTTTGCCTTCCTGTTACATACTGTAGAATCAGTCCAGGTGCATGAAGATCCATGTTGGGATATTTATCAGAATTCCATTGACTCTATAGGTGATTTGGGGAAGAAGAGACATTTTTATGATACTGAGATCTCCCTATGTATTAAAATGTCTCTACATTCACTTGCTCTTCCAATAATTTTTTAAAACATTTTTTCTTCTTAAAGATCATATACTTCTTTTGTTAGATTTATTTAGAATTCATACTTTTGTTGCTATTACAAACAGGATCATTTTTTCTAAATTATAGGCTGCTCATTGCTGACGTACACAAACTTTTTTGGGGTGTGTGGTGATTCTATATTCAATAATCTTGCTGGATTTTGTTAAATGTATTAATTTAGATTATTTTTACTTTTCTGCATATGCAGTCATATTACCTGTGACTGTTTTCTTTCTCTGTCCATTTCATTCCACGGTCATGCCTCGCTCTGTTGTTTATGCTCCATTATAAGGCTGAACAGCAGTGGAAGGAACCATCATCCCTGCCTTGTCCCTGGTTTAGAGGGAATGCGCCTCACACTTCACCACTGGTTTGTTTCAGGTGTTTGTAGGTTCCTTTATCAGATTAAGGATGTTCCCTTCTAGTCCTAGTTTTCTAAGAGTTTGTTTTTCTCAACATGAGTGATGCTGGGTCTTATTAAGTGCCTTTCTACACCTGTTGTGGTGATCATACGGGGGTTCTCCTCTGTTGTCTTGATGCAGTGATTTACAGTAATAGATTTTTAAGTGTTACATCAGTTATATTCTTGGGTAAACCCAAGTTGGTCATGATGTCGTTGTTCTCGTCTTACATATTACTGTATTTTGGTTTGCTAAGTGTTCTGTTTAGGATGCTATGATAACTTACTTAGGCTTTGTTTATGAGTGAGGGTGGTTCATACATTTTCCCCCTCAGTCATCCTTTTCAGGTTTTGAGGTCAAGGTTAGGCGAACCTCATATGGGAGGAGTGTTCCCTCTTTCTAGTCAGTTCTGTCCCCAACACTCCACTGAAGTTTTCAAAGTCACCATGACCTTCAATAGGTTTTCCATCCTTGCTTTATTTGGACTCAACATTTTGCCGACCTATCTTTTCTTCTTGAAGCACCGTCCCCTGTTGGGCGTCCCCTCTCTGGGTTCTCAGCCCTCCTGCTCCCCCCGTATCCCACGCTGACGGCTGAAGCTCTTCAGGTCTGGCCCAGGTTCTCTTCCCTCTCCTCTCTCCCTGGGTGATTGCTTCCACCTTCCAGGCTCCCGGTTGTGTGTCCCCAGCATAGTCCTCTTCTCTGGACCCTAGTCTTTTATATCTTCTGAACACAGACATCCACCTGGATATCCTCTAGGTACTGCCAACTCAGCACAGCCAAGAGGACCTCTGGCTTTTCCCAGGCACTTCCTTCAGTCTCCCCATCTCAGCACAAAGCACCATCACCCAGGTGACCCACTCCAATACACACAGGCCAGAATCCTGGGTGCGAGACGTGGTCCTTCCCTGTTCACACCCTTTACCTAACTTGCCACCAAGTCTGTTTGCACCAAACATACCAAGTGCATTTCCGAACATGTCTGAACTCTTTCTACTCCCACTATTACCTGCTGACCTAAGCTGCCAGAATTCACCTGAGTACACGCACTGGCTTTAGAGCAGACACCACTGGATGCCTTACGAGCCACCTTCCCCTTCCTAATGGGGCCCTGATTTGGGTTCGCATCTCCTTTCTCCCCAGGCGGTTTCTGTGCTCTGATGGAGCCGGTCTAGCTCCCAGATCAGGGGGAGTCCCTACTCGGCTTTATTTAGGGGTGGCACGCTTTTTCTTTAAAAAGCCAGATGGTAACTAGTTCAGGCTTTTTCGGGCCACATGTGTGTCTGTCGCCTATGCCTTTCCCCAACGCTTTATGAATGTTCAACTCGGCCTGGGTTTGTGGACGGTACAGACACAGGCCACAGGCTGCGTCTGCCCAGCTGTGGTTTGCAGCCTCTGCTTTGACCACGTGGCACATTCCATTTTGCTGGCGCTTTGGGGAGGGCAGAGCATCCGCGGGGCCCCATCAGGATGCCTCCCCTGATCGCATGCTGAAAGAGCATCCCCCTCCGCCAGGGCACCCTCCCCGCCAAGGCTTCCTCATCCTCAACGGCTTAGCCCAAAGGCCTGTCTTCACAGGGAACCTTGCTGTGATCGCTCCCGAGTGCGGCAAGCTGCAGGTGCTCGGATACACACGCCTCTGCATGCAGCGCCCACGCTCTTGACCTCGAGCCTTTCCACACTGGGGCGTTGGGCGGGCCTGGGAAGTGGGTGTCACGCTCTCCTTTTACGGATGAAGAAGAGGCTCCGAGCGGCCAGACGGTGTGAACCCCGTCCGACCCCAGCCTGTGCCCCTCACACCAGGCTGGCCCCCCGTTATCCACGCCGTGCCCCTCCCCCCCACCTCACCTCCGGACTATGAACAAGTCCAAAGCAAGTTCATCGTCTTAATCGTGTGCTCGCCCACACACAGGCCACACTGCCTGAGGCATTAAAAAGCCATCAGAAGGTTCTCAGTGTCCTGGCTCTGCCTGACGCGCCACAGTTCTCACTTCAGGCTGGCTTCCCTGAGAAGTATACAAGGCCGGCCATGAAGACCATCCTGACTGCCTCTGGGCTTACGCATTTCAGGTCCAAGGCGCACAGGGGGGCTTCAGGCCCAGTCAGTGCCGGCGCCGGGTTCCCAGCGAAATCCCCCTGAGTCAGAACTCCCCCTCAGTCCTGGAGCTGGGAGTGGAGGTGGCTGCGTGTTCCCAGGCACAAACGGGGCTGCTCCGGGCCCATCTCCTGACTGGGGGCTTCACTGTGGGGTCTGGGAAACCTGGAGGAGCAGACTTGTCCCGAGCTGAGCAGAGCCCAAGCCAGGAGTCCACTCCCAGGAGCAAATGACTGAAGGTTTAGTCGCATCTGGTTTCTATCACTCCGGTTTCATGTTTTTTAAAAATATAGGGCAAAAAATATGTCTCAGATAATCGTATCACAGCATACTGGTTACCACTCACTAGCAGGTGTAGCTTCCTGACTGTTTTAGAAACCAAGAAGTCAATAACCGACTTTTAGACGATAATCTAAGAGTTCCAGTCCCCTCTCAAGCAGACTGGGCAGCATGAAAGAAAACAGAGTACTACACGTTTCTTTTTCAGACACATTTTTGGTTGTACACAGGGACGACAGTGAAAGGGGCTCCAAAAGAACAAGAGAAAGGTAGTCCCTCCTCAGGATTAAATGATTGAAATCCACCCTCCGCGTGGTACCATCATAGGCCTGAGTAAACCAGGGCTGTGGCCTGGGAGCAGTCTCAGCAGGACCGGCCAGGACCGTGCTTGGCTGGCAGAGGAAGGGATGGGATCACTTGGGTCGGGTCACCCCGTGTGGGCAGAAGGGGCGGCTCCCCAGGCTGGAACGAGGGCCAGAAAGCCAGGCCGTGACGCCCGCCCCTGCTCAGGGCTGCACGGCTGCCACACTCCGCAGGGTTGTTGGACAAAAGAGTGGATCCACACCTTCAAGCCTTGGGCACGTCCATCCACGTAAAGCCTTCCTGAGAGCCAGGGTGTGAACACGCACAGAGCAGCTCCTCGGCCGGCGGGCTGGGCACCTCACCCCTCCTTTCAGCCATTCCCGAACGGCCGCAGCTACAGGCTGAAACCAGTTCACACCCCGCTCCTGAGTGGGCGAGGTCTTTGTCCTCAGACCGTTACAAGCCCCTCCGCACCATTCTGTCCTGGACGCAGTGCCTGTCGTAAGTCCTCCTTCTGCTCACGGGCTACAGCTACGTGGTCAGGCCATCTGGTTCAGCTGGAGGAAAAAGGGAGAGGGGGATCGGTGCTGTGTGGCCAGGGCTGTGAAGTTTCACACACTCACGTAGATTCTATCCCCCCATCCTTGGGGCAGAGAGGGGACCAGCTAGATCCCTACAGGTGGGCTTTTGGGCATCATCTTTTCCTGGACACCGAAGGGCTATTTCATTTTCACAGCTTGCACGAGTGAGAGGTAAACAACAGAACAGGGTCTGGGCGGCAGGGCGGGGGCTCAGGCCTGGACGCTGCTCTTTGCACTGAAGACCGTGTGGTCACATCTGCCAACACCTCTGTGGACACCCGGGGCCCCTTCTGGGCGTCCACGGTCTGACACTGGTGCTGAACAGGGGGAAGGATGGGCTCTCCTCAGTAGGCTGCAGCATCCTGCATCGAGGACCTTAAGCTCTCAGGTACCTCCATGACCCTCCCTGGCTGGTACGTCCCGCGTCTCGGCCCTGGGTGCCTGGAAAGCGCCCGCACGTCGGTCTGAAGAGGCACGCTCTGTGAGCCATTCCTGTGGCGCACAGAGCAATGGTCAGGGAGAAGAACGCCACGATAAACCTGTCCCTGGAGATGATGGCATCGGAGGAGGTGGAGTACAACAGCCAGGGGCAATCCCAGGCTCCTGGCCATCTCCAAAGCTGCCAAGAGGCCAGCCAGCCAGCTGGAGCAGCGTGAAGGCCACGGTCATGGCAGCACTGCTCTCTTCACTGCTGCCGAGATTCACACAGCCCACTCCAACTGGAGGGCAGGCGTGTGCTTCCCTGCAGGTCACCGGGCTGCGCCAAGGGCTCTCCGCCGACTCAGGGCTGGGCCCTCTGCCTTGCTTTGGTCAACAGGACACTAGCAAACACGGTTCAGAGGCTGGAAGAGCCCTGTGCGCCGAGCTTTGTGCCTTCCCTCTTGCTGCTGACCGAGCCACGCCAGCACAAGCAGCAGTCCTGGCCACAGCCCATGGGAGTGGCCCCTGTGAGTCCCAGCTCATATGGGCCACACCCCGTTAGCAGAGATGAGCTGTCCCAGCTGCTGGCCTTCTGGATCATGAGCAAATAAACGATTACTTCAAGCCACTTAGTTTTGGGGTGGTTTGTTACACAGAAATGAAGTTCTCATGCACGTTTTGTTTATTAACAAAAATAGGATGAATCCCTAGAAGGCATCCCAGGAGTCTTTGATTTTTCCGTGTTGTCAACAAGCCCCCCTTTGGACCCTGTACTGGCATTTAGCTCTCAGGGAGGGCACTGGGCTTGCCTGGTAGCTGGCAAGCCCCAAAGGCAGGTTTTTCCTTTCCATCAGATAGCAACCTGAAGCAGGTAACTGGCCGGCTGCAGCACTTTCCCCTGTGGTTTATTTATGCTCCAGGCCACTGAACTCTCAGGGGTGCTCAGTTCTGTCCGATGACTCTGGGAATAACAGCAGTAGCTAACAATTAAGGAGTGCTGGGCTGGGGTCTTCCCCTGTATTTGACTTTTCTTCCCCATTTTAAACTGGAGCAAACAGGCAGCGGTCCAGAGAGACGGCCTCAGGCCCCACAGCTGAGAAGGGCGGCAGCCACACTTGACCTTGGAGAGCAGTCTCGGGGACACCGGCCCTGAGCAGGTGGACCCCCGGGCCTGCCCGTCACCCCTATCTGCGCCCTTGAGTCCGCCTGGTGGACCACCAGCGCCCCAACTGCATTCAAGAACTAGATTTCCCTATCCAACCATTTTCTGTTCTGAGTAGAACTGCAGCCTCGAGTTGCTTATTCTGGTCTTCGATGTTGCATTTCCACAGACGCTTATCATCCTGTGTGTAGACGTTCTCGGTGCAACCGTTGAAGAGCCAGTGAATACAGACAGAGGAGTCTGCTTACTGCACGGCTGGAAGAGGCTTTGAATGCTTGCACCACCAAACCCACCGACCTACCACCACCGTAACCGTTCATCTGGACTCGCTTCTGCCTCACCCACGGCGCCCCTCGGGGCCTGGGGGCGTGACCCCACCCTCTCCTCCCGATCTGGCCCCGCACAGGCGGACGCACCTTCGCGTCCCGCTCCCGGCGTGCCCTCCAGCGCGGGGACTGTGCGGGCCCCACGCGGCAGGCGGCGGGCGGGGGGCTCGTGGGCGGCCCCCGGCCCTATCGCTCTCTGCGACCCGGCACCCCGTCCCCGCTCCCCGTCTCCGCTCCCCGTCTCCAGCGGCCCGCAGGAAGAGCCCGGCGCAGCGTGCGCGCGCGCTCCCGTGCTGCGTCGCGGCGTCGTTCCCCGCCGTGCGCGCGGCCGGCGGCGGGGGGTGCGGGGAGGGCGGAGCCGACACCGAGGGCGGAGGCTGGAGGCTGAGGCGGTGGCTGAGGCGGCGGCCGGCCGGGCCGCGCTCGGGGCTGCGCTCGGGGGCGCGCTCGGGGCCGCGCCAGGCCACGGGCAGCGCGCCGCAGCCCCGGGCGGCCGAGCGAAGCTCCGCGGGCTCGCTGTCCGAGTCTCGGTGCGGCGCGGCGCGGAGCGGAGCGGCCCGCGGCTGAGGTGAGGCGGGGCGGCAGGGGCGGCGGGGGTGGCGGGGGCGGCAAGGCTTTGACACCGCGGCGCGACCACGCCGCCCAGCAGCGCGGGGCAGCGCCGGCCAGCGCCGGGCAGCGCTGTGGCCGCGTTTATGTAAGCGCCGCCGGGCAGGTGGTGAGGCCGCGCCGGGCGCGCGGCTCGAGCGGGACCAGTGCTGCCCGGAGCGCTGTCCGGAGGGGCTGCGGGCCGCCTGGCGAGGGGGAGGTTGCGCCCGGGACGGCCCCGCGTCTGCTCCCCGCGCATCTGCGCGGGATGCTCTGCGCCGCGGGAGAGCGAGGCTGCGCCCCGGGATGAAGCTGCGCCCCGGGGCGCGTACGGGGAGTCCGGGGATGAAGGGGAGGCTGCGCCCCGGGAGGGGACACAGCATCTCGGGATGAGGCTGCGCCCCCGGGAGGGGAGCCTGCGCTGGGGACAGTCCTGTCCTCTCCCCGGGAGTGCCGCTTCTGCTCCGGATGCGCTGCGCCCTAGGGAGGGAAGGCTGCGCCCCGGCACGAGGCGGCACCCAGGACGGCCCCCCCCACCCCCGTCCCCTTCGGGAGGGCACCGTGTCCGCGCGGGGTGCCCTACTCTGCGGAGAGTGCACCCCCAGGGTGAGGCTGCGCCCACGGTGAGGCTGCGCCAGGGACGGCCCCGCGTCCCTTCCCGAGGGCGCAGTGTCCGCGTGGGATGCTCTTCGTCGCGGGCGTCCCGGGGCGGGGAAGTTCCCGCGGGTGCCGGGCGTCTGGAGCGATCCGGAACAGTCTGGGGAGATTGGGGGCTCGAGGTGAATTCTGACGTGTTGAGATCTGCGGTAGGAAAATTACCGGGTAGTGAATGGGTCTGGAGGAAGGTGTCAGAGTGGGCTGTTGACGCTAAAACGGGTTGGAGTCCCAGTTGACATGCTGGGGAACCTAAAATGTGTTCTTATTCCTATTTATATGTCGGAGACCCGCAGCGCCGTGTTTGGTTCGCACTTCGTATTTTTAGCCAGCTGGTTTGGGTTGTTACTTCTGATAAGGTTACTTTCTGATAGTGGTTAGCTTTCAGCCCTCGAAGTATAAGGAAAAGTGGCTTGGTGTCAGACTTGCTTCTCTACTGTCTAAGTGCCCTAATGAGTTGATGATCAGTAAGTTTTGAGATTAGAAATATTTAATTAATCCTCTTTGTTCTCTCTTAAGTTTACCGTATGTTTTATTCCTTTGAAAGGTGCCACCTAGAGCTGCATTTTCCGAAACAGTGGGTTGTGTTAAGAGCAGTCCTGGGCAGTGTCATTTGATTGCCATCTTTTCTTTGAGGCTGAGATTCTTTTACCTTTTTGATGAGGGTTTTCCTGAGGGGAAAGGGAGAAGGAAAATGCAAAGGTTGCCTGGTACCCTTCCTCCTGGGTGTGAGAGTTAGCTGCCCTCCTTGCAGGGTCCCTCCAGGGACAGGGTCCCCTCCGCAGGGTCACCCACAGCAGGGTTCATAAGTATCGCTGAGACTCACTGAGATGTCTGGCGTTCCTGCCCTGCCCAGGTGAAGGCAGGGACTCACTCGGGCTCTGCAAGGAAAGCATTGTCTTGTGAGCAGTGCCCTGTTTGATGTTTGAAGGCTCCTGGGACTGAATATATCCAGCTACACGTTCAACAAAATTTGAAGCTGTAGTTGGAAGGGGGAAAAAAAGAGGCCTTTCTGCAGGGGGCAGTGGTGGAAAGAAAATTGGTCCAGCTCTGAGAAATTGATGACACATGTATCTCGAGATGCAGCGTGCTCATGAGGTCAGTCCTGGGAGGTGAAGAAAGGATAATTAGGGAATAGCAGCTTCCACGAAAACCTTCTTGGCTTGTAGGCTCCTTTAGTCCTCTGTGAATTTACGTGTCTTAAAAGCATTTCAACTGCCTTTAGATTGGAATAAGAAAATTTTTTAAATTTATATTTGTCTGGTGAATGAACAAAGCAAACTAACTCATTTGGCAAGTACTTAATCCATGTCGTGCTGTGCTGGGCCCTCCCTGTTTTTGGCTCCTGGGATACAGTGCTGAACAAATTAGGCAGAGTTCAAAAAAGTTCAAAAGCTGGCAGTTTGTTTTATTAAACACTGTTATAGCATTACATTTAAAAAATAAAATTGATACTTTCAGTTGTAAAATTTAAAAATGTATACCACTGAAATTTTTATTGATAGATTTGAAAGTATAAGCGTGCACACTGTACACTCAAAAGGTACAAACACATAAGAAAACCTCGTTTCACTCCATCCCTAGCTGATCAGTTCCCTGTAACTGCTGTGTCCAGTTGACTATGTATTGTCCCAGCAGTAGTCAAAATATATACACTGTTATATATATGTTTTAATATAGTTTTTAATATTTGCTATAAGAAACAGTGCTGCAGTGAATATTTTTTTATACATGGGTGCAAGCAAAACCCACTAATCATTTTTTATTAATCATCAAAATTCATTAGCTGTAAGCTTTATTTAAGTGCTGGATTTTATTCTCTTGAATGCTCTGATGAGCTATGTAAGTACTTAGTACCAAAGAATTTATTTAAATAGGTTGGAGGTAGTTAGAAAGTACATTTTGGAGATTAATAGGTGAAGTTATACATTTACCAGCCTATAAAAAACTTGTTTAAGAAAAATTGTCAGGGGAATTCCCTGGTGGTCCAGTGGTTGGGACTTGATGCTTTCACTACCGGGGCCCTGGGTTCGATCCCTGGTTCGGGAACTAAGATCCTATAAGCTGCGTGGTGCGCCAAAAAAAAAAAAAAAAAAAAAAAGTCAATCTTAGCATGAAACTGAAGAGCTTAGAGAGGTCCAGTTTTATTGGAAAACTTGATCTTTTTGTGTCAATTTTCTAAACCACAGATTTCCAGACCTACAATTTGGTGCGATAGAAATGCTGCTGTTTAAAAACAAAACAAAACAAAACAAAAAACAACTTTTAGAAAGTATGTTCATAATATGTGAGGTAGGAAAGGCAAACAGTGAGACTTCCGTTTAAAAATTGTACGTTAAAGTCATTACGATGTCCTTGTTCCTCGAGTGCCTTTCTTTGGAGTTACGCTTTGTTTGGAGTGTGGACCGAGGTATTCACCTGGCCTTGCTGCTGTGCTTGAGTTGGTCCCAGGCCATTAGTACCAAATTATCACATTGTTTTGGTGGTCTCATTAGTACTGCCGGCTGCCCTCCTCCTGTATGTGTGTACCGTGTTCTAGGAGCGTGCCAAAAAACGACTTTGGTTTTCAGTTTGTCTTTGTGGTGGATTTAAAATGTGAAGACGGGGCAGAGAGTGGGGGGAAGTAGCTCGGAGGGGCCTGGTATTTGTATGGGAAGTGCAGCGACACTGCTTGCATCGAGGGCAGACTTGTTTCACTCGTGTGGTCGCCCCACAGGTATTGGTATTTACCACGTGCCAGGTCCTGTTCTAGGTGCTGGAGACGGGAGTGAACACAGCAAGCGTAGTTCCTCCCCTCTGGGGGTTTGCATTATGGGGGAGATGAGGATCATAAGCCCCAGCTAAAGTCCTAAGTGCTGGCCAGAGAAAACCATAATTTGAAAAGATACATGTACCCCAATGTCTATCGACAGATGAATGGATACAGTAGATGTGGTACATATACCCAATGGAATACGACTCAGCCATAAAAAGAATGAAATAATGCCATTTGCAGCAACATGGATGGACCTAGAGGTTATCACACTAAGTGAAGTCAAAGAAAGACAAATATCATGATATTGCTTGTATGTGGAATCTAAAAAAAAAAAAAGATACAAATGAGCTTATTTCCAAATCAGAAATAGACCCATAGACATAGAAAACAAACTTATGGATGCCGAAGGGGAAAGGTTGGGGGGAGGGATGAATTAGGATTTGGGGGTTAATGTATACACACTACTATGTATAAAATAGATAACCAACAAGGACCTACTGTATAGCACAGGGAACTCTACTCAATAATCTGCAATAACCTGTATGGGAAAAGAATCTAAAAAAGAATAGATGTATGTATATGTATGAATGAATCACTTTGCTGTACTCAACTATACTCCAATATAAAATAAAAATTAAAAAAAAAAGTCCTAAGTCCCAAGAGGGGCAAATCAATCTAGCAGGTCAGGAGGTCTGAGGGAGCTGGGTGCCACCTGGCTGGGTGCTGGCACAGGGAACTCTGGAGTCACAGCCTCAGGCCCAGGGTCCAAGCTTCCTGTCCTGGGCTGCTAATAGCCCAGAGCCCAGTGTGGCCTAGGGGTGGGAGGGAGGGTGGCAGGGAGTGAGCCCAGAGGCTGGAGGGCTGCAGCTCCTGGGAGCACCCTGCTGGGGTATGGAATTTAGATGGAGATCTCAGCCTTACGGGGGCTGCCTGCCTGCCTGCCTGCCCTCCTGGTTGACTTTGGAGTTTTGGACAACAGAATGACATGATCTGATTCCTCTTTGAAAAGAATCACTCCAGCTGTTACGCAGCTGCTGTGATCGGGCGCTTGTGGTGTGCCAGGCCATTTAAGCGCTTCACACGTATTAATTAAAATCTCATGATTGTCTATAAGGCAACCATGACGCTTAGGCTCCTGCCTTACATGTGGGTAAAGCTAGGTGCAGAGAGGCCACAGGTAAGTGGCAGGGGGAGAACTGCCCTGAGTGTCCGTGCCGCAGGGACCCTGGGCAGGAGGGGAGCATCAGGGGCCCACGGTGAGCCGCTGAGGCCTGGCACCAGGGCAGGGGTGGGGAGATCAGATCCGGCTTCGTTTGTGAGTTGCGGCATTAGTTTCTGTACTGTTAACAGGAATACGTTGCCAGTTTGCCTGTGACACAATGCTTTCCTCTCACTTAGGTGTCCTTTATTGAAAGAGCTCTTAGACTTGAAGCCTAGACTTTAACATCATGCCAGTCTCGCACTTTCATGAAGAAGGAAAATGTGAGTGAAATAAAGTGATTATAAAATGCCTTCACCTTTAGAATTCGGTGCCTCCAAAGCAGGCCCACGGCGTGGTCCGCCGTGCTGGCACCGTCCCTTGCCGAGGTGGCATTTCTCACGACGGCACCACTGCTCTCTGGGACGCGTCCAAGCTGCGGACACACGATCCGCGAGGTTGGACGCTTTCTTGATCCTACCGGCAGGTGTTAAGGAGAGGTTTCCGGTCCTTAAAGGGTTTGTGGACTGACCTGCTGATGGGTCACGTTGCCCTGTCAGTCATGCCTCCTAGAGGGACGGCTGAGTTTGAGTGACTACTCAGAGTTCCTGCCCGATTTCAGAGTCATGAAGATGTGGGAAAACGCGGGTCTTAGAACTGAGGCACTGTGGTGTGTTTTGCAGGCGGCCCATCGGGATTGCCAGTAGTCTCTGCAAGATGGAACAGCCCAGAGCGACCCCCAGGTCGTTGGCTGAGGAGCAGGCTGGCGAGGCTGTGAGGTGGGGAGGTGGGCGGGCCCACGGGTGGGTCTCTGTCCCGTGCGCACCAGATGTGTGAGCTCGCGCGCTTTGATCCTCCCGTGCTTCAGTTTTCTCTCCCGTAAACTAGGAGGAAGAGCAGCACCTGGTCTCCTGGGGTCGGTGGGTCGATAGCTGAGCTAATGTAAAGGGCCTAAAATAGTACTTACTTACTTTGGCTCAAGAAGAGGTTGGGGCCAGATATGTAAAATTGGGGGTCATCTGTGTACTGCTGATGTTTGGAACCGTAGGCTGGGCTGTGGGTGTCCACACAGAAGAGCAGGAGGGTGCAGACTGAGCCTAGGGGCTTTGGGCAAGGGGTCCACAAGAGGGGGAGGGTCCTGGATTTGATAAGAGGCGGGTGGCCTTGCTGTGGGGAGGGCTGGGCGGAGGGAGGGGTGGAGAGCATCGAGTGTGGAGAATCCTCTGGAGGAGGACAGGGTAACAGGACAGAAGCCGGAGGGTTGTGGACTCGAGGGAGTTTTTATTTTTGATTTTTAAATGAGAGTGATTGTCATGTGTTTTGGGCTGACAGGGATGATCCAGTGGAGGACAGATTTCTAGTGCGCTGGGAAGGGACGGTTGTAGGGGCACAGTCCTTGGGACGGTGAGAGGGGGTGGCCGGAGGGAGGAGAAAGGCAGGACTTCTGTGCATGGGAGCCTTGATGCACTTCGAAAGTGTTCCTAAGAGACGTGCTGCCCCTTTGAAAGGAGCACATGAAATAAAATATAATTTTGTGCTCAGTCCAGGAAACTTGGCAATTGTGCTGTAGGACTTAGGATCTAGTTTCTTATTAGCTTCTGGTGCTAAACACGCCTTGGGGCATCCTTACAGAAAGATGCATGTGGAAATAGCCTTTTTCTTTATTAAAAAAAACTCACCCGTCTCTAGAAGTATCATCAGCTTCACTAGAAGTTGGCACCTTAATTCACCAACTTTAGTACTACTCAGAGGACTGAGCAGGCTTGGCTCCTGATTCGTGCTTCATTTGTCTTAAAGCTCTGGAGGGAAATGCCAGTTTTGCATCCAGGACGGCTGCCCCCACCTCCTGGGAGGTGGGTGGTGTTGCTTTGGGCCCCTGTAGGCTTAAGCCGCACTGGAGCAGCAGCACTGGCTACTAGTTGCCTGGTAAAACGGTAAAACATCTTCCCTGCATGTCAGTGTGTACTGCTTGTGGTTATTTGGTGTTTTTTTTTGGGTTTCGAGTTTCGAACCCTCAGCCTTCTCTAGTGGAGTCAGCAGGATGCAGCGCACGACGCCCCCGACCCCTTGCGCTCCAGCCGCGGTGGGCTGGGGGGAGCTGGTTCCCACTGCTCTGCCTGATCACGTCCCCCTGCCCCGCGTGGATGTGGACAGGTTTGGCTGAGGGCCTTCCCCAGCCAGATGCGGGAGGCGGGAGAGGTCTCTGCCCCGGGGAGCCAGCCTTCCCTCAGGGCGGCCCGGCCAGGCGGGGCGCCCACCTACTGAGCCAACGTGGAGGCCGCTTATTGGAGTGGCCTCTGTCGGGGCATCCATGGGGATGCCAGCTGCGTGGGCTCTCCTGGGCCCAGGGAGGGCTGGCAGCGAGGGGATGAGGGGCCCCGGAGTGAGATGGGAGGCCCTGGCGGAGGACAGAGGCCTGGTCGGAGCTGTGCAGGGCGGCTGGGAGGAGACAGCAGAGGTGTCGGCTGACGGGTGGGGTCCCGGGGGGGGGTGCCTGGAGGGTTAAGAAGGGCTCTTTGAGCTGTGGATGCTGAGACCAGAGGGATCTGAGGTGGGGATTCTTATCCCCTGGCGTGTGGTGTGCAGAGTATTTATTTTGATATATACTTATGTGTGGTCTGTCAGACACATCATGTATTGTTTGTGAAACGCTGGCACACGTGTGCTTAACTTCTGTAGGGTAGGACTTCGCTTCCGTCTGTCATTGCTCGCAGCCCTCACGATAGACGTTGCATTGTGCCTGTTTTTCAGATCAGGAACTGACAGGAGAGGTTCAGTAACTTCCTGGGAAAGTGGGATGGTATTTAGCTGACTTTTATCAAGCTCTCCCTACGTGTCAGCCACGGTGGAATCCGTTTGATCTAGTTCACTCCCGATGATAATCTTAGGGCTCCGCCTCGTGGAGCCATCCTCATCCCCTCTTACCTGGCTCACCTGAGCCCCTGCCCCACAGCCTCCTCCTCTGCTGTCTGTCCAGACCCAGGCCTTAACTGGAGGCTGGATCAGAGCCCTGCACCTGCCCTCACCTCAGAGCTGTCCTCTCCCGCCGCCCCTCTGGCAGCACCCCCCAGCCTTGGGGCCTCGCCTCCGGCTTTCTGGCGGGTTTCACTCCTCCATACCCTCACCCCCCCCGCCGCCCACTGGGTGCCCTGTTGTCCGTTCTGTTCATCTGCCCTCTGTATCCACCACTCCTTCCCTTTCGTCAGCCTGCCTGGCAGAGTGGAAGCCTCAGGAAGGCAGGGGTCTTGTTCTGTCTTTATCCTCAGGGCCCAGAACAACGACTGGCAGATAGA
The DNA here is from genome assembly GCF_025265405.1 of Mesoplodon densirostris. NCBI lineage: Eukaryota > Metazoa > Chordata > Mammalia > Artiodactyla > Ziphiidae > Mesoplodon > Mesoplodon densirostris. The sequence goes on along the minus strand of NC_082665.1, from coordinate 1,497,594 downwards.
AGGCACTTACCACTGTTTGTTGAATGAATGAATAATTTTTTCTTACTTTTAATGTAGGTAGTAGAATCTGAACTGAGGCTGCTTGCCTCTGAAAATGTGTTTTTTCTGCCTGAGCATACTGCACCCCTCCCCCCACTCCTATTGTACTTGGTGCATCAGTCATGTATTTATGCCCCATATGTCTGTGTCATCTCCAGATTTCTGTGCTTTTCTTTGTAGAACAGGAACATTTACAAAACATTCAAAATTGCTCTAAAACTATAAAATGCAGTATAGCAAATTAATCTGTTGAAAACAGGGAGTCCTCAAGTTAAAAAAAAATAGCTCTGTTCTGTTAACTGCTTTTAGGTGACATGTAATTGAAATGCATTGTCTCAAGAAATAACAGTACCTGTTGTAGAGAATTAATATTCATAACTACATCTTGGTGAAAGTGAGAATCCTTTGAATAATTCCAGAAGGTTTCAGAAAAGCAGCCAAATAAAATAAAAAATACTTAATTCACCACGGAGGCTCAAAGGATTTAAAAATTGGAAGGAACGTAGCTTCACAGCTGTTTGGTAGGGGAGCCAACAGAAGAGTTGACTGGAAATGGGGGCACTGGACCCTTCGTCCCAGCCCAGCTCTGACCTGGTGGGCTGTCCGCTGCAGGTTCCTTGAGTGTGCAGGGGGTGGTCTAGTTGGTGATGTCCAAGGTCACTCCATTTCTAGAGGACTGTTGTACATAGGAGTCGAAAAACAAATTCTAAGTGCCTCGAGGGTCATTCAGTCAGATGTCAACAAATATTTAACCTCCAAGCAGCCCTGTGTGAAAAGCACGTGGTGCCGGTCACTGCGGCGGCTTTGGGTGCACAAGAGGCTGGCCTCGGCGCAAGGTATCCTCTGGACCCGCAGCTTTCCCGGAAGAGGGGAGCAAGGTGAGCCCGCAGGCGGGGCCAGGGCGTAGAGTAATGGGCTCTGGCTTAGTGAGAAAACACCAGACCCCGGGGAGCCCGACTGATCCCTTTCTCCGGTTTCTTACTCTTAGGGGACGAGACTGTGTTAAATGTTGAATTAAATTGGGCGAGGATTGGTTTTTCAGGTTTGCAGGTCTCGAGCTCGTCAGAAATGAGTAAAGGTAACGCAGTAGTAGGTAATATTTCATCAGCCCTCTTGTACCCGGGAAGCGTTAGAAACTGAGGGCGTTAACACATGCATTGGGCAGGTTGGAGAGTACGGTTCAGGGTTGCTTTGTGTTCGCGCCTCTTCCCACGGGCCGTGCTCACAAGTCCAGTTTCTTTTCTCGCTCTGGTTGCCAACAGCCCAAGTTCCCTGCCGCACCAAGTGTTCCCTCGCTTAGGGTGAGTGATCTCCTTGAGGAAGGAGTTTGCTCAAGGACGTAAGGCAGCTTCTCATCACCCGCGTGAGGCCGAGAGACGGCACGGCTCGCAGTTCCCGGTGGGCCGCTGTCGCCTGCCGATGCCCAGCTCCCCTTTTCTCAGCGCCATCCTGGCACCTGCTCAGGATACTTTAGAGGATTATCCTTTCTTCCTTAATATATTAAAACTTCATTTTCATTAAAAAGCTATCTAAACGTTTAAAGATCCTCATGTAGTGATTTTTAAAATTAACAGTTCCAGGGAAGTAGCCGCACCAGCAGTGCACAGTGGAGACTCACTTGCTGCAGGTAGAAACTGGTTCGGGGGATGAAGCCCTAATCCAGGAAGACGTGGAGTTTGTAGGAATGAATCGTAGGATGTCAGAGCTGCGAGAATTTAGGGCCACAGAGTTCAACTTAGATTTGACCATCAATGAAATCCTATGGAAAAAACCTTTTCCATCAAGTGTCAGCTGGTTTTTAGAGGTGATAAGATGACCACTTCTGTGTCAGGACTGCTGGCTGTGGTCCTTCTGAATACGTGGTCCAGTGTCAGCCACATGCAGACCAGGCTTAAATCTACAACTTCTGACGCCTACTCTGGGGTTTTTTCCTCTTTGTATTTTATTGTGTCCCGTAGTAGATGGTTTTCACCCACGTGCACGTGAATGAGAGACGTATTTGATCATTGCACAGTGACGCTTTCTATTCTTTAATTTTATCCTCTAATGAAACCGGGGGTATTGATGATATTTCCAAAGGAAGAGCAGGTACTGTGTAAACCAGCCCAGGCCCCTTACATTCTTCCTGAGCGACCTGCCCTGGGCGTGCGTGGCACAGGTAGGAAGGAGCCGAACTTGATGAATTTCAGCGTTTCTCACCGGAAGCCTTGCTATAGGAACGGGAGGGCTTTCCCTATGGTTAGCCAAGACTTGGAGCCACGCCGTAGCCCGGGAAAGGTGTGCTGGATTTGGATTCGTGGGGCAGAGCTCTGCTGCGAGGGAGCCGTGCTACGTGCCCGCGGCCCTGTCCACGGCAGGCGTGTGCTTTTCACAGGGAGACCCCCCAGCCCAGGTGCCTGCCCAGCCTCACTGGTGGTGGAAAGAGACTATACAGATGGTGCGGACGGTCACCCTGCGGTCTGAGCGTCCGTCTTTGAGTGCTCGGGAAGATGTGGGCAGCAAGAACAGCTGGGACAGGCACTGGGGGAAGCTTTGTTTTCTCTTGCTTGAGAAGCTACTATGAGATTCACCCTCAGTAAGTAGAGAAGCCAGCGATTTTCATGAATTTCTAAGCTGTGCAACTGTTACCACAGTCCAGGTTTAAATGTTTCCATCACCCCAAAATGCTCCTTGTGTGTGTTTGTGGTAAATTCCCATTCCCCCCTCCAGCCACTGGCAGCCATGGATCTGCTTTCTGTTTCTCTAAAGTTGCCTTTTCTAGGCATTTCATGTAAATGGAATCATGCAATATGCAGTCTTTTGAGTCAGGCTTCTTTCACCTCACATAATGTTTTTGGGGTTCGCCCATGCTGTACAATGGATCAGTAGTCATGAAACCGCTGGGTGGTGTTTGGGGGGGCTCTGAGGAGCTTCAGTTCTTTATGTCTCAGCGCAGAAAGAATTCAGCAAGAGGCAAAGTGATAGATAAGAAGTGGTTTATTAGAAAAGGACACTGGTGAGTCTTCCAGGCGGGTGGGCGTGAGGGTGCCGTGACCCGAGAACTTAGTGGGCTCCAGTTTTATAATCAAAGGAAAAGTGGGAGGGGGAAAAGACCACCCTCTTCCTCCTTCTTGAGTAGACGTCGTGCTTCCATCATCAGCTCCTCCTCCAGGTTGCACTGGGGGGTTTTCTTGTCTCGACATGGTCGAGCCAGGACTGTCGTGGTGCAATGGAAAAATTATTTCAGGTCTCAGTACAATGAGGGTCTGAAATATCACCTTTCCGTAAATTACTGTTTTTTTTATGTGTGCAGAGAGCATGTCTTAGGGGTCATTAACTTACTGGGGCCATTAACATACCGAGCTCACTGGGCAGCATGTGGGTCTCGTGCCACCATTGTTTTATTGTTTTGAGGCACGGCTCATGCTTCTGTTACCTGGTTTTGTGGTTGAGCAAACCTGCTTTCTTGAGTGATCATTAACTCACTGTTGTCTCCCAGAGCCCCCTAAAGTTCCCCGTCTGTCTGCAACCCCCTAGTGGCACCTCCGAGCGATTTGATCATCCTCTTCTGTCCCTATCTGTTTGTTCCTTTCAGTTGCTGACCAGGACTCCGTTGAGTGGGGGTCACACACCTTTCTTAGCTCTTCACCAGGGATGGGCGTTTGGACCGTGTCTGTGACTAGTGCTGCTCTGAGCGTGAGCGAGCACATCTCTGTGTGGACAGGAGCTTGGAGTGGGGCTTAGAATGACGGCGTGTGGGACGCTGACAGCACAGCTGCTCGTGGGACCCCTGGGCACGCTCTCAGGTCTGTCTCCGTGACGTGCCCTGCATGTCTTGAATAGTGTGGACCTGTTACTTCCGGGATGAAATACCGTGGACCTGAGGTCCAGCACAGGCGACCAGGGTTTCTTGTGGTGACGTCCCCTGTGCTCAGTGTAGGACAGAGGGACTCTTCCCCAGCATTTGGTTTTTCCTTTCACTCATCAGAGGAAGTCAACGGAGAACTATTAGGCATGTTAAACACCACACTCAGCCTGCAAACTCCGTGTGCTCAGTGCTTTGCCCCCTGCAGTTCCCTCCTAGGGATTCAGCCTGAGGACGCGCCTCCAACGAGATGAAAACACAGATGGAAGTGACCTAACTGTCCAGTCAGGGGCAGGTGGATCGACTCTGGGTGACCACGTCACAACGAACCGTGCGGAGGGGTGGGTCTCTGGCGATTTCCAGAACATGCAGGAAGGGAGCAGGGCTGAGTGCCAGAGGGTGTCGAGTGAGCTGCCTTCACATGAGAAAACATGCGTATTGGCGCCTCCGTGCAGAAGGAAAACAGGAAGGAAAATCAAGGACGAAAGGGATTGGGCCCTGCAGGGGCAGTGGGGGGCGCTGGAAAGGAGAGGGGGGCACAGGTGGCTGGAGAGGTGGGCGTGGGGCTTCTCTGAGTGGACATCTCAGTACAGCCCGACTCTGGGAACCGTGGACCCCAGAACAAAATACATGAACCTCAACCAGGATTGGGGGGACCCAGAGTGGGATACAGACAGAAGCAAAGCTCAGCATAGGACAAAACAATACCAGAGCTGCAGCAGGGGTGGGGTGGGGAAGAAAAGAACCAGCTGGATGTTGGAAAGCAGTACTTTTCTAGATTCTGTAAAGCCACAGACAGAAAGGGCTGCACACAGTACTGCCCAGAAACTGTCTGTTTCTCCGGGGGTAAGGTTGTGGTGCGGACGTGTTCATAAGGATGGAACAGTGAGTGTGTGGTGGGAAGAAGTTGCAGTCGAGGGGAGGGGACGGAGGAGCCCCGGCACTGGGCTGGAGCCAGGTGTCAGTGTGCACCGCAGTTTTGAGTATTTGTCCATATGCCAGATGGTGCAGAGACACAGATGTTGGTGCTCAGGCCGCACAGCTCCTTACCCAGCCCGCCGAGGACACCCAAGTGCTTTCTTTGAGCAAAGAAGAAGGGATCCTCCAAGAAGATGCGACTGGACCCCCTCGTGGTACAGGGAAGAGCTCAGAAAGGACGGGGCCACGTGGGCGGCAAGAGGGTCAGAGCTGGTGGCTCTGAGCAAGGACATGGGTGACGATGGTGTTGGCTTATAATCCGTAGGATAAAGTAAACGTCTATCACTCTGCTGATACACATGAAGAACAATCAGTAAGCAGGGAGACGGGGAGCCAAAGAATTCCAGTTGATCAGCGGGGAAGGAAGGAGGAAATAGCCGATCACCGTGAGGCGGACCCCAGGGCAATAGTTAATTTCGGCGGGACCCAGGACTGGCGCTAAATTAGTGAATGAACGTTTGAGGAGAAACAGGGTATTTTTCTAGTCTCAAAGTTATCTCTTCCCCAAGTTACTTATTTATTGAAAAGGGAAAAGTAGTAACTTTAGAGTGGAGAAAGCCAGCAGACACCACCTCACCCAGGAGATCGATGTGATAAGACAGGTCGCAGTCATAGCTTCTCCCCCACGTGGGCATGGGCACAGTGTAGGCACGAGGAAGCGCAGGCAGACCCCGGGAGAGGGTGTCCCGCAAACATCTGGCCAGGGCTCTTCGCCGTCCACGTCCCGAGAGATGGGCTTGGCGGGGCCTAAGGAGACACGCCAGCGAAATGCAGTATGGGCTTTCGAGGGGGTCCTGGGGCAGAGAGGATGTCAGTGGGAAAACTGGTGAGATGGCGGTGGTGGAGCTCGTGGTATTGTCCTGACTTTGATCATTGTTCAGTGATGCCGTAGGCTGTGACCCTCAGGAGAAGCTGGGTGGGGGCTACGTGGGAGTTCGGCGCCGCTGCCCACTGTCCCCACTCCCGCCGCCACCGTCTGAGCTCTCCTCGACTCTACCTCGGAGGGAGGGTTCAGCGTCGTCCCAGGGAGAAACACTCTCTTGCCTTCTTACTGGGAACTCCGGCCACCTCGAGCCCAGGTGTGGAGCATTCTGGAGACATGCGTCCTGTACCCGTGGCGCAGAGGGGCACGGTCCTTCCAAAGGGGGCATCAGAATCTCCTGGACCCGGTGGGAAGAGGTGCTGTGACCAGAGGCGCGGGTTGGGCACCTCGCACATGGCTACAGGGGCTTTCCTAGGTGTCCTTGGTCTTTGGATGTTCTTATTTTTTTCCAGAGAGAAATTTAAAATTTTTACATATTCAGACTTATCAGTCTTTTCCTTTACGACTTGGGTCTTGAGTCCTGTCTAAGAACCCTTTCCTATGTCGGGAATCATTCCTCCTTAATTTCTTTCAGCAGTTTTATATTCTGTTTTCCACATTTGGCCTATTAATCTGTGTGAAGTCTGTTTCTGTACAGTTTGAGGCCAGGATCTAATATTTTTTCCTGTTGGCTAGACAGTTGCCTCGGTCATTGCACGGTCTGCCCTTTGCTCAGCGACCAGAAATGCCACTCGTATCCTAGCCTAAATTCCTCCTTCAGAAGGCGTCGTTTCCTCTTGCTCGTCATTGTCGGGTACCGGCTGTGGAGTTCTGCATGTGGATTGTGTCCCCAGCTCATCCTGGGGAGCGGATCGCGTTGTGCAAGCCATGCCTCTTCCTTTCTAATGTTGGCACCTTCCCCTTATTCATGGGCTGGAACTCGTGGTGCCAGGCCGAGTGGGGGGGTATTGGGACGGTGGTGGCGGCCAGCAGTTGCTTCTCTGGCTCCGGCTTTACTGTGGACGCCTCCCATGCTTCCTCACTGAGGGGGATGTTTACTGTAGTCGCTTTGTACATGCCCTTCACGTTGTTAAGCAAGTCGCCGTCCCACTTTGCTGAGAGTTTTATTAAAAATAAACGTTATCATTTACAGCAGTAGAATTTTATTGGTTGCTTTTTCTGCATGTGTTGAGATGGTTGTATGGTTTCCCCTCCTGTCTGTGAATATAGTCAATTCCATCCATAGATTTCCTGATGTTAAATATTCTTCATTTGCAGGAAATACCTTACTTTACTTTTAACACTGACAATTAAATTTGCTATTTATTTTAATATTTTCTCTTTTTTAGAATGAGTCCCTCCTCTCCCCCTCATCCCACGTGCTTTTTTTGAGGCATAGTTTACGTACTATCCGTTACTGCAATGGTGTGCTGATAAATGCTTAACAAATGACTTTTCTTTGGCGGGGGGGGACTGTAAAAAGCCCTGATTTGTAGCATTTGCCAATTTCCGTGGCATAAATGTTCTCATCATTACCTATTTCAAGCTACTGATGAGCTGTTGGCTGGTGGTCCACAAAATTCCTGAGATGTAACAGGCCTCTCTTGAGGTGGTAGGAGCTGGCCCAGCTGCTGAGAGCCTGGTGGGCAGCCTGGTGATGGCCGTGCCTGTGTGGCTCACGTGACCCTCTCAGATGTCCTCCGTGGCTTCCCCTGCCCCCCTGCAAAAACTCCGCACCTCCCTGGGGTCTGAGCTTGGTCACGCTGCGTCCTCGCCCCGTCTTGAGACCTAGCGTTCTGTCCTGTGCATTCATAGCACCTCATTCCCCCCTGAGAACAGCCTCGACCACCTTGTTTACAGATAGTAAAATATCGAGCTCACAGTGAGTTTTACTGAAAAATGGAGCATCTGACTCATGATTACTGTTGTGGCACTAACTTCATTAGAAAACAGTGTGGGTTCTGTGATAGTAACTTTCCTTAAATCTGAGGGGCTGCTAACATCATTATCATCATGTCACTTTTCATCTTCCTTAGTATAAATTAAGGCTTTTTTCATTCACTGATTTGTGCAGCCATTCAGCAGGCAGTTTTTGAGCGTCTGCTATGTGTCAGGCATCTGGATTCCAAAGGTGTAGCAGTGGGTAAAGAACCCAGTCTCTTCCCTCATGGAGCACAGGTTCTGATATACCTTTAAGTTGTGTGTCTTTCTAATCTTACCATCCTTGCCCGTTTTCTCCTTGCTCAGGCATCTACTAGTCTTTGCCCCTGGTGTTACCTTAAGTCAACCCTGAATTAATCTGATTTCTTCCACTGCTTCAGTTTTGAAACTCCCTGCTTCGATGCTAGTTGACGTTTAGCTTAACTACTTATATAATTATTTCTGCTTTTACCAGATTTTCACAATGATAAAGGCAAAGGTGATTTTGACATTAGGAAAGGTCAGTGTTTTAAAAGGGCTGCGACAGTAGGCTAACTGGAGAAGTTTAGTGAGGTGACACTCTTCATGGTGTGTGGCCTGTCGTCCGAGGAGGAGCCGGGGACGAGCTGACATCTTCCGCTGCAGTTCTGGGGGGTCCGAGGGCTGCTCCCCACCAGCATGGCCTCTTCTAGCTCCCGATGGCGTTAGGGTGTGGGGGGCTGTGCTTCTGGCAGCTGGGCACTCCGAGGGGTGGGAGCCTGGTCACCGAGTGCTCTCCCGTGTTTGCTGCGTGCCTTGGCACCATGTGGGGTGGAGGAGGGGGGGACCCTGTGCCCCTGTGGGCTGCAGTCCAGGGAGAGGGGCAGGCCTCCCTGGGGAGGAGGAGCTCGAGGACCTCGGTCCGGGGCAGCTGGCGTGGAGGGCAGGCTGGGGAATCGGGGTGCAGGCCGGTGGGCCTGGGAAGTCCACTTGCCCGTAGTTCTGCCCCACTGATCGGGAGTTCTGCCTTTTAATCCTTTGCAAAATTAGTTTGTTTTTAATTTAAGAGTCAGTATTTTATTTTGATAAGAAAAAATAGTTCTAGTTTATTTATTCAAGCAACTTAGAACACCTCAGAGGTCAACTTCCCTCTTTCCTCTGGAGATGCCGGGGAGCAGTCAGGGTGTGAAAGCACAGCATGGGTGGGTCTTGCTCCTGGCCCTCGAGCAGCCATCTGCAGAGAAGAACCTTCCAAGGAAGGACGGGTCACTGTGCTGCTGGGGCCGTTGGTGCAGAAGGTGTGGCCTGGCCCTCGGTCGAGATCCAAAGCCAGCACCCGTTCTCGTTCCTCGCCCCATCCCGCTTGACACCTTCACCCTCTGGGGTCCCCGTTGAGGATGGATAGAAACTGTGGGGTGACTTGTGACCACTCGGGAATGCTGACTGGGCTGGCCCTCCTTTCTCTCTCTCTTTTTTTTTTTTTTTGCGGTATGCGGGCCTCTCACTGTTGTGGCCTCTCCTGTTGCGGAGCACAGGCTCCAGACGCGCAGGCTCAGCGGCCATGGCTCACGGGCCCAGCCGCTCTGTGGCACGTGGGATCTTCCCGGACCGGGGCACGAACCTGTGTCTCCTGCATCGGCAGGCGGACTCTCAACCACTGCGCCACCAGGGAAGCCCCCTCCTTTCTCTTTTGACCATTTTGCAACTGGCTTATGAGGGGGATTTAAAAATGGATGTCAAAGAAAACATTTTTCATGGGAATAAATACCTATTTGGGTGGGGGGGTATAGTTATACCTTGGAATGTAGTCTTTGAAAGTAACAATTATGGGGATCAAGACTTAATGTGGGGCTTCCCTGGTGGCGCAGTGGTTGAGAGTCCGCCTGCCGATGCAGGGGACACGGGTTCATGCTCCGGTCCGGGAAGATCCCACGTGCCGCGGAGCGGCTGGGCCCGTGAGCAATGGCCGCTGAGCCTGCACGTCCGGAGCCTGTGCTCCGCAACGGGAGAGGCCACAGCAGTGAGAGGCCCGCGTACTGGAAAAAAAAAAAAAAAAAAAAAAAAAAAAAAGACTTAATGTGAAGGTTGTATCCTCATAGATTACCTTTAAATCTTAGAATCAGAATTCGGGAACCCTTGTCCAAAGTAATTTTCCATTGTTGTGCTCCTACTGGATTTTTAAAAATGGATACGTCTTATTTATTTGTACTTAAATGTATGTCAGACTGATACTAATAGTATCACAGAATAGGAAAGACAAAACATCTTTCTATAAATATTAAAGTAATGAGCAAATTAGGGATTGTACAGAAACACAGCAGATGATGTGGAGGAAATCAGGGAAGCTCTTAATGGCTTAAATCTAACTCTTGAGTAATTATTTTAAAACTTTTAGTAAGTAAAGTCTCTCAATCCTATAAAATAGGAGTAATTCATCATCACACGTTTGTATTTTTAGTTCTTTGTCTTGAAGATAGATCCTGGGTCCTAAAGATATCAAAACTAGTATCACATCTGGATTTCTAAAGCCAAGGAAATCTTTAACCTGTTTTCTGGAGCCAGCAAGGTAATCTGTTACTAGGCCGTTGAATCCCTTTTGGGGAGTCTCAGGTCATCCCCTCCCCCCCACATTTACACAGTCTGCACAATGAAAACCAGGAAACCCAGGCTCTGAGATAAGCAGAGTCTTGGGAGCACGGAAGCAGCTTGGCCACTGACACACTGTGGGGTCACACCCGCCTGCACGTGACTCCGGCCAGGAGGGGCCTGGCGGGACCCCGGCTGGCAGGCACTGGGCCCCAAGGTGCGGAGTAGCTGCCGGATGCTGGCTTCCTTCGCGCTTCCCGGCCGGCTCCGGAACTGGATCCGGGCCGTGGGGTCCCTCTCATGCCCTGGGCACCGCTGTCCCAGCTCAGCTTACACTCCCGTTGGCCGCTTTCCAGAAGTGCCCGCCGGCATCCCTGGCGATCATCGGTCATCGGAAGCGGGGATCCTGTGGGCGCCGCCCTCGGAGCCTCCCTGCCGCTGTCCTCTGACTCCGCGGCCCTGGAACCACCTCGTCTGCCTCGGTGAGGCTCTGCTGTGCACGACTAGGGCTGCGGTCTGTCACTGTGGGTGCACAGCTGTGTCTGAGAGGAGCCTCTCCTGGGAGGAGGCTGCGGGGCCCAGGGCCTGGGGAGGCACAGGCCGCGCTGGGGGGCTGGGGGTGCGGGCGCCGCCGGTGGGCCTCCTGGATTTCTCAGTCATAGTCCAGAACCCCCATCCTCCGTGTCCCCCCTCCAGCGCCCCCCCCACCCAAGCATCTTGGGGCTGGGCTTCGTGCCCCCGCAAATGGGAAGCTCAGAAGAGGTTCAATAAAATCTAATCGAATGACTTGCTGCAGGCGTTTCATATTCAGGGTGGTTTGTTTAGTTGCCTTCTCCGCTTGTGAGTCATCTGATTATTTGTATGGCCCTAGGTGATTGTAACCTTCTTATTCAAAGCATTTTAAGAGGTGGTTTCTTGTTTTTAATGTTATGTATAATGTCCTCTTTGATAAGATGGGTTTCTAGTGATTTTGTGTATGAAAAGTGAGGCTCTTTTCAGATATGGAATAAATCAAATTATTTGTTCAGAAACGTCCAGAAGTAGATTTCACAGCTCTGTGAACAGCTGGGTTTAAAGCACAGTCTTTAATGTGTATTTTGAGTTTCATTGAAGACCCAGAAGATCAGCTAACGTCAGGCTGCTTGCCTGTCTTTTTATTGAGGGCAGGGCTTCCCAAGTGCTGTGAGCCCACTTTGGACCTAATGCTATTGATTGTTGTCCGAAAGTACCTTTACGTTGGGGAATCTTTAAGTAACATTTGGAAAGTTTTGGATTCATTCCCTAGGGTGCTTTTGATATGGATCTGGTGGAAAATGTCCTTTGGATGTTTTGGCAGCACCACCACCAGGTGCCCTCACTGCTGTCTGGGCTGGTGTGGTCGCCAGTCGGGACACCCCCTCTGCCCGGAGAAGCAGCCCCCGGGCACCCGTGTCTGCCTCGGTGGGCCCTGTTCCCGCCTGGGGCACAGGTGAGCTCATGGTCCTCAGGCGCCAGTCCGGCGGGTTCTCTGTGCACTCCGCGCCTCCCGCCTCGGCTCCACCGTCACCATCTCCTCTTCTGTTGTGGTCATGCAGGCCCGCCATCCCTCCACGTGGCTCTTCCAGCCCCCAGTGACCTGTCTTTGTCAAGGGCAGCTGCTAGTATCCTGTTCCTGTCTTGCTCAGGCCGTGCCAGCCTGGCTTCCCTCCTGCCCCTCCCGCCCGCCCTCAGCCCGAGGCCACACTCCCTCCTGCTCTGGGTGCTGGTGCCTCCCCCGCCCCATCCCTGCTCCCTGCGGGCCTGCTGCCCTCAGCCAGGCCTGCCAGCCTCTCCTCCCAGCTCTGTTTCCATCTTCCTGCTAGAGCCCTGCTCGGAGCCACGGGTGCTCCTCCTCGACTTTCCCGGGTCAGACTTGGCTCTCATGCAGCCCACCCTTCATCTGGTCCCTGTAGGCATTTTTCTGGGGGCGCTTCCCGTCAGGAACCCCCGCTGGACCCCTTCCTGTGACTTCCCATCACACTGGGGGAAGGGCGCTCCCTTAGGAAGGAGTTCACAGCCCTGCTCCCTGGCCTGTTCCCCTCCATTTTCCCTGTTCGCTGCTCTGGGCAAAACCAGCCCCACCCCAGGGCCTGAGTGTCTGCTGTTCCTCCCGTGGGCGACAGTTGTTCCCCAGGTGTTCACGGGGCTGCCACTGCTCCCCGTGCAGCCGTCCCCTAGTCGCTCCCTGGCCTCCCCCATGCCGTTCTTGTCTGTGCCCCGTATGTGAGCACTCGACGTGCCCTGTTTGTTTGTGTGCACGTGTGCTGTCTGTCTCCTGCCCTGGTATGTGGGCTTCTGGAAGCCAGAGGCTGTCCTGGCCACGGGTGCAGCAGGCCACTGGCCCCGGGCCCGGGTTTGGCCCCTGGCTGGTTTGGCGGCAGGTAGCAGGGCACCTGGCTGCTGTGGCTTCCGACTCCTGGGCCTCCCGTCGGGGCTGGGACCTTCCGTCTCGCCACTCTGCTGTTCCATCGTCATGTGTGGCTCCTTGGCCTTGAGGCGGCTGTTGTGAGGGGAAGCAGGGGGACGGGGTCTCTTTCAGGGGAGCATTTCAGGGGCCCTGCCGCCACCTCGCCGGCAGGGAGGGCATCACGCGCGGCACAGACCGTCCTCCCCAGAATCAGGCTCTGCGAGGAGGGGTGAGACGGTGCGGGGGAGGCCAGGGCCTGCCTGGCAGGGGCTTTAGAGCGTGAGCTCCTGTCGTCCGTACCCATCACTTCCCGGCACAGGTTCCGGCCAGGAGAGAGCCCCACACCCCATAGATGGGCTGACTTTATGGGAAATAGAGGACGGGGCACTCATCTTTCATATCAGATTAGACAGACTGACCCACCTGGTGGCGAGCATGGTGGGGGCAAGTGCAGGTGCCCTCGGCAGCGCCGAGCCCCTTCTGCACAGCGACCCGAGGGCGCAGTCCCTGGGGTGGGCCGCCCTCCCTGCAGACCATTGTTACCCACGCCTCCCTCCTCGGGGACGAGCTGGCTTCTCCCCACAGGGTGACGGGAGCAGGAACGCGGCCCCCTTGTCTCCCGTGGGCTTTGCCGTCTCCCGCGGGGGAAGCCTGGATGCGGGGCAGCCTTGGGGACGGCGGCCCCGGCCCCGTCCTCGTGCAGCCCCCGAGGCAGCCCCCCTTGTACCTCTGCGAGCCCCACCGGGGGACCTGCCGACCCTCGCGCCCTTCTTGCTGCCTCGCTCTCGGCTTCTGAGGAGAAACCCACCCAGGGTAGGTTCCAGGACAGTCACGAGAGCCGAGGGGAGCCTCTGGGGACACTCGTCCGGCATTTGGGAGGTGTCCCCCCGGCTGTGTTTCCTGCAGGGGAGGGGCCGGAGGGCTGGGTTTCCTCCGCAGCCCCCAGAGGTGGGCGAGAGCGGGGGTCAGGCCCCTTCAGTTCTTCAGAGCAAGTGTTGTTCACCGCCGGGTGGTCCCAGTACCTTCTCTTTGTTAGTTGATGGCGAAAGAGCATAGCTTTGCTGGAAAAGTGGAGGTGGGCGTGGGAGCTTTGCTGGGAGTCTGGGGTGCAGAAGAGGAGGCCGGCGGAGGGTGTGTGAGCCACCGCGGGTAGTGGGGTCTGTTCTGAGGAGGGGGTGAGCCACTGTGGCGGGGGTCTGCGCCCAGCGTTGCGGTGTGGAAGTTTCCATGGTGCAGGCTGGAGAACCAGTGTGGGTGGGGCGGGGAGGTGGCCTGCCCGGAGGGCGGTGATGGATTAGGGCAGGTGGAGAGCTCGGGCACGTTTGGGGCTGCGCAGGGTGAGAGGGGGGTGCCTTTGCCCGGGCAGAGCTTGCAGGGAGCCAGCTTTGGTGGTGGGAGGGCCGGAGCAGCAGGTCCGTTCTGGACACGCAGCTTGGATGCTCAGGTGGTTTTGCTTTTCCACCTCCAGCTCCCCCCGGCGCTCTGGGCCCCTGGCCTGACAGGCAGCATTTTGCACCCCCCTCTCCAGGCTGACGTTTCACAGGCGGCCCAAACTGAACATTTGGAACCAATCACTTCATTTTCCTAAATTTTCTACCCTTTTTCCTCCCAGTGAATGTCACAACACCCTCAGTTGCTAGAGAAACACTTAATTTACCTTTTCCCCCAAACCTTATGTTCAGGGTTTTAAAATACATGTTAAAAAACTCACCTTTAAATTGTAAAAATTATTCAACATACAGAAATAAAGCAGCAGTATTTGAAGGTTCTATGAGATTATGTGTGTCCAATCTCTGGGTCATTCGTGGGGTGTGTAGGAAAGCAGAATGCACAAGCGGACTTACTCACTGGGCCTGGATTTGGGGATGATCTGCCATCACTGTGTTGGCCCCTGTCACTTATGTCCCCAAGTCAAATGTAGCCACCAGCTCCTAAGAGAACTTGCAAGTTACAAGAGCTCTGTTGGTGGGAGACCTGGCCACTGCCCATCACCCACAGTACAGAGAAAGGCTTTGCACACCACCCAGTTGTTTTTTGACTATAATTTAATGAACCAAAGTAAAGGTAAAATATCTTTTGATTCCCAGGTGCCCAGATTTCCTGAGCCACATCTTGAGTTTGCTGGGATTGTCCCACCCCCTTTCAGTCTGTTCATGGACTGGAGGGAGGTGTGGCCTTGGCGTCCATGTGCTGCACACCGGTGGCCGTGGGCTCCTGCTTTATGGGTCCGTTTCTGTCCGTGAGGTCGAGGCGTGGAGGCCGGCGAGGCGCGGGCGCTGTGTCCACGCTGGGCAGGCCCTGACGTGGTGCCCCTACCCGAGGACCAGCCGCAGAGCGAGTGGGCCCAGCGGGGCCAGTAGGGCGAGCGGGCCGGGCGCAGGGCTCAGGCCGTGGGCTTTGAGGTTGATGCCGGGTGGGGCCTGGCTCTCCGAGGTGTTGCTCTCCGGGGTCGGGGTGGTTACACCTTCCGTGGGCTCCGTGCAAGTCTGCGCGGGCAGGAGCAGGGCCACCAGCAGTAGCAGCACCGGCGTGGGCGGCGCTGCCATGGCCGTGCTCTTTGGCGCGTCCCCGGTCTGGTCCGGTGGGGCGGTCGCGGCCGGCGCTGGGTGAGTCTGCTCGCCTGAGACCTTTTGGGGGTCCTGTCGGGCGAGGTCTGGGCCGCTTCACCTGGCGAACTCGCGCTGGCTGCTGTTAACGCCTGCCCTGCGCCGGCCGCGCGCCCTCGCCGTTGTGCTCCGGAGCCGCCGTGCGCGCACCGCACCGTGCCCCGCGCGTCCGGCCCTGGGTCAGGGGCTTAGCAAGCCGCCTGTGCCAGGTCCCCTCCCACCCGCGCCGCCCCCGCCCGGTTCCTCAGAAACCTCGGTTCAGATATTTTAGGGGATACCAGAAAACCTTACCTCCTAAAGTATACACACAGAGTTTTAGTTTTAAAAACCTTGAAATTATACTTTTTCTTAAGTATGCCTGTGATATAACTAAAACATTTTTTGGCTAATGCTTTGGTTTTGCTAATGTATAACATTTGCTCCCTGCCCTGGAGTTTAAGGGGTAACTCATTTCTCAAGTACATAAGGGATTCTTTCGCTTTGGGGAGTTACGGTGAGCCCCACCATCTTTCCAGCTGTAAAACTTCTCTCCCCAAGCAAAGCGTGTTGTGAAACTTTCCAAATACTGTGTGCTCCACAGAAACATTTGAATATTTTGGATGCTCATCGTGTTAGTAGACCAGAGTCTCTGCTGATTGTTAAATGGGAAAAAGAGCAACTTAAAATTGTGTAAGAGAAAAAGAGTGGACACAGTGGAATGTCCGTTGCCAGACTCAGTCCACTCTAAAGCAAGCATGCTTTGTGTTTATTTTTAGTTTAAATCAGAATTGTTAGTATTCTTTTTCTTACTTAGATTTGGTCTCTACTTGTTGACAACACAAGGGTTTAAATTTTTTTACATTTTTAAAAATTATGGAAATAATACACATCCTTGGAAATAATTATGCAGGCAGTTTAAAAGGAAAAGTTTAGGCTTCCTCCCCCATCTCGCTCCCTGCGGGCAACCCTTTCCACAGGACCGCCCAGTCAGTGTCCAGTGGGAGAAAGCCATTCCCCCAGAACAGAGTTGGGGTGCTGTTACCAGAAGGAGGAAGATGGATTCAAGGTAGGCTCAGCTAGCTGTCTGCCACAAGTGTATTTTTTAATGTGTAACTGCATGCTCCATAAACGAGCATATAAAAAATAGTGAGGGTTCCTTTCTAAGACTGCAGGAAATACCCAACATGATCCTGGAGCCCCTGATAGTGCCAGGAAGTATGGAAGTGCAAACGGATGCGTGTAGCAGGGGGACGGCGGAGCCAACCGAGGGAGCTCCCAGGGGCCAGAGCTGGAGCCGGTTCAGCAACAGAGCAAAGTCATACTGGATCATGGTCCGAAGTATAAAATAAATACCCACGGGTCCAAGCGGACGTAAATGAGTGATTGATACGGAAACGGGGGGAAGAGGGAATCTGCTCTGCGGGAGAATCCACGTGGTTCTGCAGACACTCCGTCCTCGGGGAGGGCAGGGGAGCGTCCCCCCTCCTTGGGTGCGGGGTGTGCACGGCGACCTCCTTCCAGAGGACAGGGGGGAAGGGGGAGCAGCTGCACAGCGGAGAGACCTGACAGACACACCTGCGCCAGGTGACCAAGGTCAGCGTCCACGGTGCAGGTTACGTGACAGCACGCACCCTGGAGGGGACGTGATGAGAAGGGCCCTTCCCCTCTGTGGTCTTCACTGAGGGACGTCCTGAAAAATGCCTGACTGGTCCTCAAAACGGTCAAGGTCATTAAAGACAAGAGGTCTGAGAGACTGTCACAGCCCAGAGGAGCTCTGAGGGGACATGATGACTGAGGGGACCTGGATGGGGTCCTGGGACAGCAGAAGGACACTAAGGAAAACTGAGGAAGTCTGAATAAACTACGACTTATTAGTTTCATCAATAATAGTTTATTAATATTGGTTCATTAAATGTAACAAATATAGCATACTAATGTAAGATGTTAACAGTAGGGGAAAACGCGGTGGGTATGTGGGAAATCACTGTGTTGTCATCTTAGCTTTTCTTTAAAATTGTTCTCAAAAATAAAGTCTTTAAAAAGTGTTTTTTAAAAAAGCGAATAATTCTGTAGAAACTCCTTTTGTATCCTCATCCTCTGCCCTAAGTATCAGCCCAACTTTTTTTTTTTTTTCTTTTTGGCTGCGTTGGGTCTTTGTTGCGGCATGGGGGCTTCTCTCTGGTTGAGGTGTGCGAGCTTAGTTGCCCCGCGGCATGTGGGATCTTAGTTCCCCGACCAGGGCTGGAACCCGCATCCCCTGCGTTGGAAGGCGGATTCTTTACCACTGGACCACCAGGGAAGTCCCTCAGCCCGACTTCCGTGGCAGCTGTCCGCTTGATTTTCTCGTAGATTCATCACCTTTGTTTGTTTCCCTGGACAGTGTATCTTGTGGTTTTGCCAGTGCAAACTGCGTTCAGCAGGGAAGGGTCAGATCGCCAGCGAGGACTCCTGGGCGAGGCCAGGGTCTTAGTGACTGTGGGTTTGCAGGGACTTCACTTGCCGGCGTCCCTCCGGCAGTGTCTTCACTAAGTCACACAGGTTTATGCATTTTTCAAAAGTGAGACTTTTAGTCAGTTAGGACTGCGGCCAGCCCCTTCCACTGGCTCCGCCTTCCCCACCCACCCCCTCCTGTGCTGGGAGGCCTTGGATGGCCTTGGGCATCTGTTGCGAATCTGCCTAGAGGAAGCCACACTGGGGGTGCGTGTGGCTGGATTTAATGGGACACAGGTGTGTGGGGCTGGTGGCTTCTGTGAGGAGTTAGGGGCGTCCAGGTGCCGTCAGCTTGGATGTTGGAGTCGTTCTGTGCGGCTCGGGGTGTGAAGGAGCAAGGCCAGTGGAAGGGGCAGGTGCCCGCTGCACCCAGTGACCTCAGGACCCCAGAGAGGAGAGGACAGATGGGGGCAGTGGAGGCCCAGCTGGGGTCTGGGCAGGGACCGCGTGACTGCGGCTTGCAGAGGGCGGGAGCATGGAGGCTGGGGCAGGAGCGGGGTGTGTTGGAGGACAGGGTTCCCGGAGCTGGGAGCTGAAACCCGGCCCTGCTTGCCGGCAGTGGCCTCCAGCAAAGGCGAGGCGTCCGTTTTGCCACGTGGGACGCTGTGAGGGGCTGGAAGCGCAGGAGCGTCGGAGGGACGAGGGGGCTGTGCCTCGCCGGGCGGGCAGCCCGTGGGGCGCAGATGCCCCACGCGGCCCTGGCGAGCACCCTGACAGCGGGCGGCCCAGGAGCTCTGCTCGGAGCTTCGCCGCCCCACACGCTCCCCCGAGAGGCTTTCTGGGGTGACTGCCGGCCGCGAGGGGGCTCGGGTTTGATGACCTTAGCACGCAGGCTGCATTTCCCCCGGGGGACACCCTCCCAAATGAAGGGCACGAACTCTGAGTGTAGGGTCGGCGGGCAGCGTGGAGTGGCAGACCCTCGCCTCCCGGCTCGGGGTGAAGGTGCCGGGGCGGCGATGTCTGAGCTCGCTGGGCCACCTCCCGTGTGGTTTGCCCGCGGCCTCAGCTGCATCAGTGAGCCTTCGCGTTTCCACGTTTGACTGTGTCGTTTGTATCACTTGTGCTTTTCGAGGAACGTTCGGTTTCATCTTGGCCCTTTAAGTGTGATAACCTAAGGTGGAAGGCCAGGTCTCTCATGCTGGTCACCTCGAGGCCCTCCGAGGACACTTAACTGAGTGCATTCTAAAGGAGAGAACCCCTGGGCGTTAGCCCTAAGGAGGCAGGGAAGCGTTTAGAACGTGGTGCTGGCCCTGTGCTCTCCGGTACACCAGCTTTACAGGAACCTATGTAAGTGGGTGTATTTCAGTAACTGGCCACCTTTATGAAGACGCCCTGGGGCCCGTGGGAGGATGCGGGACCGACCGACGGTGGGATTCGCCTGCCTCGGGGGTGCTGAGACCCTTGCCCCGGCCAGGCTTTCTGGACCTGTCGGGTGCGTTCTCTTTTCACAGTAGGTAGGCCCTGTCTAGAAACTTTGGCTGAAATCAGCGTCTTTGCTTTTTCAGTCTGTTTTGCTAGTGATACTGCTGCTTTTGTTCTGTAAAACAGCTGCGGGGGAATATCAACAGTCTGGTGTCCGTTCTTTCCTGAGGAGAAAGCTACGTGCCATTTCACGTTTTAAGATTCTTTACTTCTCAGCTTGCTGACAAAGTTGTTCTTAGATTTTCAACCGTTGTCAATAGGGTTTCAAGCTTTCAAAGCTGGTTGCTTTTTTTTTTTTCTTTTTCACAGCAGTATTAATTCCTTTCTTTGTCTTAATTGCAATTGTATCCTGTAAAAACAGGCTTATTAAATTCCTTGGGAGGTTTTTTTTATAGGTCCCTTTCTCCACTTGCCTATGATGCCTGCTGAGTTTAAAGCCCTTTTCTGGGGTTTAACAAAGCTCTCTGTGTTCAGGGCGAGTTTTGGGCCTGTTTCATGTTGCAGCCTAGACTAGTATATTAAGTACACATGTAGTCTGTCAGTTAACTCATCATTCTAGGTGTTTTCACGATCATTTCTCTACAGCCATCCTGACGCGTGAACTTGCATAGACCTGACCGATGCGGTGCCTAGATTAAGCTTCCTGGGTGTGGTCTCCATGGTAACCCCCAGAGAGCACCCGGGAGGCCATGGACCTTTGGCGTGTTTGCTGACCCCTTTTCTCTTATTCTTCTAATAATGAGTGACTTGGCAATTAGAACAACAAATTAATAAAAAATGAATTTTCCCAGCAACATAAAAAAGTTCAGCCCACTCACTTTTACAGACTGGGTTACTGCGTCAGCGGTGGACTCGGGTCCTCCCAGTGGAAGGCGCCCCGAGCCAGGGAGCAGCAGGATGAAGGGATCCCACGTCCCCCGAGCGTGAGAGTGATGCTGCAGCTAAGTGTGGGATTGGCGAGGTGTAGAGTTACTGGAATACGGCAGTGGTGGGATGGGAGTCAGAAATGTGTTTTCTATTTATTTCAAATTCGAATAAAAGTAACATTTCGAAATCTAAAAACATCTCTTTTTCAGGGGCCACAGATATCAGTCATTCAGTTTGTCCCACATGGCAGTTTTGTTTTTCTCTATGAAAAAGTCTTAGCAAAGGTTTAAATCAGAGCCAGAAAAGTAAAGAAGGTTTTATTGAAAATAAATTTTAGGTGCTCATTGGCCCTCCCCCCTGCACTTGTGCTCCCCACAGAGGAGTGGGGCTGGTGGTGGACCACAGGGAGGGCGGGAGGCGGAAGCTGCAGGAAACACGGGTGTGCAGTGTGACTACTAATCACAGCGTTCCTACTGGCCAGGCTGAGAAAAGAACAAGAGGACACAAAGGCGTGGAGTTTGGACTAGAGGACGTAAGCCGTCCCTGTTTGCAGCTCCCCCAGCAGACCCGGGCGGTACTGTCCCTCAGAACCTTCTGCAGCGCTGGGTTGGGCTCGGTCCTCACGCCTGCACTGTTTGTGCAGAGGCCACCACGCGGAGAGAATGGCCCAGAGGATCAGTGAGGAGAGCAAGTCACACAACAAAGGAATCTGCCAGGGTAGCAGGAACACAGAGCTACTGCGCAGACGTGAGAAGGGCCTTCACATACGCAGAGCTAACCGCTTAGCAGTTACTGGGAGGAGACAGCCCCTGTCCCACGGCAGAGTACTTAGGAGCAAACGGAGTAAGCACTGTTCGAAACCTGAGTGGAGAACATTCCACAGATCCTCCAAGTCACAAAAGTAGTCTGGAGCAGACGGAAGGATATACCTTATTCTTGGTTTGGACGTCGCAGTGTCACTGAGGTGGCGGTGCTAAGTAAGTTTACAAACTTAACGTGATTCCAATGAAAATACAAACTCCAGAGTTGTTTTCTTCCCTTGGGCTGGACACGTTGATTCTAAAATGGACAGAAAAAGAAGCATGCATGAATACCTAGAAAACCCAGAACAGAAAGGGCTAAGAAAAGGACATGAACGTGTCCTGTAAAGCCTCTCTAAATGAGGTAATGTGGTGATGGTGCAGGACAGACACAAAGAGACGGAACAGACAGACCAGTGGACCAGAAGCCCAAGTACAGATGGAGATCTAGTGTGTGATTAAGAGTGCTGGGTCGGGATGAACTTTTGAAAAAGTGATTTGGGGACAATTGGACACCATTTTGTAAAAGACAACATTAGATTTATGCCTTGGACCATGTACCAATGGATCCGAGAGGTGCATGTGAAGAGGAAACTATTCAAGTGTCAGAAACATTCCTCAGTATAACCTAAGTGCGGGAAAGGCTGTTAAAAGTATAACTCAGAGTTCCGGGTCCACAAAAGAAACGATGGCGAAACGGATGACATTAAAATACTAGAGCGATGAAAAGCCTGTGCCTGACCAAAACCAAAACAACAGCGACACTGTCAGTAAGGTCAGATGACAGAAGGTCATTTGTGAGAAAAATCTACACAACGTGTCATTAATATTTTTAAATTGTGGGAAGTGAAAGGCCAAAGTCCTCTAGGAAAATAGGCAAAAGGCATGAACAGACAAGACACACACACACACACACACACACACACACACACACACACGTAAAAGTGGCCCTTCAGCTTCACTGAGGTACCGTTTCTCACACATCAGATTAGCAGAAATTCCAAAGCCCTTTTGAAAGCTGTCACGACGTCCGTGCTTAGTGGTGGTGAAGGGGCCTCTTCGGCTCCACAGAGGGCGTTGAAGTTCACGGTGGCTGATTCTGAGCTCACCCGTGGTTGGCTTTGAAATGGACTTCATGATGAAAGTGACACCTCTGCCCCTAGATTCCGTTGTCGTTAGGTGCTGACCACAGAGTGGGCGTTTGGGAAGCTGTGTGCACGAGCTGCTGGGCCCCCGGGCCCCCTCACAGGCGCCGTAGGTCGCTCCAGGCCGTTTGTCCTTCCTCGTCCCCACACTCGGGAGTCCTGAAGCTTAGGAGCTGCTGCTCTGCTGCGCTTTGCCTTCGGGTGGCTCTGTGTTCGTTGTGGATTTCACACTCTGCTTGGCAGGGAGGCATCCGCGTTGGGTGCGCAGATTCGGCGGAAGGGCGGTGCCCTGTCTGTGCAGTGCAGCCCCCCAGCCGTCCACGAGCCGGGTCACCCTAGGGGGCCTGTCCTCTCAGGTGGCCAGTGCGGAGACCGTTGGTCTCTCTCAGGAACTTGACCTGAAGAAGTCAGACGGAGAGGAGGAGAGGCCCGTCTGCAGGTCAGAGCCTCGTCTCGGACTGGGCTGGAACCTTGCGTCCTGAACCACAGGCACGGCCCTCCAGCCGCCGTCTCACCACAGACACCCGCTGCTGACAGTGGACTGCCTTCTCTGCTCCTGGGTTTTGGTTAAAGGCCGAATTGTTTTGATTTTAAAACTGATTTTGTGTTCCAAGTGTGGACCTGAGAACACACGGCCTTTTCACACAGAGAAGACAGTCTGGCAGGTCCGATGACGCTGAGCTGCATTGGCGCTGCTTCCAGCCCTCCTGTGCCTGGTGGGCGGTGGCGGTGGGGAGAGAAGGTCCCAGGCCAAGGCCCCTTCCAGGCCAGGAGCCGCGCCCCTCTCCTTACGGGGGACGTGGGGGCAGTGTCCGTCCTGCCAGCCGCCCATGGAGCTGAGGCCTGCTTCTCACTGGGGGTCCAGCTTAGCCCTGGGCAACTTCCAGCAGTGGGACAGCAGCCTCCCTGCCGCACGCGGTGAGACCATACCAGGGGTCAGCAGTGGGAGAGGGTGACAGGGTCCACCCCAGGGTGGCACCGCGTGGACAGCTGCTGGATGTTTGCTCCCTCCCTCCCCCCTGGCACCGGGCAGTCTCAGCCCTCCTCTGTTGGCCACAGCCCAGACCGCGGACTATGCATTTGCAGAGGAGAAAGCGGTGATTTGGGTGGATGAGGGGCCTGGCAGGTGTGCACCTGCCCCCTCCGTCCCCCTCGTCCTCCCCGCTGCAGTGCGGGGCAGCCTGCTGTCCTTTACAGGCTGCGTGGCACCACCCGTTGGAAGCTCCCATCCCTGGCGTCTTCCAGCTCTACGTGCCAGGTCTTGAAGCTTCATTTCATTTTGGGGACCGTCTGGAGGGGAAGAGAGATGCCTCATAATGAAGAGGTGCCTCATCCCTGGAGCCACATCCCCAAGTGGCTCTAAGAATTAAAGGGACGTTTAAAGCAGCATCACTAGCCACACATGGCTGTTTACATTTAAGTTAAATAGAAACAAAAGTTGGTCGGCTCAGGCGCACTGGCACTGGCCAGGGAGGGGTGGAGTGGGGGCAGCAGGGGGCAGCTGGTGGGGGTGGAGGCGCAGAGCCTGGCGCGTAGGTCCCGGGTGCAGTGGCGGGCCTGGCTGCTCAGCCTCCCTCTCCTGTGGGACGTTGCCCCCATCACCCACTGGCTTTTTCTCCTGTGAGAATCCTGTGCTTCGCTGTAGAAAATCCAGACCATAGAGATGAGCAGAAGAAAACAGAAGAAGTCATCTTGCCACCCCGAGGAGACCGCAGTGACCATCTGGGGCGGTGCCTCCTCGCAGGCTCACGTGGGCGCACGGACGGGCGTGCCTTGTACCCCAGACCCGGCCAGCGTGTCCACGGCCGTGGGGCACACGCGGCGCTGCTGCTCTGCTCTGATCACAGATCAGGGAGCTGAGGGGGGCTGAGCGGCTGCCGCGGGCACGGCTCCGGGGCAGAGTCTGGGCCCCGGGCTCACCCGTGTGTCACTGTCTGCACAGCCAGGCCTGACCGCCTGTGTGTACATCCGAGCACGCTCACACGTGAGGACGGTGGCACCGCTAGCCTGCCGAGCGCTGTCTCCGTGTCATGAGCCGCTCTCTTGGCCGGGTGGGTGGTGTTCCTCCTCGCCCCTCCCTCTGGGCGCTGGTTTGTGCTCCTTCCTAGCACCCTCCTAGCACCTGGCCTCCAGGGACTGGGCCCTCCGGTTGTTGAAGACTGGGGAGGTGGCCACAGTATTTTAACCCAATCGTGCGCCTTTTGCTTGTTTCCAGGTTTGCTGTTCAGACCAGTGTTTCGCTGTAGCTCTTAGTGTGCTTTCGGCTGTAAGTATAGAAAAGCCGACTCAATCTGAGTTTCAGCGAAAATAGTCAGTTTACTCCTGAGGTTTCCTTGAGAGTTCTGTAGCAGATCATTCCAGAGCTGCTCGCCAGCCACACAGGGAGGAGTTTCTCCTTCGAGCTGCGCAGTGGAAACGCGAGGCTCACGACCCAGCCCGGAGTCAGATGTGAGCGTGTATTTATATCCTCAGCCTTTCTCCAAAAAGCTCAGACGCTTTTCTTTCAAACTCTAGCTTTCTGCTCTATTAGCTAGTGCAGGGAGAAAAGAAGCTCAAATTAGTCACTTTGCTTTGTATTTATTTTTACTTGGCCTTTTCACTTCCAGATTTTGAGAAGAAAATGTGAGATTCTTTGCTCTGCATAATTTTCTTCCTTGCTGAGAGGCCACTTGCAGCAGTGGACTCCCTGAAAGTGGTGGAATTAACCTCAGGGTGACGTGTGCATTTTCCGTTCAGGAAACAAACTTTAAAATGTTGATGTGTTTACTTTATGAAGTAATTATTCATTCTTTTTTCAGTAAATTGGAAAACAGTACACTTGCATCCCGAGTAGCGCTTGTGTTTTCCACACAGTCCAGCAGGTTTCCAAGACAGAGGGACGTGGGGTGGCTGCTCGTGAGGACCATTTTGTCAAAGAACCAGATGAGGCGAGAGTGCGCGGGATTTGTTTACTATTTGGTGTTTATTTGTGTGTTCTTCAGGAATTGAACTAAATACTTGTCACTGGCAAGAATCTATTTTAATTCAAGTCCTCACCTATAGCACTTTGAGGGGTCATCCTAGTCTACTTAAGCACTCAGCCATCCCTTTGGAAATTCTGCCAGTCAAGGAGTTGCTGGCATTTATTGCACCTTTGATATTTCTATTTACAGTTGCCGGCAGGATTCATTTTGTTTTGAATAGGTGACAAATTTTTGACGATTGTTAAAAGAAGGTAATAAACAAACACGTTGAATCTCATGGTATGTGTTATGGAAACAGAGATTCCTGTCCTGCTTCACAGCAGCAAGGCACACGTCTCTCTCCATTTCTGTCCTGGAGGACACCCGTTGCGCCCTGCTGGGACCTCCGTTCCTCCCCCTGCTGTCCGCACTCTCGTGTGAGGTGAGCGTGTTCGTGTCTCTTCGGGAGCCTTTGTGCTCTTAATCTCCTTCCTCTTCCACCTCATCAGCAGTGACTTTTAAAATGATTTGTGTTTGAACTGTTGTTGAGAAGCATCACACACGGGAACGTGCGCAGACCATGGATACGCAGCTCAGGGTGTTACCACAGAGCAGACTTCCACCCAGGCCAAGGCCCTGAGCACTGGAAACGGAGCCCGGACACCCGCAGCCTCCCCCGGCCCCCCACCTCAGGCAGCCCCGCCCCAGGTGGAGCCCCCGGGCCCCCTGTGGGTGCATCTGCCGGGGCTCTGGGCTGTAGGTCTGCTTCCTTGCTTGTTTTATACAGATGCAATCAGAGCACGCATTTTTGTGTCTGTTTCCTTCTGTTCAGCGTTATATGTGAGGCTCCCTGTGCTGTTGGGGTTTATTGCCATGTGTAATTTGGCAATAAACTGCAGCGGGGATGCCACCGTTTGACCATCATTCTACTGACGATGGATAGTCAGGCATTTGGGGGCAATTATGAGTAAAACTGCTGTGGCTGTTCTGAGGGTGGTGGACGTGCTGACCCGCGGCCCCGGGCGGCTCTCCTGTCCCCACGCTCCCCGGGCCTGGCTTCTCTCCTGTTCCCGCCTTGTTACATTTTCCCGTTCCGCTAGGCGTGTGGCGGGGTCAGAGTCCTCCGGGAGTGCCCGGGGAGGTGGTGGAGAGGGGCAGTGCTCCGACACCGCTCGTGGCACACCTTCCCCTTTGCTCTAAAAAAAAAGAAAAAAAAAACACTTTTTTCCTGTGTAAGTTGTAGAAATTGGCTCATCATTTTCCAGTTCTGTCTTGGGTGTCTTTTCCGGAGTTGCCTGTTCTATTTAGTTTTTCAAAGGTGTAAGCAGGTCATCACTTTACCGTAAGTGAGGCAGGTGCCCAGGAGCCACATGGAGGCTTTGGGCAGCCCGGGACCTGCCGGGCCGCCTGCGGGGAGGGGAGCCGCTCTCCCTGGACATCGTGTGGAGCTGCGCAGCGAGACACGGCCCCCTCGTGGCACATGTCTCTGGGCGCGGTGGGAGCCAGGGGCAGCCGGCAGGCGTCTGCAGACCCCCTCTCACCTCCCGGCCGGGGACGGGGGCTTGCGCTAAGAGCGCTGACCGGGCAGTGACTGCCAGAACGGGGACACCTGCGGTCGGTAACTCCTGGAAGATGGCAGGGGGAGTGGGCGTCCTGGGCAGATGGGGTCAGATCCCAGAGCCAGGCCGAGGGGGGTGCCGGAGGATGAAGGGTGAACTGGAGCCGTGGGGGCCAGAGGGGCCGTGGGAAGGTCACAGGGTGTCTGAGTGCCACACGCCCTTGGACTCTGCGTAGTTTACATCCGTGAAGAGGGAAATCTACTCGCCTCGCTTGAATGCTTCCCAGGGCTATTTGGGGCGACAAGATGTGCAAATAAAATATTAAAATATTTTATGGCATGTTAATTGTTCACCTTGCCCTCAACTCCTCTTGTTTACTTTTGATGGACATTGAAAGGAAGTGCTTGGAGAACTTCCTCTCTTAAAACTACCAGGAAATGGCCTGGGACAGTGGAATTTATCTAACAGAGCGTTTGAAACGTGGTCCGTGGGTGACACCTCAGAGGGTCCTGCCTGGAGGTGCCTCTGAACTACTGAGCGTTCTTTGCTATTAGCCACTGTTGAAACAACTCCTTACCACTGACGCGGTTATATCCCCGTCAGCCCTTCCCTGACAAGTGCAAAGGTCAGTTTAGCTTAGCCACTTTATAACTTTCTCAAAGATTTCAAGTTGGAAGTCACAATTGGCTTTTACTTTTGTGAGCTTAATCTTTACCGTTAAGATTAGTCATATATACATATCACATGTATGAAGATTAGTATTTCGTTAAAAATGCCTTTAAACACCTGTTAAAGCACCAGAATTCTTTCATAAATTGAGGATAACCTTGCGATCTAACACGGTTAGTGGCATAAGGTTTTCTTTCAATGAATCCCAGGATTAGTAGACGTTGCCTGTGTATCAGTCAGAGGCTACCACACTCGGTAAAAAATACTGAGCACGTTCTTACTAGGCAGTGGCTTGGGCCTGAGAATACCTGGAGGTTGTCTTGGTTCCTTCCCTCAGAGGTTCCGGCCTGTTACACGGCACACAGGTGAGACACGGACCGGAACAGGAGGCAGGCAGGGTCCCCCAGGTACGGCAGGTGTTGGAGATCCGTGTGGCGTGCTTTCCCGTGAGACCACAGATCGCCCCAGGATGCGCCTCAGGGGCTTGGAGTGGGGAGGCCTTCCACTCTCGTGGGGCAGAGGGGTCTCTGGGCGGCGGGCCGGCTTCGCACTTGCCGGGTCTTCACGGAGGAGGTAGTACTGGAGCCGAACATTCTTTTTGGGTTTGATTGTACTGAATCAAATATTAAAACTATTCAACATCACTTAATTTTTCTAGATTACGAGCATATCGGGGTTTATTAACAGGTAGTTTCCGTCCTCACCTGGGCATCCTCGTCCCCCACTCCGTCCGCAGTGCATGAACCCTGCGGAGTCCTCTGCCTGGATTGTTGTATTCACTCCCTGTGCACCCCCGGGAGGTGGGCGTCCAGGAGGGAAAGCCT
The DNA here is from genome assembly GCF_025265405.1 of Mesoplodon densirostris. Taxonomy (NCBI): domain Eukaryota; kingdom Metazoa; phylum Chordata; class Mammalia; order Artiodactyla; family Ziphiidae; genus Mesoplodon; species Mesoplodon densirostris. The sequence goes on along the minus strand of NC_082665.1, from coordinate 1,469,718 downwards.
GGAGCCTCTAGGGCTGGGGAGCTAGATTTTCCAGCAGGCACGATGCCAGCTCTGTTCCTAACCCGGCACGCGGGTCACACCGATCTGCACAGAGGCCCTGTGCTGGCTTGCTGGGGAGAGGGTCCAGCCACAGCAAAGCAGGATCTTTGGGAGGTTTGCTTCTTCCAGCTCCCAGGTCGCTTACCCAGCTGTGCAGGCTCAGGAGAAAAGTCAAGTGACCGGCCATCTGGTGGCAAACAACATTTTGAACTGAGTTCTATCTCTTCATCCCAGAAATGCAAAAACACATGTTTTTGGATATTCATCTCATGTGTTGGTGCTCAGAGGGAGGTGGTCCGCTCTCATCCTCTGGCTGGTCAGAGTGAGTGACAGGTGGGCCCGTCATCGCGTGTGAAAACTGAGGAGCAGTGGTGCCCTCGCTGGAGCTCAGGTTGGGTGGTGGGCCTTCCCACGTGTGCGTTTTCTGAGTCCCGTTGTGATGAGGGTGCTGACTTGTGGTGCCTGCGCGCCTTTGACCTCAGCACGATCCCCCTTCTCCTGAAGCCTTGGGTTTTGAACTTCACATGTTTAAGAGTCGAGACATCGTTTTTTATTTGTGTCAGTTAAACCCGAGGATTCTTGCAGCAGTCATCAGCTTTGGTAGGTGAGGACGATTCATTTGCTCTGAAACTCCAGTGTTGGTCTGCAGTGCTGTTGTGTAACACATATGTCTTGGGGCTGAGCCCAGAGCCGTGGCCTCGTCAGGGGTGTCTAGTGCCTCACCTGAACTCCAGGGCAAGGGCATCCCCTGATCTAAGTGTTAGGGACACAGACTTATCCATTAAGGGAATTTATTTTGTCATTTTCTGCAAAGCCAAAAGCTGAGGAGATATGTATCTGTCAACTAATGACTTCTCCATTGTCACCTCTTTATGCAAGGACCCGTGCTCTGCATTTTTACTGTGGAGACTCAGCCCTTTTGCGTGAGGGTGGATACTGGGGGGAGAGGTGCTGGTGAGGGTGCCCCAGGACCAGGCTTCTCCCAGTTCAGCACAGGAACAGCTGCTTGTTTGAGCCAGTTTTGTCATATAAACAGGGTCAGACTGAGACTTGGCCTTGTCCGAGGGTGAGGGCTGGCGGGACCGGTGTCTGTGCTCTCAGGCAGCCACTGTCCCTTTGCCTCAACTGCTGTTTTTGAAGAACACTTCTTGCATTTCTGAGTTTCTTTTACGTAAGATTTTATATTTTATTCAAAAACAAAATATGCTCATTGTGGACTCTGTGTACTTAGCAGAGATGCAAAACTAGGAAGAAGGCGGCGCATCGATCCCATTGCCTGTTGCCGCTAACCTTTGTCTGTGTCCTTTGAGCTCCTTTTGTACGTGTTTTACTTTTTCCCTAAACACAGTTGATAGGCTGTTGCTCGTCTGCGTATTTCTGCGGGCCTCTTAGATCACTGGAGCAAGATGTGGTACAAATTAACAGCAACAACTGGAGAAATGGTTTATGTTTTCGTTTTCAGTGTATAGCAACATTTAGTAAGGACTTTACTGAAGATGTTTTCTGTCCCTGCTCTTATGATCCCACGTGGAATGGACAGCATCATGCTTCCGGGATTTCTTCCTCTAAGGACGGGGGCACAGCAGAGAGGACGCGGCCTCGATGCAACGCTGCTCCTGGCCACGTCCTTCTCCCAGGACGGTTTGCCCGCTGCCCTTTTGAGTTTCCAGGGAGGTCGTCTCCAAGCGCCGTGGCGTCTTCCCGCAACAACTGCTCACCCTCCGGGCCGGCGTGTTGGGCGTGTGAAAGTGTGTGTGGCGGGGACACGCAGGAGAAATGCGGAAGGAGGCAACTAAACAGCGCTTGTCAGCCCCGACTTCTGTGCTGTGTATGACTCTTCCATTGTAGACGTGGGGGATTTTTGTTATGTATGTGGCATTTCCGTGATGTGCTCCGGACTTCTGTTGCATACATGGGATTTCTGAGATCTGTGTACATACTTACCATATACGTGTGATGCAGATGTGGAGGCTCTCTGTGAAATCCTGGTTTAGTCTCTGCACCATTCTGTCATATACCTTCGTCATTACACCATGGACGTGTTAGTACAGAGGTGCCTTCCTCTTCTTAGGACTGACGCATTTTATCTTTTTGCTTTCACAGTAAAAAATAGTTTTAAAAGCGTTCAATTTTATGTAACTAATATAGTGCTCGTAGCTACTTCACCTGTGACAAGGAGAGCTTATTCTGTCCTACAGATGCACTGCGTTGTTTAATACACCCTGATGGATAAAGGTGTCCTTTCCGTTTAACTGTTTAAAAAGAACCCTGAAGTGATATCTGCACATGGTATAAAAGTGTACTCAATTTATAAAAGAACTCTGGTGCTTTAACAGGTGTTTAAAGGTCATTTTAACTAAATATTAATCTTCTTACATGCGGCCCAGCCTTTGAGCAAGAGTGAAGTTACACGTTCCCTCTTCCTCTCTGCTCTCCCCAGAGGTGAGCAGTTGATGGTGTGCGTCTTCTCCCTCTGCTTTCACGGCCTTCTTATCTTTACCCCTGTCACTTTGCCTCACTTCTGTTCACGTGGGGAACCAGCAAGCAGTGCCTCTCTAGTTCTTGGCTTTTATGGGTTATATTTTTAGATTTATATTGACAAAACTTAAAACATTTATAGTCTGTTTCTCATTTATCAGTAGGCTCTCTGTGCTTTTTCTACAGCTTTAGTCCAGAAATGTTAACGTAAGGAAAGCAAAGTGTATAGTATTATGATAATATAAATATATTTTACTGCAGAGCCAAATAGCTTGACTGGAGAAGGCAGAAAACGTAATTCTGCATCACCAAGCTCTTGCCCAGGAAAGAGGACGTGCGGACGGAGCCTCCTGATTTCTTTTTGGGCTTTGGTGCTACCTGTGGCTGCTTCAGTTGCTGTGGTTTTTCACATCCCATGATGTTTGTTTCTTAAATTCCGTTTTTGTTTTGCTGGAGCACCTCCTTAATCCACTTCTTTTTTTTTTTTAAATAGATCTTTATTGGGGTATAATTGCTTCACAATACTGTGTTCGTTTCTGTTGCACACCAAAGTGAATCAGCCATACGCATACATATGTCCCCATATCCCCTCCCTCTTGAGCCTCCCTCCCCCCCTCCTTATCCCACCCCTCTAGGTCATTGCAAAGCAGCGAGCTGATCTCCCTGTGCTATGCTGCTGCTTCCCACCAGACAACAATTTGACGTTTGGTAGTGTACGTATGTCAGTGCTACTCTCACTTCACCCCAGCTTAATCCACTTCTTTATGGAACGCATGGCTGAGAGACTTCTCGGGTTCCTGCAGGCAGTGTTCAAACATGTGGTTTATTTGTTCCCATACTTGATTGGTAATTTGGCTGCGTCTAGAATTCTCGGTTCCTACAATTTTCCCTTGGAACTCAGAAAGTATGCTCTAGTGTTTTTCAGAGTCTGGTGTTGCTAGTGAGAAGTCAGATGGCAGCTCGATCCTCGTTCTTTTGCAGGTAGATCTCTCCTGCTCTCTCCTTCTCTCCCTGCCCGTGGCCTCCAGTGCTGATTATTTGACTTAGAATTACTCTTCGCCCTGATCCATTTCTCTTCCGGGTCCAAGTGACCATACTTGGACCCCCCCCCGACCTTGGAAACCTCAGACTGTCTTTGGAGAGTGTTCTCAAGTTGTGGCCCGGGAGTCATAGCCCTGCCCTTGGCTCCTTGCTCTTGGGAAGCCCCGCCCTGCTGTCTTGCACGCGGCTCCTTCCACTCCGCGAGTCAGCCTGGGTCCGCCTGCTTTCCGCCGTGACCGCCGTCCCAGCTTCCGGGGCTGCAAGCCCCCTTTGTAATTTTTCAGCACTATTACGACTCCTTCATGGCCAGGAAGTACCTCTTCTGACCTTTCAACGGGGCCTTGGGAAGAAAGGAAGGAAGATGTGGACTTTGTCACTACTTACAATTAAAAGTCTTTAGATCCCTGTTAGTGGCAAGGTTCTGTGCCTGTGAACATCTTGAAAGGGGGGGTTTCTTTCCACTGGAAAAATGGCTCAACATTATCAAAGAATTGGGAAGAAATTCAATGAGCCAGTTCCAGTAAATTTGTCAGCAGCATATATAAATCTTTTAAGAAACGGTTTGTACTTGTACTTGTCATTTTGTATTATGTAAGAGTGCCCCATAAACTTAAAAATAGCTGGGTAATTTTGTTACACTTACCTCGATGGTGTGTTGCAAGTTAGTTAAATTTCATGTACTGGGAGTCAGCACATTGCCAATAAAGGAGACATCTCTACCTCATTGTGCCCCTGCAATTCGGAGGGGTTCTGTGCATGTGTTTTGCAGTAAAGTTGGAGATGATTTATGATACTGGTTAAGTTTAGTTTTTGAAAAATTCTCGTTCCAAAAAGCTGACAAAATTTTCATCCCTGTGTATACAAACAACCCATATTAAACCTATGTGAAATGATCAAACAAAGCTAAAGTTATAACGATAAAAATAACAATAGTAGCCATTGAAATCCATGGTAAGTTAAAGCTGTCATCGAAAATGAAGTGTTCTTCCTGACGTGGGGCGTGTGGCCCTCTGCGGGCGCCTGTGCTGGGTGTGGGGACCACACTTCTGTCTGCACATTCGGGGACGCCCCAGGTGTGAGTTGGGAATTACAAATTGGAGTGCTCCTTAGTAATTCACTTTATAGGTTACCATCAACTGATACTGGAAAAAGAAAGGCTCTGCTGTTTTGTTGGTTAAGTGCCAAAGAGGGGACTGGGCTTGGGGTCAGTCACAGCCAGTGCTTAGATCCTCGCCCGAAACAGGATGCAGGCCAGGGGCGCTTTGGGCATCTGACTGAAGCCCTGTCCATTTTCACTGGGAAGATGTACCTGGACACACAGACACACCATTTTGTGTCTAATTTCCACTGCACCCCTGCTCTAGGAACAGGTGCGGAGCAGCCTTCTCCCTCCGCCCAGCGCCCACCGGGAGGCCGTCCCACGTGTGGAAGACAGGACAGAGGCTACACGGCCGGCTGGCTGTCACCCCGCCTCACCCTGTGGCTCTTCTCACAATTTCCTGACGGACGCCCTGGGATCTTCTGAGGACACCGAGCCCCGTCACCCTTCCTCCTCCCCAGGGAAGAAAGCGGGGGGCGGGGGCTTTTATGTGCTTGGCCTTTATTTTCATGATTGGCAGAAATACTGTTTTTCATCCTCCCAGCTTCCTTATTTCCTCTCTCCTTGTTTTCAGTTCTCTTCCACGGTGGGGTGTGGTTTTTGAGCAGGGTACCAGGTCCATCACACTGATGGACACTGAGGGAAATGCCAGTTTGGGTGACTGAGGAGTCCGAGTGAAAGCGCTCTCGAGTAGAAATGTCACTGGCGATGTGGAATATTGATTTACTTTCAAACTTCAGCCAACCACCCCTTCTTGGTCTGGACACGTCGAACTTGGTTGTGACGTGCTCTTTTCCGTACGTGCGTGGGTTTGAATTTGCTCATATTTTGGTTACGGTTTTTGTGTCTCTGTTTGTAAGAGAAGTTGGCAGGAGTTTTTAATTCCTGCAACATCCTTGATGGGTTTCCAGCCAAGGTCACAGTGGCTGTGAGGAGAGTCAGGAAGCATGGCCTCCTCTCCCTCCTCTGAGGGTCTGTGAGGTTCACAGCGCCTGTTCCCACCTTTCTTCTTTCCCGCTACTCTCTCTCTGCGACCCTCCCCACCTCCTCCTTCTGAGATGGACCCTCGTGTGGCGCTGCTGGCAGGGGCCCGAGGTGCCGTTCGAGACGTCTTGGCTTTTCTCACCGTGGAAGGGGACCCGCCCCCTCCCCTCCCACCGGTGGGGGTCTTACCGTCCCTCCCGGGCCCGGGCCTCCTGCTCTCTGGGGTCTAAGCTTATAATAGTTACTTTCATTTAGTTACCCAGGGAGGTTCCTTCCTTCTAAGGACCTGCCCTTTTCTCCTCTCCGTTCCCTAACCAAAGGGCATTTTCTGGTTAAAAACTTATATTTAGTTCATCTTATGTAAGAACAAGGAGACAGATTTGAGAACCTTCTATCAAAAATGATTAAAGGTTTTTTCCTATTTAGACAGCTCATCTCCTTGCAATGGATAACAGAATATATTAATTTTCAGTATTTGATAAATAACCTTACCGAATACTTTAAAAATTATAACATTACTTAAGAAATACAGAGATCACATGTGTTTGGATTTTAGTTAAGAGCGTTTGAGAACGTGTTGGTTTGACGTGAATCTGATCGAAGTGTGGCTGGTGGATGTCCCGAGTTTATGTGACGCAGGATGTGACGGCAGAAGCTGGCGCTGTTGTCACCCAGGGACACACGTCCTTAGGGAAGTTTCCGCGTTACTGGTATTTTTAGACCTTGAAGTGTATGGTCGGTCTCAGCGCTCCCCCGCCCGGGGCCACTGCCCCTAACATCTCTCCTCACCTGCTGTGGCCTGTGCGGGTCTCGGGTCCTTGTTCTTTCGGTTACAGGAAGCCCCCTGAGTGTTCCTTTGCATTTAATTCTTCCTGTCACTCTCCTTTGTGTACTTGGCTCCTGCCTTTCAGTCTGGAGGGCTTTTCGTTTTCTCCAGCTGTTCTCTTCATGATCCAGTCCAGGTTTCTGGGGGGAGGTGGGCGGGGCCGTCGTGGTGGGTTTCCTGGCCTCTGTGGGCAGCGGCTGCGGCCCTAGGGCGGGCGGGCATCCTCTGGGCCAGGCCCCCCTCGTCTGCTGCTCTGGGTCCTCCTCACGTTTCTCTTGGTCCTGTGCTTTGTCGGCTGGGATGGGGGAGTCTAGGCCGGCATGCCTTTGGGCTCCCCTTGGCAAAGACCCCTCGTCTGCTCACCCACTGGCCTGGCTGGTTTGTCCGGAAGGGAACAGGAGCCGAGGACAGGGAGGGCTCAGAGCACCTGTCCCTCCCCATCTGCTGCACCTGCCGTCCTGGAAACTCAGGCAGTCCCCGCTGTGCCCGGGACTGAGTCGCTCCTTTTCTGTGCTGGGGGACGCCGGTGCTGCCTTCATTGTGTGTCAGATGGTCCTGGGCCTGAGCGCGGGAGAGGCAGGGGGAGGCTGTGCTCTGGGCGCTGCGGGGACAGCGCCCTGCTCGCCCGCTCTGTTCCCGCCTCTGTCTCTGTTCCCCTCTCCCCTTCTCTCTGTGACTCTCTGTCCCTCTCTCTGTGTGTCTGTGTTTCTCCCTCTCTTTGTCTCTGTCTCTCTCTCCCCCACCCCACCCCTGCTTTCTTCCTGTGGAGACGCAGGGCTCATTCCTTCTGGTGGGAACATTGGGTTTCTCTAAAAACCATCAGAAAACAATAAAATATAGAGAGAGATAGGGAGAAGTCTCCCACCTATTTAACGAATTGTTTTAATGTTTGCAACACGCGTTAATTTCCCATGAAGTATTTGACTGCTGAAAGTTTGAAAAAATAACATGTCCTTCAGGTCATAAAAATATTTCCAGTAATGTTAACCAATTCACTTCAAAAAATAGGAAGAGGGGTTTTAAAATTCAGAACAAAGTAGTCTTTTTTATTTTATTTATTTATTTTAACATCTTTATTGGAGTATAATTGCTTTACAATGGTGTGTTAGTTTCTGCTATATAACAAAGTGAATCAGCTATACATATACATATGTCCACATATCTCTTCCCTCTTGCATCTCCCTCCCTCCCACCCTCCCTATCCCACCCCTCTAGGTGGTCACAAAGCACCTAGCTGATCTCCCAAAGTAGTCTCTTTTAAAAACAGCTTTTTTTGAGGTGCGGTTGACACGTGTCCAGACCCTGTACCCTGTACCCTGTAACGTGTACAGCTGGATGAGTCTCGAGACCCCGTGGGAGCACCGCCCTGTGAAGGTCACGAGCACGACCCCACTTGGCCACTTCCTGCCACAGTGGATCCTTTGCACCTTCCGGAGTTGACGTGGATGGGTCAGGCAGCACGTCCCTTTTTGGTCTGGCTTGTTTTACTCGGCGTGATGACTCAGAGACCCAGCCACGTTGTTGCAGTGCTTCATTCCAAAGGAATCTTGCTTACGAGGGGAAGTAACATTATTCTTATTTGCTCAGAGCCTGGAATGTCTTTAATTCACTAAGTAGAACAAATGACAAGTCCATTTTGGTTGGTCTGTTAAGCCCAAAATGCAGGGGAAATAAAAGGTTGGTAAACTGAGGTGCTGGGCTTCCCTGGTGGCGCAGTGGTTGAGAGTCCGTCTGCCAATGCAGGGGACACGGGTTCGTGCCCCGGTCCGGGAGGATCCCACATGCCGCGGAGCGGCTGGGCCCGTGAGCCATGGCCGCTGAGCCTGCGCGTCCGGAGCCTGTGCTCCACAACGGGAGAGGCCACAACAGTGAGAGGCCCGCGTACCGCAAAAAAAAAAAAAAAAAAAAAAAAAAAACTGAGGTGCTGTTGGGAGGTACCAAGGTCACGTGAGAAACGTGTTTGGTTGAGCCTTCAGGACGAGGTGGATCCAGTGTTCTCGACCTGGACCCGGTCCCATTGACTCACACCAAAGTGGACCCTGCGCGGGAGCAGTGACATGTGTGGTTCTCGGATGTCACAGAACAAAATGTGCCGTGCAGAGCAGTTCCTAAATGGACTTTATTTATTTAGACTGCGCTGCACGGCTTGCAGGATCTCAGTTCCCCAACCAGGGTTTGAACCCGGGCCCTGGCAGTGAACTCACCCAGTCCTAGTCACTGGCCTGCCAGGGAATTCCAAATGGAGTTTAAAGCATACAAAAAAGATGAAATCAGGGGCTTCCCTGGTGGCGCCGTGGTTAAGAATCCGCCTGCCAATGCAGGCGATGCGGGTTCAAGCCCTGGTCTGGAAAGATCCCACATGCTGCGGAGCACCTGAGCCCATGTGCCACAACTACTGAGCCTGTGAGCCACAACTACTGAAGCCCGCACGCCTAGAGCCCATGCTCCGCAGAAAGAGAAGCCACCTCATTGAGAAGCCAGCGCATTGCAATGAAGACCCAACGCAGCCAAAAATAAATAAATAAATTTTTAAAAAAGATTAAATCAAACCAAGACCTCTGGACTAGACTACCATTTTCCTTGGGCATTTCTTTCTTCATAGAAGTATCAGAGGAACTGAGGACCAGTGCCCCCCTCCCTGCCCCGTTGATCAAGCCCTGACTGCGTGATGTTTGTCTAATGGCGGTTCCCCTTCCTTGGGATTTGTACTGATTATTTGAACGTTCTTGTATTTAAGTGTTCATTGCAGTTTTACCATGTGAAGCTTTCACTTCTCTCCATAGTAGTTCACATACTAGGATTGACTTTATTCTTATGAAATCTCAGCCAGGAAAGGTTTTGTCCCTGTTGAAGCTGAAATATCAATGACCACAGTTAATGTACTTCAGAGGTTTTCATAGTTCAGAACAATTGAAAAACACCCATCTTCTAAAATTTCCTGTTTTGTTTTGATTTTCTCACCCTGGTTATTGAACAGCCTCTCTGCCCCTTTGAAGGAACCAGCATCCTTGCAGTCACTCCGGCTTCGTTTCCCTCCTCCCCCCGCAGGCCTCATTCCCAAGGCCTGTCCGTTGCACCTCTGACGTTAGACACCTCTGACGTTTTCCATCTCTGTAACCCCTCTGTCCCCTAACTGTCCCAGCCTCACCCTCTGGCCTTTGCCCACAGAGCTGTCAGCGTGATCTTTCTGAAAACACAGCCTGGATTCCTCGTTCTCGTGCCAACTTCTCCTGAGAGGCCTCCCCTCTCCGTCTCGCCAAAAGCATCTTGATGGACTCCGCCTGCTTTCTGTGTCAGCTGAGGGGCATCGGTGCCCTCCCCGCCCTGGCTCCGTGTCTCGGGCCCCACCTGCAGCCTCCCTTCCCGGTGCCCGTCCGCTCGCCATCCTTCTTGGGTGGGTACCTGTTCACAGGACGAGTTACGCACTTAAAACAGTGGCCGCCGTCAGTGATGAGGAGAGGCAGCTCCTTGTCTCGGTGTCCCTCGGGTGGTCGTTCACCTGTTCACTTGCCTTGAGCATAGCAGGCCTTGTACCTTGAATAATCGGTGTCTCTGCACATCGGAGAATCTGCTTTGTTTATTTTAACTGCACGCTCACGTAACAGGTTTACACAGCTCCAAGGTAGAAAATGAGAGCGCTTGTTTTGTGGCAGAGTTAAGCCCTAATTTCCAGTCTCATTAAATTATAACGATAAATATCACTTTAAAAGGAAATGCAGTTGCTTCATTTAATCAATGTGATTATCGGGCACAGCAATCCATCGAGTGCTGAGTGAGGCATTTATCTTAATACAACTAGTTCTGGACTTACAGTTAGTACTAGGCGCGCTAAATCTTACGTGACCCCTGTTTTATAATCATCGCTGTGGCATCTGAACTCCTCTTGTCAGCAGAGAGGTGGCTGGAACCCGCCGTAGAAACCCCTCCAGCCTAACTAATTTGGGGTCACGCTGCTGTCAGAGGAGGGTATCCCGAGCCAGGCTCAGTCACCAGGAGAAGACTCCAGAAGGTGGTGGTGCCTGAACGTCTCAGGGCCGGAGGCCACGGAGCCACCAGCTGGCGGGGCTCCTCTGTGTGTCCCACCCCACCTCCACCCCGTTTGGGGGTTTAAGGGTGTCCCGTGCCCTGCCCGTTTCCTGTGGTGCATCCAGGCAAACGAGACGGGGCAGGATCCTGACTCAGCCCTGCTTCACCAGCTGGCCTCTTCCCCCCAGAGCCCGGCTCCCCAGGCTCCTCTCCTTTCCCCACAGGGCCTTTCTTCTTCTCTTCTGCAGGAAATAGGAAACCTCTAGCTGCCTCTCCTGGCTTTGCTCACGTCTTGCCACCACAGCCCTCTTTGCTACCGCAGGTGGTTGGCTGGTTGCCGCTGCCACTGGCTTCGTCTGGTTCGTTGTATGGCAGCTGCAGTTGGCCCTGGAGCAACGTGGGTGTGAACCGCTCGGACTTCGCTCTGCAGTCGGTTCTACGGTGCTGCGCGACCTGCGGACGCAGAGGACCCGCGGGTACTGAGGGGCCGCGCGTGGATGTGGCAGCCCAGCCTGACTGCGGGCGGGCAGTGCCCCTCGCCCGCGTGGTTCCCGGGTTGGCTGTGCTGGGCTCCGTCATTATCGATGGTGTTCCTGGACACTGTGGGCACTGCAGGCGTGGATTGTTTTCTGTGCCTGGTTGTTGTCTCAAGCTTCCGTGTTGTGAGCTGTGTGGTTCCTGCAGAAGAGTGCAGGTGTAAGAGAGTAGTTCTGATGACACGTCCATGCAGCCGCCCCCCGGGTTAAAAACAGCGTTGTGTCTCCATCTCCTTGACCACGGCCCCGCCCTCCCTGTCCATATGGCCGCTGTCCTGTGTTTCAGAGTAACACTGTCCTTGCCGTTCTTTTTAGTTTACCACGGAGCGTGCACCCCTCAGCATCCAGCTTAGCTGCGCCTGTGATCGAGCTTCACACACGGAGTCGTGGGTATATTCTCTTATGTCTCTTGATTTATTAACGTGGTGGATTATTACATTCGTTGATTTTCATGCACGCGGTCATTTTCGTGTTCCCAGCACAAATCCAACTTGATCATGCTGCATCAGCCTTTTAAAATATTGTTGGATTGCGTTTGCTGACGTTTTGTTGAGGATTTTTACACCTGTCTTCAGGCGTGAGTTTGGCCCATACTTTTTCTTCATCTTCTTCACAGATGTGTTCCTGTTGAATGCTGGGTGGGCATTTCTGGAGAAGCCATCTAGGCGTGGAGTGTGCTTTGTACAATTTTTCTTTCTTGATTCTAATTCTTTGATGTTGGTAGTTTAGTCAGATTTTCTGTTTCTTCCTGAGTCAGCTCTGATGAGTTGCATTTTTCTTGGAATTTGCTCATTTTGCCTCAGTTTACCAGATTTTTGGAATAAAGTTCCTAGTACCCTCTTACTCTACGTTAGTGCTGTCAGGGTTTGCAGTGATGGTTCCATTTCGGTGGTCTCTTCCTGCCTACCTTACGCACCCCAAAACTTGGGGGCTGAGAACAGTCACGGTTTTGTTGTGCTCTTGATGTCGTGGGTCAGGGATTTGGCGGCGTGTGAGGGAATGGCCTGTTTGTGCTCCACGGTGACTGGGACCTCAGCTGGGGTCACCCAAATGGCTGGAGGGGACCGTGGGTCTGGAGGGGGCCGTGTTGTCTGGAGCGTGTTGACTCGACCTGGAGAGGCCAGGTCACCGCTCGCAGAGCCAGGGTGTTGGCCCAGGGCCCTGCTCCGAAGCCGCCCTTACGGCCCTGCAGTCCCCCCGGGAGCATGGCCGTCTCCATCGCCCCGTTCCAGGACTTTGTATTTAAAGGTCTCAGTTGACAAACTCCTCTGTGTGTCCGAGTGCAGCTCTGCACCTCTTGTCGTGCTGCTCCTGCCGGGTTTTCCTGGCTCTGTTTTAGTCTGTGGACTTCCGCTTTGTGAAGCTCCTGGAATGGCACTTCACCCCTTGGTGGTTCGCACTTGGTCCTTCCTCTTTCTCCTTGGAGTGCGGGGGGTCGTGTCCCAGCTGCTGCGACCCACTCCCACCTGCCGCGGAAGTGGGCACCGAGGCAGCGCCCCTCTACTGTCTTGCCCTGGGCGTGGAGGTGGGCCGCCGGGTGGTGATGGGGTGGGTGACGCTGTGGGTGGGTGACGGGAGGAGCCCAGCACAGACGTCATTTGGATATCAGTTTGTTTTTCGAAAAGAAAATAGATCTGTCCCATGTTCAGGTTCTGTAGGTGTTTTAGCGTGTTGCGGTTGTGCTGCTGGTCGGCGGGGAGATAACGTGGAGATGCAGATGCAGGGCTGGCCTCAGCTCCTGAGCCTGGGCGGGAGGGGGCAGGGAGAAGGCCGAATGTGCAGCCCTGGGTCTGTCTGCACTCACACGCGTGCACAGGCCCGTGCGTGTCATGTTCCCTTTTTCAGAAGATAGGTCCATACAGGACTGCCTGAGGCACCCCGCTCCTTAGCGCGTGGGTCGGTGCTCATTTGCGTTGGCACGTCCGCCAGCAGAGATCCGGTGGTGCGTGTCACGTGTGCGTCTGTCTTCCTGTCGTCGCGAGGGTGAAGTCGTGATTGATCATTGGGTATCTGCTTTAAAAATCCTAAGAGTACAGTAAAAGTAAGTGAAACATGTTTAGGAGAGGGCTTTTTTTTTTTGCCTGTGCTGTGTGGCCTGCAGGATCATCTCCCAAGGAGAGGACTTTTAATTAACAATATTTATTATTAGAGTTAGCTCCTGCACTGGTGAAAAAGCTTTACTATTGAGTTAAATTAATGCAAAGTAATGGAATGCTTCTGTTACAGAGGGAAGGCTTTCAGGTTGGGCACAGAGAGCTGGAGAGGGGCCTGAAGGAAGCGCGCCAACCAGACGCCACAGGGCCTGAAGGAAGCGCGCCAACCAGACGCCACACTTAGACCCTCTCAGCCCCACCTGCACCAAAGGGCCGAGGAAACAAACACGTTGAATGCGAGGTAAGAGCAGCTCTGCTAACATTTGACTAACAGGAGTGCCTCTGGCTTGCCGTCAACCATTAGTTAAGCCTTTGGCTTGCCGTTTAAAATGCGTGTGATGGGCTAGCTTCCAGCAGAGACGGTTTGTTACCGTCCCTGCGGTCTCTCGGCCGGTGCTCTGCTGCCCCCCAGCGGCCGGCGCGGTCCCTGCAGAGGGGACGCCACGCTGGATTTGCTGTAAAGCCTTTGCTGCAAATTATTTTCCTTGAGGTGATTAAAAGAAAATTTCGTTAGTACTTATTTTTGTGACTATTACATGATTCAGCGTCTGCTTTTGAGAGGAGTTGAGACAGGTGTTAAAATCCCGCTAGTGTGATGTAAGGTTAATTTGCGGCCTGCAGAAGGTCTAGCGTTGAACTTTGAAGGAGGTTTTTTCTCGGGGAGGAAGTATACGAAGTGGCCGCCAGAGGCTGCTGAGTGCAGAAGGAGCGTGTTCTGTGTACGTTCACTCCCTCGGTGGGGGCTGAGGAGTGTCTGCCACATCACAGCACCCTCTGGGCCTGGGGGACGTTGGACGGGGCAGACGTGGAGCCCACGGGGTCGGGTGGGGGAGGAGAGGTGCGCCTGGAAAGGCCCCACCTGCCATTGCTGTGTCTGTGAACGTCAAGAATGTCAGGCACCTGGTTCCCAGGGAGACCTTTAAAAGAGGTTTTGCTTACTCTTCGACTGATGCTTTTTTTCTTTTTTTTTTTTTTTGGCACATGGGGAGGGCAAAACCAAGGTTACTTTTACCACTGCTTGTGCCAGAGGGGTGGAGTTTTATGTTCAACCACAGCTCATCTTTCAGCTCGATTAGTGATGTAAAATCAGTTTCTCTGTAGCTGGAGTTTATTGAGAGACGGCGAGAATCCCAGAGTGAGACATGCTTTAGTGCTGCAAGTGAAGTGTGATTTATGGCCACCTACATCCAAGGTGCCATAGATGTAAACTGCCTCATTAATTCTACTGTTTAAGTGAAATAGAAAGTGTTTTTTTATGTAATGTAAGCATGCACCGGAGAAGCGAGTTATTTATGCTCCTTTGCACAAGTAAATTGTCCTTGAAGGCATAGAAAAAATAACCAAGGACAAAAGGTGGCATCTGAAGCAGAACGGAGGGCTGGGAATGATCAGATACCACAACATCGTGAATCATGTCTCCTACCGATTCTGTGCTGATAGATGTTAGTTGCAGAACAGACATTTTGTATTTGTTTCATAAAATGAGAGCTAATTCTGGCAACAGTAATCTGATGTATTAGTCTTTTTTTCAGAGTGGTTTGAAAAAGAAAAAAAAAAAAAAAACCATGGAAGTGGCCAGAAAAAGTCTCTACTGGTGGAAGCGCTCCTGTCAGTAGCCTCATTTGCCATCTGACGGTGACGCTGGAGGGAGCCTGTATTTTTAGTTTCAGGCACAGTTGCTGCTTTTGCCTCTCATGCTCCTTAAAAAGATTGAAGTTGCTTCTTGTGTCTTACAGGTGAGAACATCTTCCGAGGTTGGGGCATCTCGGGGGTTGCGCTGTGGAACCTCTGCAGCATTTACTCAGCTGCACACATTTGAGGGAGGCCCAGGGCAGCCCTGAGTCTGCTCAGATGCTGAGGCTTTTCCTTGGTGTGTCTCACTGCCACCAACCCCAGTATTCTGCTTATAACAAATACTGATTAACTCCCCTTTTTATTCTGAAATGAAATCATAGAAGGTACCACTTTATATAATTATAACCGTATTCAAATGTATTAAAAGAGAAATTAAGAATGTACCACGAAATAATTGTCGTGTTGACATGTGAATGCCGGGCACCGCCGCTCTCAGGAGGACCCTGTGCACGCACGCCTGTAAATGCAGAGACGCAGACGCTGCATGGGTGACACAGACCGAGGGTGTAGACCTGAGTGGAATGGTGTTCGGCTCATGGATTCATTCTTGGAGAAGCGCGATGCAGTGCTCCCTGCTTTTCGCTTGGCAGTTACACTTCTGGATGGTTGGGTGTGTTGAAAGTTGATTATATATGAAACGGGTCTTGAGTAACCATGAACCTCTTTGTCGCCTGCATGTTAGTGCTTCAGGCAGGACAGTTCTTTGTTTCTGGGACAGTCCTGCTGTCCCACACACTCCCTCTCCCTGCATGGTGCCAGAGTGCCCCAGACCGGCGACGACCAGACCAGGTCCACACGTGGCCACCACCGCCATGCCCCGCGGCCACTGACAGAAGGCTTGGCCGAGAGGAGAATGTGGCAGGGAGGGGCTGTCAGGGACAGGGTGACGTCGAGGTCCTCACAGGCCTGCAGGGTGTCCTGAAGGCTGGAGCAGTCAGTCGTGGGCCGGGGAGGAGCCCCCTGCAGCGTGAGGTGTGGGCCCCCGCGAGTGCAAGCGACTCCAGGGCTCGAGGTGGGGAGAGCCCCGAGGTGGGGAGAGGCATCGCTGCAGGGACACCCAGTGCTTATGCATGGGGCTGAGTCCTTACACGGGGGCAAAAACTTTACATTTTTCCCCTTTAATGTGATTTACTGGCTAACATAACCTATTTAACACAGATGACACTTCAGTTTATAAACGTTCCTGAAGGTCAGTGAAATCAAACGAAGCTTGGCTGAGAACGAAGAGTGATTCTCAGTGAGTTTCTGGCGCGGGTCACTGCCACTGAGAAAGTGTCCTTGTGTCGTCCGGACTGACTGATCGGTGTCAGCTCCGCAAAGCGCGTCCAGGAAGACGCGCCCCTGGTTGTGAGGTCACGGGTCTGCAGCAGTGCTCAAGAAAGATGTGTGTTGCGTCCCCGACTCTTTCATTCACCCAGCAAATAGGCGCCTTGCATCTGTGGGCAGGCACTGACCGAGGCCCTCGGGACCAGGCTGGGGCCGGCCGGCAACGCCGCTGATGCTGGTGGGAGCGGAGAAGAGTCACTGTTGCTCCAGGCAGCGTCGGCCGTGAGGGGGACCCTCAGGACAGGGGTAGGGACCTCTCCCAGGGGGTGGTGTCGCAGAGAGGACCCTGGAGGGACCCTCACACGCCTTCTCTCCACACCCCTGCCCGAGGGTGGCTGCAAGCAAAACAGTGCACAGTTAACCTCAAAAGTATGACTCTAGTGAATAAAAATTCAATTGCCTTTGCAGTGTTGGATGCAGAGTAGTATCTGTTGCTCTTAGTAGTTGGTTGCTGATTTTCTTGTAGCTGTTTTGTGCTCTGGTCATGACTAAATACAGAATAATGGATCCAGATACTTAAGACTAATATGTAAAAGAAAAATGGGAGATTCATTTACAGATACAGGAAAAATCTGGTATTCTTTCCTTGCTTCCTCATGGAGGGACTTGTAGAAATCCAGCAGTGCCCTCCTGTGGACAGATTCGGTGTGGAGTCACCCCTCTGTAAAATTCGAAATGCTGAATTTATCAGAGAACCCCTGCCCCTCCTGTGCAGATGGAGAATTCTGGAAGGCTGTCTCCTGACCGCCTTACTACCCGGGTGCTGTGGGCCCTTGCTGGTCTTACGGTCTACGGATGACGTTTTGGACGTGGGCCAGGGCATTCGATGTGGTCTCTCCATCACTCCCTCAAGTTTGTGGGGCAGCAGCTGGCAGCGGCGATGAGAGCTCCGTGGGGCCCGTTCTGGAAGAACAAAGCCCAGAGCTGCTTAGAGGAAGGGGTGGGTCTCTTGGATCACGGTGGAACTCAGGCCTCTGCAGCGCTGCCCGGGCGGGCACTGGGGCGAGACATGGCTGGGGGGAAGGGAAGTGAGTGGTGTCTACTGCTGCTGTGACAGAAGTAGGGGCCAGAGGCAGGTGGCCTGTTCTCCCCCCTGCGGTAGGGGCCGCAGGCTTCGTGGGGGCGGGAGGAGTCTTGAAAGGTGTGTATTTTCCAGGCAGATGGCATGGGGAGGTGGGCAGGGGGCAGGGGGTCAGGGGCAGGAGAGAACCCCAGCAGCCTGGTGGGCCCAAGAGGGGCTGCGACTGTGGTGGGTGGGGGCATGCAGGGGCAGGGCCGAGGCCGGCTGGGCGGAGGCACGTGGGGGTGCGGGAGAGGAGACCAGGCCTGCTTGGGTTCTGTTTTTCAGTTTTTACCGGCGATGTCTTCAAAATCAGACAAGTCACGTAATTTAGAAGGGCATTTGGTGGAAAGCAGCGGTCCACAGTCCTCGCCCTCCCCAGAGGCAGCCCTGCTTGTTCTAAAGAGTTGCAGATCCCTGTGGTTCTGGATTGGCCAGTGTGAGGACTGGCTGCGGGGACAGAGGCACAGCGTGAGGAGCTTCACCAGGAGGAAGGTGAAGCAGCAGCGCCTGTCCAGGCCCAGCCCGTCTGTCCTGGTGTTCGGTCTGCTGTGTGTGAACCCACCCATAGTTGGGGCAGCCGCTGGAGGGGGTGTGATAAAGGGCACCTGTGTGCTGTCTCTTGGGGAGGTTCCCAGAAGCTGCCACGTGACGCTTCGGTTTCCATCCCAGTGGGTAGAACTGTCGTCACGTGGCCATGACCAGTGGCAAGAGGGCAGGAAAGGTCGTTCTCCGTGGCTGGCTGGGCGGGTGCTGTGCTGTTGGTGCAGATGGCAGTCTCTGCCATGCTTCCTGTTCCTTAATAATACACTTGCAATTATTGGATTTGTTAATTTTGGACAATATCTATTGACTTTCAGTTTAGATACAGGAGGATTTAGCTCACTTACACTTCTGCCTTCCCTTCTTTTCCTGTGTCATTTAGGAGTGCTTTTGGCTGAAAGTAACAGAAACTATGACCTATGGTGTCTTGAACAACTGGGGATTGATTCATTTCCTAAGTAAAGCAAAGGTAGGTTTTTGCTAGAGTTGACTCAGAGCACAACCACATCAGGAGTCTGGTTCTGTGTCTCTGCAGTTCTCCTAACCATTCACGTTTGCAGTGTGGCTGCTGCAGCTCCAGCCATCACATCTATGTTCAAGGCAATAACAGCTGGGAAGGAAGGAGCAAGCAGTGCAGCCCATTTCTGTCGTTTTCATCAGGGGCATTCCAGAAGCCTCTGCATATTTTCATTTATATCTCATTGGTCAGAACCATGTTGTGTGGCCAGCTGTAGTCACAAAGGAGACTGAGAAAACGAGTATTTAACTCTTGTAACATCTCTGCAAAAGGGGTCTTGGGGAGGAGCGTTGGGTCAGCCAGCCAGGTTGACAGCCATGTTCCCTGCTGGTTGTCTTAGGAACTGCGGATTCTTAGCCAGTTTCTTGGACCTTGGACCGTTTCCTGGCTCCCCACTGTGTCAGGTGTACCTGGCCACTTACCCTACCCTGCCCATCACCTCCTCCTCACTCTCCACTGTTCAGCTTCTGTCAGGTTTGGTTTTCTGGGCTTTTTAATGTTATCAAAGTAGAAAATTTTATTTCCTGTTTTGTAACCATGGTTCACTCAGTTTCAAACCCGTACATGGCATTTATGTTATTATGATTAGCAGACGGTGTTCACTACGGAGCCAGGTAAGATGCAGGTGACGGTTCCTCCTCCGTCACACTTGTGCGTGCAAAGGAAAATTTTTAAGTGATTTCTGCTTTAGGACACTACAGTAATTGCCGAAAGTCATGCCACATTTTAACTTGCTTTATAGTTGGGTCGTGTCTTTTTTGCTCGGTGCTGTCTTTCTCCTGCATTCTTGCATTGCCTGGGGTGGTAGAGTGGGGTGGTGAGAGGTGGCTGCAGCCTGAGCTTGGGGCAGTTTGCTCGCTTCCCCGCTCTGGTCTCCTCACGAGTCAGCGGTGGCAGCAAGAGGTGCTGTAAGCCTTCCTCTGCGGTCCTGTTGAGAGACCCGTGTGGTTTCTCGTCTTTTCCAGCTGATTCATTCTGTGTTTGGAATCCATTCATTCCTTCTTCTTGAAATCTATGTATTTTCCATTTTATTTCAAATTGAGACTATGACTTTCTCTTACTATTTGTGGGTTTTTTTTTTCTGGGATTTTTTTTAAAGCTGCCTTTATTGAGGTACAGTTTACATGCAGTAAAAATCACCCTTTGTACGTGTTCAGTTAGATGTGCTCTGGCAGTGTGTGCAGTTAGCACGGCACCACCCCCGTGTCCTTCGTCCCAAAGGTTCCCTCTTGCCCACTCAGCTGTCCTGATCCATCCTGACCACAGAGTGGCCCTGTCCGGCGTTGGCGTCCTGTGTCATTGCCTACTTTGGACAGGACACCAGGACGCAGCGGTGAGGGGTGAGGGCAGGCCACGGGGCGCCCACGCCATCAGGCGCCCACGCGTCCAGCGTGCCGCCAGCCCCGGGCGGACGGGGGTAGGTAGCACTGTGAGGTCACGCTGGGACAGCAAGAAAAAGCCTGTCTCACACCCTGAGCACGGCTGTCCTGCGTTCCTGCCCCGAGCCCAGAGAGCCACTTCCTGCAGAAAGGCTTCTGGTCACTGGCTTTGCGTCAGCCAGTTTAAAGGACCCGTGAGGCAGTGGTGTGGGAGGCTTACAGCTGGTGTAGATCAGGGAGTGGCTTGATTTGTAAAGTCAATTTTATCAAATAATTTATAAACTTCATTCTCATAAGTTGGGTTCCTGGTATGGAATTGGAAAGCGCAGTTTCATACACCTGTTCCAATCTTTAAAAAATTATTGCTTTGCTTATTTACGTGTAATATAATTTGACAGTTTCATTATTTTAGCTTAGTATTTCAAATAGGTTTTATAATTAAGATAAAATACAAAAGCAAAAAAAACCCAAATAGTCTACACATACTATCAAGTTCTGAATGTGTGGTGACAGATTGCTAATTTTAATAAGACTAAATTAACCCAAATTTGTATATGTGTGTTTGATCTTTAGTGAGGAGTTGCCAACATAAGGTGAAGAAATAATGTGAATGTTTAAGGTTTAAAATTTCTCTTCCATGAGCCCTTGTCTTGCAGCTGCTCGTCCCTACGGCCATGTTGACCCACACGCCCATCTAGTGTCCTGTCCCTGCCGCCACTTGCTCTCCCCAGGCTGACTGTGCAGCAGTGTGCGCTGGGACAGGGTCCCGGGGCAGGGGGTGGGTCTGGCCAGGCGGCGGCCGGGATCAGTGATGGAATCCAGGGGCTGAAAGCCCTGGCTCAGACTCTGCCCACAGGGTCCCAGAGAGCTAGACGTTCAGAGTGAAGGTAGACTTTGGCCAGCAGGGCTCTCTGGGGCCCGGGCAGAGTGAGGGACCTGCCCCCGCGCGTCCCGCTGAGCATCCACCCAGGACGGCACCCACCTCTCCTGGGAGCCTCCCAGCAGTTCGGGGATACAGATCTGGGGTGGGGGTATGTCCTCCAGCCCCTGTGCCCTCGGGTCTGTGGAGGTGAGGCCTGGGGGCTGCCCTGCACCGGGACTCAGGATTTTATAGGCCCCCCCACCTCCGTAGTTGACCACCTTGATGGGACCTGAGCTGGGATCGTACTCCGCTCTCAGACGGGGGGATATCCCGTCGCCGCCCTCCGGCCCGGCTTCATCGCCTCAGTAACCAGATTGCTCTGGGCTAGACTTCCTTTGAATTCTCTAGTCATGAATTTCAGTGATATTGCTGAGAAAAATGTGAGTTTTCGTTGTTTTTTATCACCTTCTCTGTGCACATGGTGTCTGTTTGGTGGCAGATTCAGACCTTCATTTCTGGGGAGTTCTCTTCTCTCACAGCTCTGGTGTGTTCCCTGGCCGTGTGTCTGGTCCTTAGACCCACGAGTCCTGTGCCTTTGGTTCTCCACCCTGCAGGTCCAGGCTGTGATGCCTCTGATCTCTTTTTAAGTTTTTTCTTTGCCATTCAGTCTTGTTTGAGTTTTTAGTCAGATCTGACCATTTTTGTCCTTTTGTACATTGCTTGTACATATGCATGTTTATGTTGGTTCTTTCATGTACACATACCCGGTTTAAAAAAAAAAACGAACCGTGGGATCAAGTATACATAGGTTAACTGGGTCAGAGGTTTTTCTACTCTAGACTGAGCAAAATCACTCTCTTCTTTAAAGGCCCAACCAGATTTACTTTATACTTCAAAAAGTATATGCTCTAGGGCTTCCCTGGTGGCGCAGTGGTTGAGAGTCCGCCTGCCGATGCAGGGGACACGGGTTTGTGCCCCGGTCCAGGAAGATCCCACATGCCGTGGAGCGGCTGGGCCCGTGAGCCACGGCCGCTGAGCCTGCGCGTCTGGAGCCTGTGCTCCGCAACGGGAGAGGCCACAGCAGTGAGAGGCCCGCGTACCGCAAAAAAAAAAAAAAAAAAAAAAAAAAAGTATATATATAAAAAAAAGCATATGTTCTAATTTGTTTTTAATAATCAGTAATAGAAAACATTGTTTTTAAAGGATGGTTCAAAAATAATCTTTAAAGAAATACCTGTCTAAACCATGGCTATCAATTGTACACCCAGTTCAGTTTCAAATTTACGTTCAGACTTGATGACACTATTTGTTTCAAACTTTCCTTCAGTCTGTAGCTAGGAATCAGAGCTCTCTGTGCGCAGCCCAGGCCTCTCAGATTTGAGATGGCCTCTGCTGCCGGCATTACTCCATGGGCCACCTAAGCCATCTGGGGCTATTCTGTCATCCGTGGGTCACCGCAGCCATTTGTGGGCCACCTTAGTCATATGTGGGCCACCTGAGCCATCTGTGGATCACCTTAGGCCTCCGTGGGCCACCTGAGCTGTCTGCGTGCCATCATCTGTGGCTGCTTCCTTGTTTTGGGTGGCTTTAGGCTATTGGAACTAATTTTAGGGCCTTCAATTCAAGTGTCTCCCCACCCCGTTTTTTTCAAATCCAACACCTGTACTTATCTGATCAATGTAAATTTTTATTTTAATCCAAAGTTCCTTGGTAAAGTCACTTCAAAAGAAAATGGAAAAAGCTTACTTTAGTTCGTGATCTTAATTGAGTGGAGGAAGCTTGCAGGTGTCCTGCAAGCTACGCTCAGCCTAATCTCCTCGGAACTGTCTTGCCGTAGAAAGTGGAAATGTGCTTAGTTGAAGAAATACGTGCGTGTTACTTTGACCTAATATTGTGAGGAATCTTAACAGATTAAAAAAGTAAAGTTGAGTGGCCGACTTTTGCGGCGATGGCGGCCTTGTGGAGGGTGAAGAGCTTGGGTTCCGAGAGGGGAGTGTCTTGGGTTCTGAACATTGTCCTGCCGCCTGCCCAGTTGTGACCTTGGACAGGTCACCTAGCCTCTCCAGCTAGCTGCTCCTCTTCAGAAGGTGGTGGTGCTGATGATACGGCCGCAGCTGAAGCCAAGGGGGCCCCTCCCGTGCCCTGCACACTGTCCTCACTTGGTCTCCCCAGCAAGCCTGGGGGGAACCATCGCTGTCACCTTGGAGCCGAGAGGGTGAGAACTTGCCGTGGCCCCAGGCTAGAAGGAGGTGGAGCAGGGCTTCAGCAGGGGGCCTGCTCTGGGCTTTGTGCTGATGACCCCTGTGCTGTAACCATGGCCATGCTGTACGGCCGTGCAGGTTTTACACTGCACAGAAACGCTTGAATGGCATCCCTGCTGGTTGTAAAACAAGTGGTGGTTGTGTCCAGGCCGCCCCTCGTGCGGTCATTGCAGAGTCTCCTTTACTAAGATTTGGTGACATTTAACTCGAGTGACTGGCAGGTGATGGTCACTCAGTACACTCGTCCTGTGCACACCACCTCAGTGGCTGTTCCCTCCCCCAACCGCCTAGCTGCAGTGCCTTTCCCGGCTCTGTCTACACTCAGTACTCAGGGCTCACCCACTCTCACCTCTGTGCAGGTGAGTCCCACACCTGAGTCTCCAGCCCAGACCTTTCTCCTGCTCTCTAGGCTCAGACCCCGGGTCCCCCAGCATCTTCTGGGGAGTCGCCTCATCTCCAACCTGGGACATCAGATTGACCTCCCGGCGGCACCCCCATCCACAGGCCTCCAATCTCAGCAGCTCTGTCCTTCTGGGCTCTCAGGCCAAAAGCCGGGGCTGTCCTTTCCCTTCTGCACCAGATCCAAGCTATCAGGAGAGCCTGCCTACTGTGCCACTAGGGTGCATCAAGTCTGGTTATTTCTTACCTTGTCCACGGCCGTCAGGCGCTGACCATTGGATCTGTTTGCACTGGTCTCCTAACCTGTCTCCCTGCGTCAGCCCTGCCCCACACCCGTCCTTCCCCAGAGGCCAGAGGCCAGGCCCCATGAAAACTCCCGGGCAGAGTGAGCCGACCCTCCAGTGCCGGCCTCCTGGCTGTTCCTGGGCCACGCCGGGCTCTGGCTCGGCGCCTTCGCCCTCTGTCTTCTTGGGACGCTCTTCCCCGGGGCCTCCTGTCAGCCTCCTCAGCGCCTTAGTCTTGGCTTCATTACTGTCTTCCTGGAGCCGTGTACCGTCCTCTGACACGCGAGTCCTTTACTTGCTGGTGACGCTCACTGCTGACTGGGTTTCTTTTCCTGTTGGACGTGAGCCCCATGCGAGCCTGTGAACGTCCTCTGTTCACCGACAGAGCCCTGGCCCCGAGGATGGTCCCGGCACATCGTAGGTGCTTGCTCCCAGTTGGATGAGTGAGTGAATGTTTGCTGTGTTTCCTATTAAGAGGTATTTCTGAGGCACCATGGTATTAAATCAAGCACCATTACAGTTTCCTGTGTGTTGATTATATGTGTATAACTAATGAAGAACTGACTCATTTAGAGACTGTAGGATTCTAATGGAATAAACTCCTTGTTTCCTTCTTGAAAGAGTAGAAAAAAAGTTTTTAAGAGTCTTATCCTAAATTAATAGTCCAGGAACATTAAGTGTTGGAGTCTTTACTCTAGGACATAGATAAATAAAATTAATAAGGTACCAGGAATGTCAGATGCTAAATGGTGTACAACTATTTCTGACATTCTCCTAGAATTCAGCAGTTATTAACTTGCAAAGATGTAACAGCTGAAGTCCGAAATTGGTGTACTTTTAAAATTGGAAAAAGCTTTAAAGTGTTCTTTTAGATTATTAACTGTCAATTCAATGGTTCTAGAAACCATATCTGATGCAGCAAATCATTGCCATTCTGCTATGAATTTCTTGATCCCCACGAATACAGGTATTCCATTTTTATGCTCCTCTTAAATAATCCTAAAGGTAGCAGAAAGAAATGGGAAGAAAAAAGAAGAACATGATAGATGGAGAGAGAGGATGTTGCTTCACCTTTGGGAACTTCTCATGGAATGGCTCTAAGATAAGTTAAGACGCGCTGAGAAGGGTGGTGCTCTGTTAGGGCCCCTCCCGTCCACGGCCCCAGACGCTGCATCAGGGCACCACTTGCCTTGTCATTCCGGTGGGTTCTGACTCACTCTGATTTTCAAGAAAGCGGAAAACATGACATTTATTAGGTGAGGAAGATTAACTGTGCTTTCGGTCGTGTCATTTGATGAGAAAAAACAAATGATCACTTTATGAAGTGAAGGCTATATGCATGTAACTGCCACTTTTACCTGACTTTTTATACGAACGTAGAGCGAATGTGAAATCGGGTTGTACGATGTGATAGTAGGAAGCCAGCTTGTCCTTGTGTTTCATAGACTATTCGGTGCTCTTTAGTTAGAAGGAACCTAAACAGACTCGATGTTGTCGAACCAGGCGTCTTGAGAACCATGCTGCTGTCCCTGCTGCACCCGCGGGGTAGTCGGGAATGGAGGTGCTGCAGGTGCCGTGGAGACGCCGGGCCACATGCCCCACCCCGCAGGACATGGAGCACCCGTTTGGGTCAGGAGGGAGAAGGGAGTGAGGAGGCCTTTTGGGGGGTCTCCATGAGAACAGCCAGGCAGGGCAGAGTAAACCACTTAGGATTGGCCAGTTTGAGTGACCCTGGCAGGCTCTGGGCTGTAGCGGTGGTTTCTGGTTGCCTGGTCCCTGCCTGAGTGATCTGGGGCAGAGGCCGGGCAGCAGGGCCCTGGCGGGAGGTGAGAGCTCAGTGTGGGCTGTGGTTTGCATTGCTCCTGGCCGAGCCCTCTGCTGTTTCTGTAAATCAGCCCATCCGGGAGGGGCAGTCTCTCCTTCCCAGGGTCTGCAAGGCCCCCAAATGCCAGAGCATCAACAAAAAGAAAATACAGTTAAAATAATTTGCCACATAGACAACTAGTGTACAGAATCCAGGAAAGCAGAGTTAGAAAGACTGCCGGTAGGAGCTGAGCTGCACCTGCAGCTGGGGACGGGGTCGGAGGGCATGCTCTTAGGGTTGCACTCTGGTCCCTTCCCAGGGCAAGCGGTGGCTTCTGTCCCACCAGTGCCCACTGCCTGGAGCCCCGGGGAAGGGGTTCTGCAGGGCCGCGTCTTCTGTGGAGCATGTCCGGACGGGCACACACACAAATGTAAGAGTAATAGGAGCTGCTTGATGTGACAAAACATGGCTCAGGCTCCACGTGCAATCGTGGTGAAGCCGGCGTTAATTCGTTTGCACCTTTGGAATAATAATTTGGAAAAGCAATGCTGGCATTACCAGGAAAGGAACACTTTTTATGCAAGACACGGTCAGTTGTGTGGAGAGAAAGATTTTGACGCATCGATTAACTTTTCTGTTGCTGAAGGGCTCTGCTACTCACACCCTCCCTGCACGCTGACTCCCCCCCAAGACACCCCCGTCCTCAGGGCTCTCGGATGCAGTTGCCTTTTGTGCCAAGGACAGAGCCCCTAAGATGTAGGAGAGCATCTACACAGCGTGTCTGGATGAGGGGGGCTGAGGGCTGTGGGTTGTGCTGGGCCAGTCCAAGTGTGGGTCCCGCGCCCTGAGATGTGTGTGTGTGTGCACGTGTCTGTGAGCTTGCATGTGTGTGCGTGCGTGTGTCTGTGCATACGCGTGTCTGTGCATGTGTGTGCGCGTGCATGTGTGTGTGCGTGTGTCTGTGTGCATACGCATGCGTGCGTGCGTGTGTGTGCCCTGCTCTGCACCCCCCAGCAAGCCAGGCTGGGTGGGAAGGGGAGGTCGTGCCTGCCTGGCACCAGGTGCCCACGTGCAGGTGGGGCCAGCAGTGTCCCCAAGCCACAGGGTCCTGCGCCCCTGAGCAGTGCTGCGTGGGAGCGTTACTTTGGGCAGTGTTATTTTGTGAATTGGACTCTTGGTGGTTCTACTTCATTATTTGAGGAATTGTGTATATTCTGGAGACGTTGGGGTTTTTTAGGCAGGACTCTGTTTGATGGGGAGATGGTGTCACCCACACCCCCGCCCCCGGAGTCATGTCCCTGCCCACTTTGAAGGGCTGAGGGCCCCTCCATCTGCGCTTTGAAGAGTGAGCCTGGGGCGGGGGAGGAGCTGCCCTCCCACGTGTCCATGAGGGCCGTCGCAGTCGCGCGGCTCGGATGCTTGGTTGAGCGCCCACCCCAGTGGCCGGGGGCTGGGACGGGGCCGGGCTGGCCAGGGCTGGCCCCGCTCATCGCGGGGACGCTGGCCATGGGGACTGTGCTCAGCACCCGCTGGTGTAAAAGGAGGCGCAAGAGATGCTCTGAGAGGTAAGGTAACTCCTTTGTCTTTCATCCTGAAGTGCAAATACCGGGCTTCCAACGCGGTGCAGTGCGCCAACGTGTTCTGACCTGCCTGTGAGTATATCTTGTGGATGCCGGTTACTTCTGCTTTCCCTCTAGAGTGCGTCTCTTTTCTTCTGTTGGCATTTCGTAGAGTTTTAGCTAGGGACTCACAAAGGTAGATTTAAAATCATGTCTCTAAACATGTCTAGAAATCACGTTAGCTTCAAGGTTTAAAGTATTTTTTAGGAAGACATTTATGAAAGCTTTGAAGTGCGTAGCTTTGAGTCCCAGGAGATTTTCCCTCTAGAGACATGCTGTGTAGTTTCTCCTTTGCTGCCACTCTTTCTTACTGACTGACATTTCTAACGTCAAAACTACTCTTCATGCCGTGGTAAGCCTGTGGCTGCCGCCGTTACAGTGTTTTTTCCTTTTAAAAATACGGAGAGCAAATTCCTTCCATTCAACACTCCAGATAATTTCAGTCTTTAATTCAACTTGATGTGTTAAGATCAATATTTTTTTCTTAACACCAGATTTAAAAGTTGCCTGTGACTATAAAAGTCACAGACTGCTGGCTTTGGGGTGAATTGTTGCTTTGAGAGGTGTTGAGAGTTTGCTGTCTCCACGTACTGTGCGTTAACCAACAGAAAATGTCTGAGGTGCAGAGATGCTCCTGCTGAAGCAGTAGCCAGTTGTCTTCCGGGTGCCACCTCGTTACCCAGCAGCTGATAGGGCTGGAACGGGCTCTTTCTCCAGCACCGCATCTTTGGGGTCTTCTGCGGCAGGAGACAGTCATCTCTCCAGGAAATAAAAGGAGCCACAGTTCTTTAGTGCGGCTTCCCAAGAAGAGGAAGAAGAAATTCATTTTGGAGTCAGCAATCTGGGGTAAGAGCATCTTGCTCACTGTAACGCAGACGCTTGTCCTAATGGAGCTCTGTGTCTAGGAGCGGTGGGGCCCTGTGATGTGTGACCCCCACGGGCACCATGCCCACCATGTGTGTCCAGGACAGAGGCACCGTCCCCAGGGCACGTGGGCGTAGCCTCCTCGGCGTGTCCCTGCTGCTCCCGACCTGCACCTGGTTACAGCGTCGGTGTGTTTGCCCTCCTCAGTCAGGCATGAAGGAGCAAGATGGCATTAAGACGAGCAGTAGGAGATTAAGACAAAGGCAGAAGCCAAAACTGCAAGAAATTTTCATGCAAATCCCCGAAATTTAGACTCGCTGCTATTTTTTCTCCATGGCTCCTCATCACTAAACATAAATTCGGGAAAACTTGGAGAGGCGTAAGAACAATTCTGTCATCATTCTTTTGGAACTTATTGTAAGTCACATGGTTTGTATGAGTTCCACTGTATACAATTTCTAAATGTCTTCAAACATTCTAGAATCTTATTTTTCAGTAGGAAAACCATTCCCAAGTACGTTGCGGTTTCAGACCAACATCTTGAGAAATCGGGTGTTAGGAGATGTAGCAATGCAGCCCCGTGTGTTAAGTAAGTGAGTCGTGCTCACTGGACATTCCTGTGTGTGTAGATTCATTGTGAACGCTGCTGAACAACATTAGGTATGTGTTGATACCTGTTCCTATTTATAACATGCCCTATATTTGAAACTAATAAGAATGCCTGTAAAAATTATGAGTATTACTAGGACTGGCCATCCCATTTATACCAAATTGGGACAGTTTTACAAAATGTGAAATGTAGTCTTTTAGTATTGTATAATTTTAAAGTGCTCCAAATCCTGTGTAAAGACTGGTATAACATGTGCCTTTTTGAATTTAGTTCGAAGGGTCACTCCCTTCCACAAGGCAGGGTACTGGCTGTTTACCTTGGATGAGAGGCACATGGCTTTGCTTAGTTAGAAGAGAGCAATGTGCAGTGTAAACACTGACCAGGACCCCATACAGCAGACACTGCTGTCTTGGAAGGTGCTGCCCCCTGAGGTCCAAGGTGGGTCTGGAGCCCAGGTCACACTCCCGGGGACTGTTAGACCAGCCCTCCCCGGGCCCGACCAGTGCAGACGCTGTCGCCTTCTCTCCACTCACGGCACTGCTGCGGAGTCGCGGGACAGTGGGAGGGGCGGGATGGAGAACCCAGAAGGCTCCTTCACCCCCCCGCCCCCCACTTTATGAATGCCCTCCTGTGTTTTGCGATTAAGGGCTTTCTCAGTGAGTACTTTGTCCTGAGTGTGACGGCACCCGTGTCTGTGCTCAGTCACTCTGTACAGCCTGTGATGGCCACTGTGCTTGTGCTGCAGTCCAGCTGGGCTCCCCCACGTTTCCAGGATGGGGAAGTGAATGGGGGGTGGGGACCTTTTACAGAAATGGAGGCCCAGACCTGTAGAGGTGAGCCACCTCTGATAGGGCTGGAGGACGGGGCATGGACACTCTGTGCCATCGAGGAGATGCAGACAGTACCTGAGGGAGCAGGCAGCTGTCATGCCAGGCTTCTTCCCTGCTTCCACCTCGCTGAGAGACTGCCTGTTCGTGAGGGGCAGAGTGCTGTGGGAGCTGGAGGCTTAGGGCGGGAGGGCATTTGTCCACCCACCCACCCACCCATCTACCCACCCACCTAACCATTCACCCACCCACCCACCCATCTACCCACCCACCTAACCATTCACCCACCCACCCATCCATCTGTTCATCCACCCATCCATCCCCCTAGCCGTTCACCCACCCACCCATTCATCTGTTCATCCACCCATCTATTCATCCATTCATTCACCCACCCATTCACTCATTCATCCAATCCACCC
Organism: Mesoplodon densirostris; assembly: GCF_025265405.1. Taxonomy (NCBI): domain Eukaryota; kingdom Metazoa; phylum Chordata; class Mammalia; order Artiodactyla; family Ziphiidae; genus Mesoplodon; species Mesoplodon densirostris. The sequence continues at coordinate 1,440,127 of NC_082665.1, read as the reverse complement.
ACCCACCCATTCATCCAGTCCACCCACCCATCCATCCATCCGTCCATCCATTTATGCAACAAGTAGCCATTAGAGCCTTCTGTGTGCCAGCACCAGGGATTTGGACACCCATGGGACAGGTGTGGGTGACAGGATGGCAGTGACAGAGGGATAGCTTCAGCTTTCAGGCCTGGAGTTCGCTCTTGAATGGGCCACCTGAAGTACCATTTGGTGGGTGAGGAGGGGGATTTCTGTGGTGCCTTGCTGCTGTGCTGTGTATATCAGGAAGGAAGGGATCTTAACCAATCTTTGGCAAGAGGAGGAGACACTGTGTCTGCCAGGAGAGGGGCACAAGTGAGGGAAGTTGCTGACCCCTGGTGGACAGCAGTTATGGATGGAAGGCCCGGGGCTCCCAGAATCTCCTGTGACAGATGTGTGGGTACATTTCATTGCACTTGTACAGATGGGCTTCCCAGTACAAGTGGAGGCCGTGCTCCCTGGGAAGGAGCTCCTTCAGCGGGGGGTGTGTTCCAGGGATGGGCAGAGTCACCCTGGTTTGACAGTTGAGATTCTAAAGCAAATGTGTGGAGTTAGATTTGTGGAATGTATTTGAAATACATGGGAATTGGATCAAATCTTAACAGTGCCTATTCTTAGTGTAATTATTAGTGTTCATATTGAAAATACAGCTCACAGTGTTCTCTTTTTCCCCTTTCATTCCACAAAATAAAGTATAATTTTCAGATAAACAGATTTTAATTAGGCCGTGATGAACAGAGCAAGCATGGACTGTTTTTCAAATGTGTTGTTCCTCTTCATTCATCTCGAAGGACAGAGTGTGGTTATAAAAATAATGGAGTTTCTGTTTATTAATCTTCACAATAGTGTCCTACAGAGTAGTTCCACTGCTCTAAACAACGTCTGCGCCCCACCTATGCATCCCTCCCCTCTTCCCACCCCATGGCAGCCACTGATCTTTTTACTGTCTCCATAGTTGTGCCTTTTCCAGAATGTCATATGGTTGGAATCATACAGTCTGTAGCCTTTTCAGATTGGCTTCTTTCACTTAGGAATATGCATTCAAGTTTCCTGCATATCTTTTCTTGACTTGATAGCTCATTTCTCTTTAGCTCTGAATACTATTCCATTGTTTGGACGGGCCGTAGTTTATTTGTTCACCTACTGAAGGACAACGTGGTTGCTTCCAGGTTTTGTCAACTGTGGATAAAGCTGCTATAAATATCCACATGCAGGTTTTTGTGTGGACATAAGTTTTCAGCTCCTTTAGGTAAATACCAAGGAAAGCGATTGCTGGATCCTATGGTAAGAGTCTGTTTAGTTTTGTAAGAAGCCGCCAGGCTGTCTTCCAAAGCAGCCACACCATTCTGCATTCCCACCAGCAGTGAATGAGGGTTCCTGTTGCTCTGCAGTCTTGCCAGCGTTTGCTGTTGTCTGTGTTCTAGACTTTCACCATTCTGATAGGTGTGTAGGGGCATCCGATTGGTGTTTTACTTTTCATTTCCCTGATGACAGCTGATGTGAAGCATCTTATTTGCCATGTGTGTATCTTCTTTGGTGTGGTGTCTGTTCAGGTCTTTGGCTGATTTTTTAATCAGGTTGTTGTCCTCTCATTGTAGAGTTTTAAGAGTTCTTTGTATATTTTGGATAACAGTCCTTTATCAGCTATTTCTTTGGCAAAAATTTTCTCCCTGTCTGTGGCTTGTCTTCTTGTTCTCTTGACATTGTTTTTCACAGAACAGAAGTTTTTAATTTTAATAAAGTCCAGCTTAGCGATTCTGTTTTTCGTGGATCATGCCTATGATGTTGTATCTAAAAAGTCATTGCCAAACCCAAGGTCATCTAGGTTTTCTCCTATGTTATCTTCTAGGAGTTTTAAATTTTACATTTAGGTCTGTGATCCATTTTGAGTTAATTTTTGTGTAGTTTGTAAGATCTGTGTCTAGATTCATTTTTTTGCATGTGGATGACCAGTTGTTCCAGTACCATTTGTTGAAGAGACTCTCTTTGCCCTATTATATTGCCTTAGCTCCTTTGTCAAGGGACAGTTGACAGTATTTATGTGGGTGTGCTTCTTTCACCAATACCACACTGTCCTGATTACCATAGCTTTATAGTGAGTCTTGAAGTCAGATACTGTCAGTCCTCCAAATTTGTTCTTCTCCTTCAATATTGTGTTGGCTACTCTGGGTCTTTGCCTCTTCATATAAACATGGGAATCAATTAGTTGATTTCCACAAAATACCTTGCTGGGATTTTGATTGGGATTGCATTGAATCTGTAGATTGAGTTGGGAAGAGCCAAAATCAGCGTTATTGAATCTTTCTATCCATGTATATGGATTTTCTCTCCATTTATTTAGTTCTTTGATTTCGTTCATCAGAGTTTTACACTTTTCCTCATATAGATCTTGTACATATTTTGTTAAATTTATACCTAAGTATTTCATTTGGGGGGGTACTAATGTAAATGGTGTTGTGTTTTTTATGTCAAAATTCCAGTTCATTGCTTGCATGTAGGAAAGCAATTGACTTTTGTATATTAACCTTGTATTCTGCAACCTTTCTGTAATTGCTTATTAGTTCCAAGAGTGTTTTTGTCGATTGATATGGTTATTTTAATTATTCCATGTTGCACTTCACTAGAAAAAAACCATGTGTTTTAAAAGTAATGCTTGAACCTTATTTGCTATGCACAGTCTGCTGTATTTAGTTCAATGTGTACAAAATCTCTAAAGGATAACTGAATATCTATTATTTGGATGGTTTCCTAGGAAGGAAACTGTTTCTTTGTAAAATATTATAAATTGAATGTTTTGAATATTTTAATGATATTAGTTTGTTTAGAAAGCAAAATATTGGAAGCAAAACACAAATCATGAATGCATTCTCTAAACATGCATGATTAAGTTATTGAATTTCAGATTATTTTTCTTCAAATTATGTAAGAATTTTATACTTCAGTTACATTTGTTAAATAAATAATAAAATCATCATTCAGTTTTTTGCTATAGCTGCGAAATTAGTCTAGCCTTTAGCAAGTTGCTTGATTTATAGTAGAGAATTAACATGAAGAATCTTCATTTTAACACTTCGCTCTTTAAAAATTTGTAGTGTATGGTTATTAAAACTGAAACCCTTAACAGTCATTAAGAATATGTAAAACTTTTCTTAAAACCATCCTGTTCGGAGAGTAACATGGATAAAACCCAGTAATAATTGCTAGTAATTTTTGTCAAGTTACTGCTTGTCTTAAACATTTTTTAATCTATAATTTTTTAGTGAATTCCTAAAGATAGCATTTTTCACCAGCACAATAGAGGGTTCATGTTCTGATGCATCCTGAATATTAGTAAGTTATGTTCTCTGTATTTTATTTCATAAAACCTTTTTTTCACCAAGGGAAGGGGAGGAATGTGTGCAGGTTGACGTTTCCACAGTGAGGATAAGGGTGCTGTCAGAAGCAGATAGGAATGTTGTATCTTACATATATATCTACACCTTGGCTTACATCATGAACATCTACAGTGTATAAGGAATCACACAACAGATGACCATTTACCCACCACCCATTTAGAAAATAAAGCATTGTCAATCGGATCATGTTATTGGAAGTCAGACGCGAACCCATGGGGAACCAAAACCGACACTGACCGAGTGGCACTGGTGGGTCCAGCCTCCTCTTCCTCCGGGCTTTACCCCTTTCCAGGCCCACGTGTTAGAAAGCGCATTGGTCAGTGGTGTGGGAAGCAGCTCTGTCCCGAGTCCGTCTCCCTCCTCCACAGTCCATGAGCCGCGGGCGTGCTTTGGATGCTGGCGCCCCATCCTTTCCAGTCTGGGAGGACCAGCCCCACCTAACTGCTCCTTAGTTCAGAGTTTTCTTGACTATTCAAACCTGATTATTTTTCCACATAAGATCAGCTTTTCTAGTTCTATTTAAAAAAAGAAAAGTTGAAATTATAACTGGAATCAAGTTAAACTTAAATCCCAGGTCTTTCGATGCCAAGTTTAATGGTCTTTTCATGCCTCCCTGCACTCCCAGTTCTGCTTACTTCTTAATGCTTACGGGACCCTGAAAAACGAAGAAGGCATTCGCCTACGGCTGTCAAGTAAAGCTTTTCTTTACCTGGCCATTCCTGGAATTTTGTTCCATATGGGATTTTGGATGGGGGTTTAATTCTTAGGTGTTTGTAGTCCAGGCCATATGAGGTACTTTTCAGAATGAAAGAAAAATGGTTATGTAAAACGCTCTAAAGTGCTTGCATTTGCTATTTTGCTTTGTTTTATAACCTTCGGTTACAAGAGTTGGCATTTGTAGAAGCTGAAAATATTGGCTTCTGCTCTGCAAGAGATTTCTGGCTTCCACTTTTAATGTACATGTACCCACCCACACTGTGCACAGCCTGATTATTTTCTACTGTGAGACATTTTCCCTGTCCTTTTTTAGAACTTGAATATGAAAGAGCAGGAAAACGAGGCCTGTCCTACAAACCAGGTGAGCTCTGGCGGTGCAGCGTTCTCCTGTGCCCAGACTCCCCGTCACTGTCAACGGCAGGCACGGCCTCCTCGTCCCAGACCTCCAGGGAAGCCAGCCTCTCAGCGCACCGGCCACTATTTTGTGTGCCTTCTGCCTGCTTTTAAATTGACCTTTTTATTTTGAGAGAACGTACATTCACGTGTAGCTGTAAGAAACAATACGGGGAGAACGGTGTTCCCCTTACACAGCGCACTGTCACAGCCGGGGTGCCGACCTCAGGACAGCAAGATCCGGAGCATCCGTCGCTGCCCCGTTGTGCTTTTATAGCCACACCCACACCCTCCCGCCCGCAACCACTACTCTGCTCTCCATTTCTAGTTTTCTCGTTTCAAGAATGTTGTACAGTTGACCCTTGAACAGCGCGTGGGTTGGGGTGCCGACGTGAGGTGCAGTCGGAAACCTGTGTGATGGTCGGGCCTCTGTTTCCTCATCCTCGGACTCAGCCAACCTCAGGCCAGGCAGTGGGGTAGGTCGTGCTTAGTGAAAAAAAATCTGTGTCTCACTGACCCATGCAGTTCAAACCTGTGTTGCTCAAGGATCACCTTTGTATAAATGGGCTGTAATGTATGTAACCTTTGGGATTGGCTTTTTCACTCAGCCTCATTCTCTGGAGATTCATCCAGGTTATTGCGTGTGTCAATAGTTTGTTGCTTTTCATTGTCACGTGGTGCTCCATGGTGTGGATGGTCCACAGTGTGTTCAACCAGTCACCTGCTGAAGGGCCCTGGGTTGTCTCCGGTTTGGGGCTGTTATGAATAAAGTTGCTATAAACGTTCCTGTATACGTTTTTTATGTGAACGTAAGTCTTCATTTCTCTGGAATAAATGCCCATGTTGAGTTTTAGAAACCACCAGACTGGTTCCCAGAGTGGCTGTACCATTTTACATCCCCACCAGCAGCGTGTGAGTGATCCAGTTTCTCCCCATCCTCGCTGGCCCTTGGGTTGTCATTATTTTAACCATTCTCGTAGGTGTGTGGTGGAATCTCATGTGGTTTTAAGTCCCATTTCCCTAGTGGCTAATGAGTATGAACATCATTTCACGTGTGAACATCCATCTGTGTGCGTTCTTTGGTGAAATGTCTCTTCCTAATGGGAGTGTGTGTTTTATTGTTGAGAGTTTCTTGTATATTTTGTTTGTTGATGTGTGGTTTTCAAATATTTGCTCACAGTCCATAGCTTGTCTTCTCATCTTCTTAACAGGGTCTTTAGCAGAGCAAAAGTTTTTTTAATTTCGATGGGTTCCAGTTCATCATTTTTTCCTTTTATGGATTGTGCTTTTAGTGGCTAATCTGCACACTCTTTGCCAAGTCCTAGATCCCACGGATGTTCTCCTATGATTTTTGTAAACGCCTTGTAGTTTCATGCTTTACATTTAATAAAGCCCATGGTCCATTCCAGGTGAATGTGTGTGGGGGGGGTGAGCTCTAGGTGCCCAGCTGCCCAGCACTGTCTGTTGACAAGGCTGTCCTTCCTTCATTGCGTTGCTTGTGCACCTTTGTCAACAATGAGCGGGTGTTTTGTGGGGGCCTGTCTCTGGGTCCTCTGTTTTGTTCTGTGTGGTCTGCCTGTCTGTCTTGATGACTCAGACTGTATGGGCAGTGTTGAGATCAGTTACTGATTCCTCCCACTTCTTTTTTATGATGGCTGCTTTAAAATTTTCTCAGATAATGCTGATGTCTCTGGGTCGGTATCAATTGTCTTTTTCCATTCGGTTTGAGATCTTCCTGGCTCTCAGTGTGATGAGTGAATTTTTTTTTTTTTTTTTTTTTTTTTTGTGATACGCGGGCCTCTCACTGTTGTGGCCTCTCCCGTTGTGGAGCACAGGCTCCAGACGCACAGGCTCAGCGGCCATGGCTCACGGCACCAGCCGCTCCACTGCATGTGGGATCCTCCCGGACCGGGGCACGAACCCGTGTCCCCTGCATCGGCAGGCGGACTCTCAACCACTGCGCCACCAGGGAAGCCCGTGATGAGTGATTTTTGATTGAAACCTGGACATATTACGTTACAAGAACCTGAGTCTTACTTGGACCTCTGCTTCAGCTGGCTTTCTCTCACAGCCCTCTGTTGGGGAGGGAGACGCCGCCTCATTGCTGCCGGACGGGGGTGCACGTCCAGGTTCCCTGGCCTCCACTGGCACTGCTGGGTGGTGGCCTCCTGTGACACCCGCAGTGGGGAGGGGGCAGGCGCCTGGGTACGGCCAGGTGGGGTGGAAGTCCAGGCTCCCCGCCTGTTCTCCCCGACTCTGCATCGCCGGGGGGGAGGAGGGGTGAGGGGGTCGTCACAGCCCAGAGGGAATGAGACGCGAGGCTCCCCCACCCCACGTCCTTGCTGGGTGGGAGGCTGGGGTCTGGCTGAATAGGGCAGTTTGGTCTGTCAGGTTCCTGTCCTGCTGGGAGGTCCTCTCCTGGTCCCTTGGCCAGAGAGACAGTTTTCGTTGGGTGTTTTGGTCTGCCCATTGGTGTTTCCAGGTTGCCGGCTTATTCAGCTCCAAGCCTTGGATAATGATGCAGAAAGAAGACGCAAGGGACTCACCGCCACACCGTCCCCGGGTCCCCTGCTGCTCTGCCGTCTCCCCTCCGCCCTCCCGAGCCTCCTCGTGCTTGCTGTGTCTGTGCCGTCCAGGGTTTTCAGTTGGGCTAAACGGGGGACATGCCTTCCGTCTTCCCACCACACAAGCCCCTTTGCCTGCTTTGAATCCAGCCAGTAAGAACAGAGTTCTCTGGACAGCTTGTGTGGTTGCTTCCAGAACCGATAACTGATAACTGAGTTTCTCAGAAGTGCTTCCTAAGTGCCTTTCTCACACAGCCTCTGTGCTTCCCGCATGCTACCTGTTCCTAGTCTTCACGGTGTGTCCCACCCCCCTCTCCTCCAGCATCAGCTTAACCATCCCATGCCCTGACCGTGGCCAAGAGGACCCTTGGAGCACCTGCATCTCACTGAGGGCATGGGCCGGTCTGGCGCTCGTGCCCATTCCAGGCCTCAAGGAAATTACTTTCATTGAAACTAGTCCATAGTGGAAGCATTAAAACACACACCGATACAGAACTGTGTGGCGAGCCCGAGTGCCCATCAGGCAGCACCAGCGTCACCAGCCGTGGCCCCTCAGTTTCATCCGTACCCACTTTTTCCCACCACGTGGGATCACTTTATAATAATAAATCCCAGGTATCATTTCGTCTGTAAATATTTCAGTGTATATCACTAAAAGATAAGCACTATTTCCACACCTAAAATGACTGAAAGTTATTCCTTAATACAATCAGCTATCCAGACAATATTTTTATTTAAATTTCTCAATTGCAGAGCCAGTCTGATTCATTGTAGGTTCTCGTAATATCCAGTACTGTGCTTTTCATATAATAAACTCTCGGAAATTTATGTTGAAGTAATGCATGAATATAATGTTAATGCTTTAAAAACTATCTGGAACACTTTCTTAAATAAACGAGTCTAAATAAAAACTCATTTAACTGTATGTTTACCAGATATACAGTGAGGGTTAATGTCATTAACAAACGATGGTCATGGAAACTATTTTACATATATGTTATATGAGAGAGATATATAAGGTATAAGCATGATTTAGCACATTTTAGTCACCGTTTTCTTAAAAGCAATAAATTTGCCTCTTAACTGATTTATAATATAAATTTAATTTCTATAAAAAAATGTGACTACAAAATTTGCAGATCTTTTTCCTCAATAGCAATTTGATGGGATTCTTTATGACAGATTATATGTTAGTACAGTCCTGCAAAGTATAGCCAAGGTATTTAGGAAGAGGAAACTCTTAAACTTGTTAATAATTATATAATTGGAATAATTGTTCTTTGAGGATTTCTTGTGGTTTCTCCTGAGAACAGAATAATAAGTTATACGTGGCTAAGAAATTAGATCAGATTTGAACAATGATGTGCTTTTTAGCTTCGTCCATGGGATGCTACTCAGTCGAGGTGAAGGGGAGTGGTAGGGTGAGCGCTGTGACATGTTCTTGCTCCACAGCTTTATTTCATAACCCAAACCAAAGTCTCCCCAGAACAGAGATCAAGTGGCAGATGGGCTGGAGTTCTGTTTGGGCTTTGTCTTGACGAGAGGTGTCTTTCTGAGATTTAAATGTGTCACCCTTCCCTTGGTTCGGAGCTCTCCATGGTCCTGACCCCTGGAATCCAGGCCGTCCTCCGCAGCGTGGCCCGAAATCTTCCGTGCCATGGTAGCTGCCCCCCCAACAGCAGAGTCCTGGCCGGGCTCCTTGGGGGGACGCTGGGGGTCCTGTACCATGCTGAAGAGGTGGGAGAAGGTTCTGTCCGGAGGGCAGACCTAACCGTCCTTGTTGCGCGATTTTTTCCACAGAGGAGACTCACCTCATATGACTGGTACACTCAGTGTCATTTTCTTGCTGTCTTTCAGACAGAAAGAGTCTCCGCCAGTCAAGAAACCCTCAAAAGTATTTTGCCATGGATGTAGAAGATGAAGAAAACATGAGTAAGATCTAGGCCTATCACATAGTATCAAGTGGCTAATTTTCTATTAAAATCTTAGTGTTGTAAATTTATTGAATGGGACCAGCTTGGGGAGGGTGATTTTTTTCCTTCGATACAGACTGTTAACGGTGGCATGTGTTTAATTTTTATGTAATCTCTACAGTGGGTATCGGTGTCTACTGTGGGCATTTCCTTGCAGCCGTTTGGATTTTCATTCCTTGCTGTCGTCCTGGGGTCCTGATGCACGTGCCTGGACGGGGGAGGCTTGCCTCCAGGTGCACGTGTCATAAAGCCGCATGGCTTCGTGCTCTGTCACTGCGTGGTTCTCATGATCACGGTCCAACTTCCATGGGTGTAAATCTGAGATAACCTTTGAGATTGGTCCTTTGGGGTGACAGTGCCTGAAATCCTCCCTTCAAATACGGTGGCTCGTCCGTGCGTTTTGAAGGACGGGGACTCGCATGAGTCTGTTGATCTTTCCAAAGACTTCGACGGGCCTTCGGGCCGGCGTGGCCTGAAACCCCTTTCCACGCTGCCCTCTGGGATGGAGGGGACGGAGGGGCAGAGAGCCTCAGCTTTCCCCCTCTCGACATTGTTCATAGGTGTTCACAGATGAAGGGTTCAGTGACTATACTTCTCTGTTCTGTTTTGTCTTTAATCCCGGATAGCAGAGCATTTGCATAAGGTTAAATGCTCCCACAGAGGTTGTGAGCTTTCAGTAGGGAAATCACGACAGAGACATCAGTGTTCTGGTATGTGTGTAATGTGCATTGTTACTTGTCCATGTTGAGAGGTCCCGGGAGGAACCCGCAGGCGTGAGTGACGCACGGTCCCCGAGGATGAGGATACAGGCCACCACTTTCCCTCGGCCTCACCCAGAACCCACAGCCGAGGCCTCGGAGTTGGCTGGTCTGCGCGCAGAAGCCAGGGGTTCTGCTCCACGAGTGTAGTGGGTGCCATGGAGTTGCTGGGTCTCTGCTGGGTGACCCCGCAGTCGTGTGCCCTCAGGCTGGAGGCCATTCCTGGGATGCAAGTGTGAGAAGACATGACCAGGCGTGGTTTCAGTCCATGTGGCAGCACGTCCTCCCAAGGCCTCTGGCTGCCCCCGGTGCTGCCCCCAGCACAGCTGCTCTCGGGGTCTTTGGAACCCAGCCTGTGTTCTCGGGGGTCAGCCCACTCCCCACTCCTGCTGTCACCCATAGCACTGGTCATCAGGTATGGGAGGAAATGTCACAGTGTGTGTAGGGATATGACTATCCCCAGACTGATCCGGTAGTCTCTTACCTAGATAAAGAATCCTTCTGAATACATTTTCTGGAAAGATAAACTGTTGGTTCCAGTGCTGAAACTTTGAAATGCCAGTCCTGTATTTTCTGTCATTTTGAAAGCGATGAAAAATTTTCATCATGGTTAATATTCACATTTATGAAATAAAGTAGCATGATATGGAAAGAGAAAGCATCTATTTAAGAAGAGTTATGACAGTGGGAAGTCTTTCTCCAATTTTAGTGTTTTATTTTCCTTTACATAGTAACATTTTTAGTAAAGTAGAACATGAGCAGTATTTCCATGCTTCTGAAGCAAATAAGAGCTTAGAATCTATGTGAACTATCTTATAGAAAGTGTGTTTTTCTATAATCAATACGGATTATTTTTATTTTTTAAAAGAAAGCATTTGTTTGTTCCAGAGATGATAAACATTTGATTAAATGCATGTCAGCATATATTTATCATGATCTGACTTCTGTGGTGATAATTCCGTTCAGCGGTAACGTCAGAACGTAAGCAGTCATGTAGCGTGTGCTGTTCTTGCTCGTTTGTTAATCTCAATTCTGTCCTGCCCCACCCTTTCTAACCTTTTGTTTCCCTTGAGCACCGAAAGGAGTAACCTATTGAGCTTTTGCTGGAGGATGTTATAAATGAAAATTTAGTGTCCATTCCGTCAGCTTTGTCAACTGGGAGAAGTGGTGTGTGTCAGGAGTACGTAGGAGGCGTGAAGTCTGTAGGGAAAGCTTGGCCATCTCCCAATCTCTGCCACGGTGTGGTGGCAGTCTTCCCATGGCCTGTGTTTAAACCAGGGCTGTTCTCACATCTCAGCTGAGTGGTGACAGCCCTGGGAATCTGAGAGCTTGAACTGTGGGGACCGGCAGCCGGTGACCCAGACTTGCTGCCACGTTAAGACCCTCCCATGGGTAGGGCCAATGAGCGTTTTCACTGTTTTTCTCAGTTTCCTTAGCATAGTCAGAATCTACTTTCATGTTATGTAGTAGAAACGGACCGAGGGCCACCGTATTGGGGTACTTGTAAACTGGCTTACAATTGTGAAAAATATTTCCATTGCTTAAAAGACTTACGTGGATTCTCAAAAACTAGTGGTAGGTCTTCAAGTACATTCATGTCAACAGTATTGTAAAGCCCTGTGATAGTTACCCCTGAGCTTCCTGCGGCCGACAGCGTGTGCAAACTAACCAGGAAAACAAGGAGTTTCTTCTTTTTCTCTTTTTAAAAAAGCTTTATCTGGTAAACTTAAAGGGGAGGGTGAATGCTTTTTTATTCCCCTTTTTGCAATTAAAATCATATTTATTTTGCCATGAACTTTTAGAGTTCTAAAATTATCTTTATTAATTGTAAAAATAAACTACCTTTAAATGGTAGGATAACTAAATTATTCTGTAAATCCATCAACTATTTGTTTTTCTAAAAAAGACAAAGGTGCCACCTTCAGTTGGGAAGTTAGAGCGCGGTGGCCGTCTGCAGTGTCTCTCTTCCTATCTTGCCTTATATATGTTTTTCTATCATGGGATGTATTAAGGATTCAGAGGCAAATCAGTCCCCATCCATAATGAGAAAATGTTAAATGAATACTAGAAGTGAAGCTATATCCTTAATAATTTCTAAAAGGCCAGAATACTTTACATAAGCAGTTTTCTAAGATCCATGAACCAAACCAAATAACTGCACATATTAATTGCATATTTTAAACCAGAAAAACTAAGTAACTTGTGAATGCATGTTTTAAATAATGTCTTCTTTTCTGAGAAAGGCTGCAATTGAAAGCCCAACATGAGTATAGTATGAGAGTAGATGGCATTGAAAAGGAAGAAAATGCTCAAATAAAGTGTACATTTGTCAATACTGATATTAGATTTATTAATGTAAGGTCTTTCTGGGTTAGTTTATCATCCCACATTTTGATAAACTTGAATAAAATTCCTCTAGATGTTTCGGAATATTCTCCTAGAAAAAGATGATTTAAAAATTCACCTTTTAATGCAAAAGCAGTCCCGTGATACTAAATAGAAACAGGGTTAGTTATTATTTCTCATTATTTCTCAGAACGTCCAATTACTCCAATTATTCCAATTTAGGTGGATAGCTCTGTGGTTAAATGCACAGCTCCACACGTATGCAGCCAGGAACAAAATGTATAAGCACACATCACTTAACCAGTTACAAAGGGCGATAAAGGAATCTATAAATTTTGCATTTACAAGATCCTGCAACGAAGGCGTTGTAAGTTACTCTTTCTGGGCACCGCAGGTTCGAGCAGCACAGATGTTAAGGAAAACTGCAGTCTGGACGGCGCGCCCCCCAAGGACGGCAGCGCCCCGGGGCCTGGCGAGGGTGCCCCGCTCTCCAACGGGGGCAGCGGGGGCGCCGGCAGGAAGCGGGCCCTGGACGAGAGCAGCAATGGCCACTCCAAGTTCCGCCTGAAGAAGCGGAGGAGGGCGCCGGGGCCCGCGCTGCCCAAGAACGCACTGATGCAGCTCAACGAGATCAAGCCTGGCCTGCAGTACACGCTGCTGTCGCAGACGGGACCCGTGCACGCTCCCCTCTTTGTCATGTCTGTCGAGGTCAACGGGCAGGTCTTCGAGGGCTCCGGGCCCACGAAGAAGAAGGCCAAGCTGCACGCGGCCGAGAAGGCCTTGCGCTCCTTCGTCCAGTTTCCCAACGCCTCTGAGGCCCACCTGGCCATGGGCCGGAGCCTGTCCGCCAATGCAGACTTCACGTCCGACCAGGCCGACTTCCCCGACGCGCTCTTCAATGGCTTCGAGACCCCGGACAGGCCGGACGTGCCCTTCTACCTGGGCGCCAATGGCGACGACTCCTTCAGCTCGAGTGGGGACCTCAGCCTGGCTGCATCTCCCGTGCCTGCCAGCCTGGCCCAGCCGCCCCTCCCCGTACCCCCGCCGTTCCCACCCCCGAGCGGGAAGAACCCCGTGATGATCTTGAACGAGCTGCGCCCGGGACTGAAGTACGACTTCCTCTCGGAGAGTGGGGAGAGCCACGCCAAAAACTTCGTCCTGTCCGTGGTTGTGGACGGGCAGTTCTTCGAAGGCTCAGGGAGGAGCAAGAAGCTCGCCAAGGCCCGGGCCGCGCGGTCCGCCCTGGCCACTGTCTTTAACTTGCGCCTGGACCAGACCCCGTCTCGCCAGCCTGTCCCCAGCGAGGGCCTCCAGCTGCACTCGCCACAGGTGAGGAAAGCCGCCCGGGCGCGGCCGCATCTTGCTCGTGCTCTTAGACGGGGTGCGGTGGCCGTGGTCACTGGTGTCTTCTCGTCGCTCTGTCCTCGGCATGGGGAGGTCCTGGTAAGTCTGGCTGCCGGGCGGCCTTCCCGTGACTGTGCCGGCTGTGTGGCCGCTGTGAAGCCCAGCCAGGGCCGTCAGGTGCGGTGTGGTCAGTGCCGCCCACGGTGGGTGGGCCGAGGTGCCCTCCCTGTGCCGCCTGCCCCTGGGGCGGCCACAGCCCACGGCCGCCTGTCGTGGAGGAGACGGGAGGGGAGGGGAGGGCCGGAGCCCTGGCACCTTGCGCCAGCTCAGTAGGGTCCCCCCTCCATGTCTCACCTGGGACCCAGGTACGGGACAGGTGAGGCTGGCGGGTCAGCAGCTGAAACCCAAGTCTGGGTCAAGTGCCAGCGCCTCGCGGATCCTGTCCAGGCAGAGGCCGAGCCGCAGCAGTGGCGAGCACACGTCAGAAGGGGGGCGTCGGGGCCTCTGCGAGCGCTCCAGAGCCCGCCAGGTGCCCGGGTGTCTCGGCACCTGGAGTTCCCCGAGGGGTCCCTGTGGCTCCCCTGCTCAGCCGGCGGTGGGCACCCCTCTTAGTTTGATCTTGGACAGGGCGAGAAGGGGGCATATCAGGATGAAATTTCAGGGTGAAGAGAGGGGACATTTCAGGGTGGACTCTGAGGATAAGGAAGGAGGAAATGATGTTTAGTTGTCATCTCAACACCCTAGAACCCTTCGGTTATTTATTGCTTCTTTTCCTGGAAATCCAAAATTATTCCAGTCTATTGTAAAAATGTTTCTTTCAGGGAGAAAGTCTGACCCTCTTCTCTATTCCTTTCTGTCAAAGTATTATTCACTTTGAAGATAAAATACACACTGATCTGAGGAGAAAAAATGAAGGACTCCGATTGACAGGACAGCCCACATTCCCGCAGGAGACTCCGCTTCCGTCTTGCCTTTCTGTGACCTCTGTGCAGTTGTCACCCGAGAGGACCAGTAGTTCTCAGTTTTAAAAAAAGGAAATTTATTTTTTTTCGCTTAAAGCAACCAAATACAGCATCAGTATAAAGTAACATATTCAAAGTATTTCGCTGATTTTTTATGAGCCAAGTAACCACTTCCCGTGTATTCACTTCTTGTTAATATTATTCATAAGAACCATTAGTCCCTTTTTCGTTTTACACATCGGTGGCACTAGCTCCCAAGGGATTTTTTGTTTTCAGGTTTACTGTTTGATAGAGTATTTCAGCCTGAGCCACAGTGGCCCTGTCTTCCCTTACCATTGGCTGTCATGTGAAGAGACCGGACTCATCAAAGGCCGTAACCCCCGGTGCTTGGTTCTGCGTGGGTGACACCTCGGGGGGCAGGCAGGGAGGCGGGCGGAGGTCTGCGTGTGCGTGTGCGCGGGTGTGCGCGTGTGCGCTGGCAGCCTGCCTCTGCCCTGGCTGTGGGGTCAGTGGGGAGCAGTGGCCAGAGCCCCTGGCTGGTGGAGCCTTGCTCGGGAGGGGCCGCCTCCGCCCTGCCCAGTGGCCTCTGTGGCCCAGGCCAGCCAGGTCTGGGGAAGTGGAGCCGTCTCTCCCCCCGCCCGAGCCCGCCCCATCACAGGGCCCCCAGGGTGGCTCCCAGCCCCCGAGCGGCACCTCAGGAAGTAGTCGTGTCCTCCTCGCAGGACCTGTGCCGGCCTCCAGAGGGTCAGTCCTTACGCTCTTTCCCTGGGGAATTTCCAGACGCACGGTCTAGAGGGGGCGAAACGTCCTGCTGTCTTGCTGGTGGAGCCCTTGAAGGGCGTGGGTTGGCCATCCCTGGTCTCAGGACTTTTTGCCTCCATGGCGTTCATGGCGGCATCAGAGGGTTTAAAATCAGACAGCGTTGCCCACGTGGTGTGTGCAGGGCGGTCTGTCAGTGAACTTGGTGGACGTGGCTGGACTGAGCCGTTCCGTGGGGCCCAGCCTCGAGCTGACTTTGAGAGCATGTACCCTTTGTTATCATATCTGCCCCGAATCTAGAGGGAGATTGCTTCACACCCAGTCCCTTCGTGGGACGGGAGGGCTGGCCTGGGCAGAGGCTGTCAGTGCAAGTGCCCGACTCCACGCTTTTCTGCTTTTCTCTGAGAGTTCGGAGCCCCGCCTCACCTCGCATGGAGCGGGCCTTTGTTTCCTCTGGCTTCCCCTTCCCCTCCTGCTGTTCTTCTCTTCCCACCGGAGGGCATCGTCGCTGTTGTGTGATTGCACATCCTGACTTTCTGTCCATGGCCTCGCTACCTTTCCTGCCTGCACACCTCCGCCCTCTGTGCCTCTGTCTAGGATGCAGAGTGGGGCCCCATCCCCTGCTCTTGCCACACTCTGTGCCTTTGGCCTTGAGCACCGCCTTCTGGGGCTTGTTGCTGGTGCAGTGGCAGGTGAAAACATCCTGATGACGCTTCTTCCCAGAGAAGCCACCATTTAGGACAGGTGGCTTTTCTGTTCATTTGGCAGTATTTTATTGAGGGCCCAGCTGGGGACTCCAGACCAGTGTGAGCTGGTGGGACGTGGGTCCCGCGTGGCTCCTGGAACACACCTCCCATCAGGCATCGTTTCCCAAAACAACGAGGCTCCGTTCTATCCAAGATGAATCATAAGCTGTGAAAGTAGGACCATGTCCAAAATCTCACCAATGTGTTTGCTTCTGAGAAGCACTCCCTTCAGTCCAGTGGCTCCCTGACCTGGAAATGCACCACTAGAAGTCTTCTAAAATCACATTACACTTGCCCTGCACAAGTGTAGCCTCTGGTGCATTCTGGTGTCATTCGATCTAAGTGACAAATGCCCTTGCAGGCTCTAAGCGGTGCTGGTTTCTGAGTGACTGGGCCGCGGTAATTAGTTTTAGATGTTGAAATCACTGAGACACACATGGACCGGGCGCCTTTGGGGGGAGGTGCTGTGAGCTTAGTGATCCTGCAGTGTGGCCGCCCTTCAGACCTCCTCTTTCTCTTCCCACGTGTCCCCCATGGGGCCTCGCCAGCCCTGAGCTGACTGGGCCGCACCTCCTGTGATCTCACTTCTTCCCGAAGCCCTGCCACTCGGGCGGGGGCTGTGGCTGCGGGACTCAGAGCCGCAGAGGGTGGGAGGGGGGTGACCAGGCAGCGCTCTCGCCTCTGGGCCTGGGTCCCTCCCCCGGGGCAGGGCTGGTGTGAGGAGGCCTCACCTGCTCAGGTGCTGGCTCCCATGCGGTCGGGCTCCAGACTGTCCTTCTGCAGAGACCCTCGCACACCCCTTGGGCGTCTGTTTCCAAGGAATGTCTGGGAGGGAAAAATGTGCGCGCGCACTCACACACCCACACACACACACGCACACACTCGTTTGCCAGACTTACCTGTGTGGTTCCAGAGGAGAGGGCCCAGAACGTGGCCCCGAGGGGAGCACTAACCCTCTGCTTGGTCCGCAGGTCTTAGCTGATGCCGTGGCTCGCCTGGTTCTGGAGAAGTTTGGGGACCTGACGGACAACTTCGCCGCCCCCCACGCGCGCAGGAAAGTTCTTGCTGGAATCGTCATGACAGCAGGTAACCGTGTTGGCGGTGTGTGCACCTGCCTGTTTTCATGCTTAATGAAGGTGAAATGCTTTCTGTCTAGAAGAATCTCTGTGACACCAGCAGGAGGTCACTTTTTCATTCTCCTTCAAAATGTTTACCATGTGCAAACAGAGGAACTGCGCTTATATTTCTCCCCTACAGGTTCATCTTTTTAACCTAAGGTTTTCATCTGGAGAAAGAGTCCTGTATTAATATTTGCTCCCTGTAATCTTATGTGAATGCCTTGATCGACCCTGGAAACCTGCAGGAGAGCTGTTAGTTCTTACTTCACTTGAAAGTAGGACTTAATCTGATTTATCTGTTAATGTTAACGCTGCCAGATAAGTTTCCATGTGACTTTTATGGGGGAGAGAGGAAGCCCTAGCAAGAGTAGAAAATCTGTGGGGGTACAGCACGCTTTGGGATAGCAGAAGAAGCCCTATTAAATTTGTGTCTAAGTCCCAGCAGCGAAGGGAACCCTCCCTGAGTCCTCTCCCGACATCCCAGGAGTGGGCCCGCCAAGCGGCGTCTCCGTGGATCCCTCCTGGGAGCAGGAAAGTACGGCCTCGGCCAGTACCTGCATCCCTGGGTGGCCGGGAGGACCCTCTGCTCCCTGGGGCTGAGTCTGGGGCCGTCCCTTTCTTCTCGGAGCATCTGCTCAGCCCAGCTGGCCAAGACTGGCCTGCCGTGTGCAGGAAGCCACGAAGAGGCCAGAGAGGTGGGTGGCGGGGGGTGGTTGATCTGTCTACACCCGGCGGGCAGGGGCAACCCCAGTTCCCATGGTGCAACTGCCCGTCCCGTTCTCCTGAGGCGTAGTTCACCTCCGATCATGGACAGGACCTGATTCTGTGATCCTCGGCGCTGATCACGCTCCATGCCCCAGAGGACAGGATCTCATTTTCCTGCTGTGTCTTTACCTTGGCACAGCCGAGAGCTGTCTGACGGGTAGGATGGATGCTCTGAACAGTAACGTGGGTTTCAGTGTTTCTTCTGCTGCCTGTATTTTCTCCCTCTTCTCCCTCCGTCTCCTTGCTGTCATCCTGTACACACGTAACGGTGAGCGCGTGTGCTGCTGGGTGACGTAGTTCCCTAAGCAAGGCACTGCCCTTCCCGGCGACGAGAGTGAGTGAGCCTGTGGGTTTCATCCAGGTGTTTTAACCGCCTCAGAAGGGGCATGTTACCTCGTGGGGGCATTTTGCCCCATAGTGTGTGTTGCACTTGGGACCCTCCGCTGGAAGCCACGGTTTACGCCTGACGGCAGCACCACACTGCGTGTGGCATGTGGTCCTGACGTCAGGAGACCTGGTTCAAATCCCCAGGCCGACTGTGATGGCCCTGTGCCTCAGTCCCCTCATCTGCAAATGGAGACAGCGGTAGGATGGGCCTCGGAGGACATGGGAGGAAAGTGAGGTGCCTTCCCCGACAGGCCGCGCGCAGGGCCTGCACCCTGTCCTACGTGGTCTGTCTGTCGACACCTGCATATCAGAGTGATGGCTCCCAAGGTTCCCCAGTGCTGACGGCTGCACTCACTCCCCGTGCAGTTAAACGGTGCCAGACCGCTAGACAGACCCCTGCATGACTCCTGGGCCCCCGGGGTGAGTGTCAGGCAGTCCTCCCAGCCTCTGCAGTGCTTTGATGTTACTTCCAGGATTCATTACCAGGCCAGTCTGTCTACCTCTACACAGTGCTCCCCCGTGTCCACTGGGGAGTGTTCAAGAAAAGACTAGTGCGTTCCAGGTGAAGTAACTTCCCAAGTAGAATCTGTACACGCAAGAGTGGGGAGGGTTACCCTCCCAGAATGTGCAAAGCAAGGCTCTGGGGGCCCGTTAGCATGCCCAGGTGAGGGTCAGTGGCAGGGTGTGAAAATGAGCTGTCGTCTCCCAGATCAGTCCCTGGGAATGCGGGTCCAGCCTGGGCGTGGCAAGGAATAGCGAGGAACGATTTCTCTTCTGTTTTTCAGGCACAGATGTGAAGGATGCCAAGGTGATCAGTGTTTCCACAGGAACAAAGTGTATTAACGGCGAGTACATGAGTGATCGCGGCCTTGCGCTGAACGACTGCCACGCAGAAATCATATCTCGAAGATCCTTGCTTAGGTTTCTTTACACACAACTTGAGCTTTACTTAAAGTAAGTTTAACAAGTAAATAAGTAAAGGAAGCTGGGTTTTTTCCTTTTTTGTTTTTAATTGTCCTCTCATCAGAATGTATTGCAAAACTTTCCACTGCTTCTGTAAGCACTGAAAAATTCTCAACCTGGTAACTTTCTGGGTAACAGTGAGGTTGGATCCCATTTCCCTGTGAAGCTGAATTATAACACACACACTTGCATGTACATACACGCCACACATGTAGTCAGAGGGGCCATGTCTGTGTTTCAGACCCCGAGCTTTCATTTTATGCAGAAATAAGTGCTGGGGAGGTGGGCAGTACTGCCCCAGTCACTGTGCCCGGAACGGCTGACCGTGGACCTGACTGCTTCTCACCACAGGCCACATCCGACACGCTTCCTTTCTGTTCTGAGGTCATGAATGAGGAGGAGAGGTTACTTGCGTATTGATGGCCTGTCCCACTGGTGACCAGACAGGAACTGTGCTAATTATCATTAACATATAAAATAAATACCCCACTCCAAGCTTATCTTACCCCATAGAAAACACTGGCCTTTGCAAATCATCGTAAGCTATGACAGACTAAATTTTGATTGTATTCAGCTTTAGAGTTTATCTTTGCAACTTGTTTCCTTTCAGTAGCAAAGATGATCAAAAAAGATCCATCTTTGAGAAATCCGAGCGGGGAGGCTTTAAGCTGAAGGAGAACGTCCGGTTCCATCTGTACATCAGCACCTCCCCCTGTGGAGATGCCAGGATCTTCTCGCCACACGAGCCCGTCCTGGAAGGTATGGCACCAGGCTCTTCCACGGCCACAGTGTCTCAAGAAAATTCATGACCATGCTATAACAGAGAAAAGAATAAACCTACATTCATACCCTTTCTTCTTTAAAAATTTCAACCTTGGATGTGGACCTGGTAGGAATATACAAAAACATGAGGTTTTTCTTCTCAGTAAGTTGAAATTTTAATGAATGAAAATGTGGATTCTAATGAGAAATTAGAATAGAGTGAGGATATTAGATCAAAATTGTTTTCAGTTTTTAAATTTGGGTAATACCTGTCTCTGAATTGGAAGTGTACGTCATCATCCATGTTTCTGGGGAGTCGTAGTTTAATGAGTGTGTAATCAAATTAGAAAAGCAGGTGCAGGCTGGTGGCCACCACGTGCCCTCCATCCCGCCTTGTTCTCACTTTTGTTAGTGCTCTTGTTTCATAGGAGTTTGTGCCCACATCCCTTCTCACAAGCTTAAGCATTATTTATTCCAAATAGAACATCTGATTACATTATTTTTCTTGATTATAAAAGCAACATATACCCACTGTAGAAAGTTGCTAAATATTTTTAAAACATAAAAAAGAAAGTTTCTAAATATTTTTAAAACATAAAAAAGAAAATTTAAATCACTCCATATTCATATAACCTGGAGATAATCACTCTGGATGTTTGTGAATGCTTCCTATGAATTTATTTCTGCATCATTATAGATTTATTTTTGAAAATTTAAATATACAGCAAAGAAATATAGCAAATACCCAAATATCTATCACCTAGAATTAGCAAATGTTAGCATTTTGTCCTGTCTGCTTCAACTCGTTTCTAATGATAGAAATAAATCATTTTGATTAAAGTGGAAGCCTTCTTTTCTCCCAACCACTAAGGAGACCACCTTCTTGAATTTGGTTTGTAGTATACCCTCCTGTCCACTTTTATGTACTTACATTGTACACACATATCTTATGTGTATATAACATAAACATACGCACACATAAGTGTAAAGTGTATTTTGAATCAATAGGGTGTTGTTAGATGTGCTTTTCAGTGAGTTAAGTGTATGGTCAACTACCGGTGGACCCTCTCAAGAGGATCTTATGTTTCTGTCTTAGAACCAGCAGACAGACATCCGAATCGTAAAGCCCGAGGACAGCTGCGGACAAAAATAGAGTCTGGTGAGGGGACGATCCCAGTCCGCTCAAATGCCAGCATCCAGACGTGGGACGGGGTGCTGCAAGGGGAGCGGCTGCTCACCATGTCCTGCAGTGACAAGATGGCGCGGTAAGCACCCCCCCACCCCACCGAGTACCTGGGGTGCATGCTGCCATTTCCAGAAACACTGGTGCTTCGCCCCCATTTCCTACCTCATGTGTTCCACAGATTCTCTGAAGGACTAAGGTTCTAAACAGATGCTTTGGGGGTCACCTTGAGGGGATAAAGGTGAGGTCTCTTTGGGCAGAGGCTCTTGAGCTCTGTCCTTTTGGGTTTTTATGGAGGCATCATTACAAAGGCACTGTTGATTAAAATCATGGGTAATTGGTATTTGAACTCAACCTCCAGCCCCCTCCCCTCCCAGGAGATCAGGGGGGCAGGACTGAAAGTTCCCACCTTCTATAATCATGTAGTTGGCCCCACAGACAACCAGCCCCCATCCTTAGGTGGGTGACAGAATTCACCTCATTAACATAAGACACCTTTATGGCTCTAATCACTTAGGAAATTTCAAGGGTTTGGGAGCTATGAGCCAGGAACCGCAGAAGGAGACCAAATACATATAAGAAAAATATATTTTTGGTCATCTGAATGACCAAGTATACTCTTCTCATGAATCACAATATCACAGTTACTGTAGCTTCGTAGTAAGTCTTGAGGTCAGATAGTCTCAGTTCTCCAACTTTGTTCTCTAGTGTTGTATTGGCTGTTCTGGGTCTTTTGCTCCTTCATATAAATTTTAGAATCAGTTTGTCAACATCCACAAAATACTGTGCTGGGATTTTGATTGGGTTTGTGTTGAATCTATAGATCAGGTTGGGAAGAACTGACATCTTGACAATATTGAGTCTTCCTATCCATGAACATGGAATATCTCTCCATTTACTTAGTTCTTTGATTCTTTTGTCAGTTTTATAGTTTTCTTCATACAGGTCTTGAATATGTTTTGTTAGATTTGTACCTAAATATTTGATTTTGGGAGGTGTTAATGTAAATGGTATTGTGTTTTTTTTTTTTTTTTTTTTTTTTTGCGGTACGCGGGCCTCCCACTGCTGTGGCCTCTCCTGCTGCGGAGCACAGGCTCCAGACGCGCAGGCCCAGCGGCCATGTCCCACGGGCCCAGCCGCTCCGCGGCATGTGGGATCCTCCCGGACCGGGGCACGAACCCGTGTCCCCTGCATCGGCAGGCGGACCCCCAACCACCGCGCCACCAGGGAAGCCTGGTATTGTGTTTTTAATTTCAAGTTCTACATGTTCATTGTCTGTCACAAATGATTTTTGACCAAGGTTCAAAGCCAATTCAGTAGAGAAAGAACAGTCTTTTTAACAAATGGTGCTGGGACAATTGGACATCCCTATGTAGAAACAAAAAAAATGAACCTGATATTTTGCACCATATACAAAAATTAATTGAAGATGTGTCATAGACCTAAATGTATAAAAGCTCTAGAAGAAAACAAGAGAAAATCCTGGCAACTGGGATAGGCAATTTCCTAGACACGATACCAGAAGCACTCTCCATGAAAGGAAAAAGTGATAAGTTGGACCTCGTCAAATTAAAAATTACTTCTTTGAAAGACACTGTTAAGAATGAGAAATAAAGTCACCGACTGGAAAAATATATTTACAAATCATATATCTGATAAAGGACCTGTATCCATAATATATAAATCACCCTCTAAACCCAACAAGGGGGAAAAACAATTTTTAAAATGGGCAAAATATTTTAATGGACGCTTCACCAAAAAAGATGTCAGATTAGCACACGAGAAGACGCTCCACGTCGTTGATCACGGGGAGTGCAGGAGGGCTGTGAAGGCACTTGCTTGACTCTGAGGCTGGACCCCTGCCCGGCACGGCGGGGACCCCAGGAGCTGGAGCACCATCCTCCCAGGCTGGGGACTGATGCTGCAGCCACTTCTGAGGACGGCTTGGCAGCCGTGTGCCCCAGCCATTCTACTCCTGTTTCCCGAGAGAAAGGGAAGCAGTGTCCCCAGAGACTCACACAGGTGTGCTCACAGCAGCTTCCCTGTACAAGTCAAAAGCTGGAAGCAGCCCGAAGTGCTGTCAGTCTATAAACAGGGTAAGCAGGGGGTGTGTCTGTGCCACGGGGCACTGCTCAGGCAAGGGACAGAATAAACAGTGAGGTACAGTCAGTGCAACATGGGCACATTGCAAAATAGCTATGCAGAGTACGGGAAACCAAAGGAGTGCTTACTGTGTGATTCCCTGTCTGTAAATTTCTAGAAAGTGCAAACTACCTCACAGTGACAGAAAGCAGATCAGTGGTTGCCCAGGGATAGGGGGCCAGAGCAGGAGGGGGCAGGAGGAAGGCCTAGAGCAAGGTGTGAGGAGACTCTGGGGTGGTCTCAGGGGTGTATAAACATCAGGGCTCCCCAAACCCTGTGCTTTAACCACGTGCGGGGCGCTGTGTGTCAGCTACCCCTCAGCAGCTCACAGAAGAAGAGGTCACAGTGGAAGTTAGGAAATGGTTGTAAGTAAGTGACAGAAAGCCCCACAGCTACTGAGTCAGAAAGAGAACAATAGAGCAAATCCAAATAAGTAGAAAAAGGAAAACGATAAAGACCAGAAATTATTATTAGATGCAACAGAAATGAGCGGCGCGGAGCAACGGAACCCAGTGCTGCTGCTTTGAAAAAGATAATGAAATCGGCAGGACTTGGGCAAGTCTGACCAAGATACAAGGCCCAGCCAAGCCAGATTAGGGGAAGAAAAGCAGGTGGTCAGGGATTCAGCAGGAACGGAAGTGTGCTCAGGTAGTTACAGTGAGAATTACGGACACTGCGTTACCGATATCTTTTAAAACTGAGATGAAATAAAAACTTTTTAGAAAAGTGTACATTTGTAAAGTTGACTCAAGCATAGGTAGAAAATTTGAATGGAATTCTAGCCATTAATTAAACCGGTCACCCCCCACTCCCAAGAAATAGATAAATTGAAGCAAGTCAAAGAGGTGGCTGTGGACAAAGAGGACGCAGGTCTCCCAGGAGGCTTTTCTGTGAGAGGCTCTGCATTTGGGGGGCAGTGGGGGCAGCAATCCCTGTTTATATAATCAGTTCTACAGATTAGGAAAGTAGGGAAAGAACCGCAGCTCATTTTGTGGGCTGCCTACCACCTGTATCCCCAAACCAGACCAGGAAGGAAAACAAAATGGCAAGCCATCCTCAATTATAAAAACACTCACATTTACACTGAATCCAATCGTACTTTTAATAGCTTGATCGGTTTTTTCCAAATCTATAACTTCAGTCAAAGTCTCGTCATTTTTCATAGCACTTGACACTCAAGTGGAAAAGTAACCGCGTCGAGCTGAGTGGTAAAGGCAGCAGGGAGGTGTCACAGAGCACAGACCTGGAGAGGGACATCCGGGTACATGGTGCCCCAGGTGTGAGCAGGTTCGCCTACACCGAGGAGGAAACGTAACTGGATACAAGTTTATTGATCTCTCATGGAAATCAAGTTTGGGAACAGGTCACCCGGAGCTGCTGTGGTCGGCTGGTCACCCCGAGGCCAGGTTCTGTCCTCCTGCACCGCCACTGTGTCGCCTGTCCTCAGGGTCTCCCCGGTGCCCAGAGCTGGCCAAATCCCCAGCAGCAGGAGGGCCAGATGGGCAGGCCTCCAGTGGCTCGGGCTGGCAGGGCAGCTGCGTTTCACCACTGAGGACCTGGTGTGCGGCCGCGTCTCCTTGCGGAGGAGCCTGGGTTAGCTGCCGTCTGGAGGGGGATGGCGACCCTGTTGCTCAGAAGGGAAGGGACGCGGGGCTGCAGCTGCGGTCTGTGCCACGTGGGGGACTCGTGGACGAGGTGACCCGTCTGGCGTCCGTCCTGAGCCAGGGCCATGGGCGCAGAGGCACCTGCCGACAGATAAAGACCCGGGGCTGCACCGTGGTGCCCGGCACTGCTGGCGGGCCTCCACCTCAGCAGGCTTCTTCAACAGGGCACAGAAAGCCCAAATGAGAAAGAAAACCATGAATCAATTTGACCATATTGAAATTTTAAAACTTATTTACCAAAACCCCCATAGATATATCAGAAAGAAAAGCCATATGCTGGGAAAAGAGATCTGACTCACATAACCAGCAAAAGGTTTATAAAGATAATTCCCACAGCTCAGCAAGTCAGAGGCATGGACTGGAAGGGCCTTTGCTGGGGGGCTGTGAACGTTCCATCTTACTGAAATGGGGGTTCCACCCATGCACATGAAAGTCAAAACTCGGGGACCCAGACCCTTAAGATCTGTGCCTTTCACTGTATACTATGGTCGTCACATCGAAGGATAAGCAGACGCAAGGCAGGAGGAAGGGGACAGTGTGGGGACAAGTGCCCTGGCCTGCCCCCTTCCCAACCCTGTGGCTCCACCACCCAGGGCTAGCGCTCGGCCCCCGCGCAGACACGGGGGCTGGGATTGGGTGTCAGGTTCCCACACGCCCCTGACTTGGCTGCAAATCGAGAGTCCCCGATCGACCGTCCGTGGGTTCAGTAGGTTGCTAGGAAGACTCACCGATCAGCCAGATGGAAGGGGTACGTGGGAGGAGGGGCCCACCCCTCAGCCGGGGGGCTTCCAGCCCTGTCCTCAGGGGTCTCTATGCAGACGGATTGAATCCTTGGTCCTTGGTGATTAACTCAACCCCAGCCCCTCTCCCCTCCCAGAACCACCCTCTAATCTTGTGGTTGGTTCCCCTGGCCGCCAGCCCCGTCCTCCCGAATCACCTGGTCAGCATGAATCCGGCGTGGTTAGTATCACACCAACAAGTGGCCGGATGGCGCCACGAGGCGGCCAGCTCCCGTCCCCTCCGTGGGGGAGTGAAGAGTCCCCTGGGCCGTCCCGTCCCTACGGAAGGCCCACAGCAGGTACGGGGAGGGCTGACCTGGCTCTTACAGAGGGGCGGGGCCACCTCCCACAGATGGTTCCAGGTGGGGACAAGGGCAGTGGGCGGGCTTTGGAGTGAGGCCACGGTGGGCTGGGGTGGGGGAGGTGAGCCCTGCTGCCGGGATCCATCTGGAGGGCAGTCCCGGGAGCAGCGTGGGGCTCGGGGTAGGGGGGGCCCGCGGGGGGCTCCCCACCTCTGGGTGAGTTCTGTCGTCTGGGCCGGGGGTGGGAGGGAGGGAGGGCGGGAGTTCTCGGCACTGCTGAGCCCAGAGGTGGGGGGAGCAGAGACCACCTGCCCGAGGGCAGCAGCTTGACTGTTCAGAGCGCTGGGGGTCCGCCACCTTCACTGTGTGGGCGCAGACTCAGAGGTGGGCCAGGAGGGCGAAGGGAGGTTTGGCTGTGCCCCCCGGGATCGGGGGGAAGGCTGTAGGTCGGCACAGGGGAGCTGGGCCGGGGACGTGACAGCACGACCACGCTCTGAAGCCGGCCTCCGAGAGGTGACAGCAGGAGGGACGCCTGTGTGCTGGGGCGCCCGCACTGCAGCCCCTGTGAGGCAGGCTCGTGGGGTGGGGCCAGTGTCTCGTCTTCACAGAGGGCTGCCCTGGGGCGGCGGGCTGCAGCGCGCACACCCTGCGCGTGCACATCCTCGCTCTTCCCTGGAAGGTCACTGGCGGGAACCGCAGCGGAGTGGCTGGTGTGCCAGACCGTTGCCCACCAGGGCCTCCGCAGAGCAATTGCGCCTGGAGTTCTCCGCGAAGCACGTATTGAGAGCTAAAGGCTTGTAACAAGTATAGGTTTCTGCCGGATTGCTGTTTTCAAGTTTGCCCCAGGGGTCTGAATTCAGCTTAGTATGGCCTAAACCCACAAAGCAGCTTCTGATTTACATAAGAAAGGGTGAGGATTTGTCCATTCAGCACGTATTGATCTGTGTATGCCAGGCGTGTAGGTTAAGTGCTGGGGTATTTCCAGTGAACTAAACAGTCCAGTCCCCCTCCACGTGGTGTGTATGTACGGGAGGGCGGGTGGTGGCGCATGGTAAGTGCTGCAGGAGGTTGGGGGGGCGGGGGGGCCAGGTGGGCTCAAGTGGCAGCTGAGGGAGGGCCGCCGCGAGAGGGGCTCTCTACAGAGACCGAGGTAGGGGCACCGCGGCCGCGCAGCCCAGCACAGGGTGGGGGGCGGGGGGGAGGTACCAGGCCAGACAGGCTGGAGGGCACCAGAAAGGTGGTGCTTCCTGGGGAGAAGATGGGGTGGGTGGGAGGGCTTGCGCTGAGAAGTGGCCTGGGTTTCCACAGGGTCACGCGCGACTGTCCGGGAGGGGCCCCGGGAGTGGGGGTGTGTTTGCTGGGCTTCCCGTGGGAGGGGGCAGTGAGGGGGGCAGGGAGGTGACCTGACCTGACCTGGGTCCAGCAGAGGCCGTGGCGGCGGCCCCTGATCTATTCTGAGAGGAGGTCCCGCAGGTTTGCTGGCCACGGGCCGGTGACAGGGGTTTGGCCTGAGCCACGGAGCACAGGCTGGGCAGCTCAGGAGTTTGGGCCGGCCGCCCTGCTTACTGGCGCGGATCCACTGGGCACCGCAGTGCAGCTGGTGAGGATGGAGCCGGGCAGGGCCGGGCAGGGGCTCTGAGGGCAGAGCCTGGGCCTTGCCTTCACTCCCCCAGTCCTCTCAGGGTCTGCCGGCCCCCAGGCCTCAGCCCTGTCCCCACGTACTGCTGACACGTGCTGTGCAGGAGCAGCTCCCCTGCGGCCTCCTACCTGTGGTCTGGGGTGCGGACCCCGTGGGACCTGTGCTGGGCTCCCTGCCTGAGATGGAAGAGCCCCCGCTGCCCCTCCCCCAGGACCGGCCGGCCTTCCCGTCGCTTGCTCCCTGCGTGCCTGGCCGCGTCCCCTCCAGGACCCTCCCTGAAGTCGGCACCCACCTTCTTCCTCGGGGACTCTGCCTTCCCTCAGGTTGATTTCCCTCAGTTTTTAATTCTTGGTTCACGTGTTTGCCTTGCTGCTTGTCCCCATAGGACGGCCTACTGGCTCCAGGGGCGCGTGGGCTTGTGCCCCTCAGCTGCCCAGACTCAGCACCCGGTGGCGTGGGTGCTTGGACGTGGACCCCCAAGGCCGCGGAGAGTGGCCCTCCTGCTGTGTGTAGGGACTCGGGCAGCGGCGTGTCTGGTGGTGTCGAGAGTGAAGCCCTGGAGGGTTGGTGGTGTGACGGGGCGGGGTGGGGGGTGCCTCACACACGCCAGCCAAACGCAGGGTCAGGGCGCTCGGCCCCGCCACCAGGGAGCAGGAGGGAATCAGTTCCCGGTCTCCGGAGGCTCCTCTACAGCTACCTTCTTATTTATTAGAAGTAATAAAATAAAGATTTATTTTTCCTTGATTTTTCTCACCAGAAACGTGGCTCGTTGATACCTTTTCAGAGCTAATCTTCAGTAAATGTGTCATCGTGGGAAACATAAAGGCAAAGATCGTGCCTGCAGAAGATAATTTTTAAGCAGATTTTTTAAAATTTCAAACTGCGAAGTGGGTAATTTTAACCGCTGCCCCCTTGCAGTTGGCTGACACTTGCACAGAGTGAGCGGTGCCGCCTAAGCACACCGCTGTGGAGGGCGCGGGCCGGGGGGCCGCACTGAGGAGCCTGTCCCTCTGCCTTCAGGTGGAACGTGGTGGGCATCCAGGGGTCCCTGCTCAGCGTCTTTGTGGAGCCGATCTACTTCTCCAGCATCATCCTGGGCAGCCTCTACCACGGGGACCACCTCTCCAGGGCCATGTACCAGCGCATCTCCAACATAGAGGACCTGCCCGCCCTGTACACCCTCAACAAGCCTCTGCTCAGCGGCAAGTATCTCTGGGGCGGCCTCCTTCCTCTGTCCCACGCACCTGATTTTGCAGCCTCTGAGTCTTAGGAGGGAAGCACCAGAGGGAGGCTGCCCTGAGGCTATGGGGGAGCCCGGGCCAGAGCGGAAGGCGATGGGTCATTTGAGTGAGTCCCTCGAGATTACTCTCTCTAGCTGATTGAAAACCTTGCCATTTATGGGGAAACTAGAGCCCAGGCTCGGCACCTGTGTGCCTTCCTCTCACCCGTACCGGTGTGTTCAAGTCCTGTGTCAGTAGCAGAGGCTCACAGATGTTGTGAAGACCCCGCAGGCAGTGGCCGCCCGAGATGAAGCTGGGCCGGGCCCCGCGGGATACGTCAGCACAGTGATGAGCCCTGCAGGGGGCCGGCGCCGCACTCCCAGGCCCGCTCGCAGAGGTCGGCGCTGGGGGGGGGTGTGTGCCCATGACGAGCAGTGGTGTTTCTCGGGGGACCTGCCCCTGCCCAGCGTGCCCCATGCTACCAGTTGTTTGTTGTTTCTCTTTTAGAATGTCAGTGGCTAACGGTAAAGTGAACAAGAGCTTTTGAATTCAAGGGTCCTAACTGCTCAGGTCACCTTTATTTAAAAGGACACAGTTAAGGTATTTTTATCCTTTTGGAAATACCGCTTTACCTACTTGTTTAAGCTAGAACTAAAACCGTAACCCTGAACTAGAATGCCTCTTGGTGTGCGTGTGTTTTGCCGTGGTCTGTGGTCTTGCTCCTAGCCCATCTCTAACTAAGCAAAGCAATGTGGAACTTTATTTGAAAGCATATCTCTTAGAGCACATGAATTACACAGGAACGGAGAAAAACAAAAGTTGTTTTGGATCAAATTTTACAGCTCTCTAACTTTAACTGTTATCTTTTAAGAAAAAAAAACAGACTGATAAAATTTGATGGTTGAAATTGTAGCATCCACACTCATTGAACTTCCACTGGTAGATACGACGTAAGTGTACTTTGGTGTGTGTTGGTGTGTAAATTTCTCGCGAGTCAGAAAATAATTTTCCCTGCTTAGTCTGTGTTCTACATTTGAGGAGAGAGTGCTTTGTTTCATTACAGCCGTCACTTGTCTCTTACGTTCATAGCCACCGAAAACATCAGGTGTGAAACACGCAGCATGCAGGAGGTGCTCAGAAATCATTGCTGACTAGTGCCCTGTTGCGTGGTACTTACTAAGCAGTGTTGCTCCACCACTGCAACCTAAAAAGACAGGACCATTTCGCTAAAGGAATATTCCAAGGTGTTGAAAGGATAGCTCACCTGTGAAAGTCAAATGTGTTTTATCACATCATGGGTATATGAAGTGCATCTGTATCTGTGAGAACATGTGGAAATAGTGTTTCAGTTGGTGCTGCACCACATATATTTGTTAAAAATGTGACATTATAAATAAGGAAAGAATCTGCTCTTCCTTCTTCCTCCCCGGTATCATCTCTGACCCCAAAGCCTGGGGCCCACAGGTACCACGGCGGGTGTCATCACAGATGAAAGGATTCGAACAGCAGAAGTCTGGAGCGGGTGGGGTGTCAGTGTCTTAAGGTCTTGGGAGGTCACACTCCTTTGAAATGGGCCCCACAGCAAAGCCCTCAAAACTTTCTCACAGCAGGTCCCGCAGTTAGTAAGTGCCCGGGACAGGGGAGCACCCAGCACATGTGGGTTGTCCCATTCTGGTCCTCTGGCTGTGCACACGTGGTGCGCATCTGTGTTTAACAGTTCGCGTCGTGTTTGGCGTTTCTTTTTCACTTCACGGTTTATCGCAGATCATTTCCACGTTGAGGAGAGAACGATATGTGACAGCAGTGAGAGAACCGTAGTGTTGGAAGGGAGCAAGGAAAACGGACCTGAACGCCGCGCAGAGAGAGGCTGGCGTAACTAAACAAGGTTTCCTGGAAACCAGAGCAAATCTAGGTAGACTTATTTAAAGATTTAGCAGTGGGCTGTTCTTGAAGATGCTGTCAAGGTTAAAATGAGAATTTTATTTTAATTTCAGCATAAACAGCATGCGTTTACTTTCAGGAAGAATTTCTTGGTGGTGAGCCTTTGCCTTGGACACTCACGTGATGCTCTTCCCCGGCCTCCTGAGCTCTCTCGTTTCTCCTTTTCAGATTAGTTTCAAATCCAGCACCTGCACGTTTCAGTTTCAGTTCTGGCTTCTCCACTGGACCCCTGAGTCTGAGCTTCTCGACTGGCCCAGTTTGCTGTCCATGTGCACTGGGAGAACTCAAGAAGAAAGACCAAGGTGCTGGACTGGCCCGGTGCCCCAGCTCCAGGGGCCGTGGTCACAGCCACGCTGCCCGGGGTCACGGGGTGGGACTCCCCACAGTGCTGGTTTTACTGCCAGCGATGCCACAAAACAGGAGCACACAGAGGAAGAGGCCAAGGTGGGGAAGCAAGGGTGTGAGCTCCACAAAGATACCTCCACGCGTGGAGCACTCCTCACTGAACACTAGCTGGAAACTGGCAGGAGGATGGCTGGACATCCAAGGCTGCAAGGAGGAGACACACGTAATTGGGTGGGACGGGAGGAAGAGCAGCGGGTCGGGACCTGTGCCCCCGGGAGGGGACTCAGAGGAAAGGGGAGATCGCAGGGCCGACACCAGCCCTGGAGAGTGAGTCGTGAGAGCCACAGACAGGGCATCCTAGTCCTGGGGTCCTGCATGTAGGAGACAAGCCTCTTGTTCCTTGGAGAGCCGCTTGGACAGATGGAAGGGCTGGAGAAGCCTGGACTCCCCGCTGGTGAGGACAATGGGTGCTGGCTGACCCCAGGCAGGGAGGGGAGAGGTCTGCCTTAGTGTCTGCTTCTGTTCTGCGCTCCCCAGCCTGAGCTGAGCGACCACCCTGGCCCTGCCCACTCCACACCACACCTCGGCACTGGACCTAGGGCAGCCAGGACCTAGGAAAAGACTTGATCTGAGGATGCAGAGGTGACCCAAAGGCCTGGGGTGTGGTCTGGGTGGGGTGATGTCAGCCACTGTTGGTGCTTACTCAGGTGGCCACCTGAATTCCCATGACCGCTTCGTCACATGCCTCAGCCCAAGCTGAGTGAACACCCCGGCCCTGCCCACTCCACTCCATAGCACAGCACTAGACAGGGGAAAAGATGTGACCGTGGGCTGCATCTGAGCAGAGCTGCAGACGCCTACACAGGCAGTGCATCAGACCTCTGTAAGCACACGAGCCCCTTTGGCTTCAGCACTCCCCTCCTTGGGGCAAAGTACTCAGTGCAGGAGATGGAAAAACACACACTTCAAGGACACAGAGCCAACTCTAGCCCAACCCTCAGGGCTTCCGCTCCAGCAGCTTGGTTGCTGACCTCACCGCTGACAGGGTGGCGATGGCCACTGAGCAGAGAGGAAGTCCCACCTCGTACCCTGCCCCGCACAGGCTCTAGCCCCTCCATCTCCAGCCATATCCCCTACCAAGGTGACAGTGGCCAACATACCCTGAGGAAAGATGTGACTGGTGTCCACATCAAATCCAGCTCTCACAGCAAAGACACTGGGCAACAGTCTGCATAGTGATGCCCCCACGTGGGATCATCCTTTGAGGACCACCATAGGTAACTGCTTCAGGTAAATGCATAGAGACAGGGAAAGTTAAATAAAATGAAAAGGCAGAGGAACTACTCTCCATTGGAAAAAAGAGAAAATCCCAGAAAAAAAAAATAATGTAACAGAAATAAGCAATTTACCAAAGAATTCAAAACATTGGTAACAAAAATCCTAACTGAGTTAGGGAAGAGGATTGCTCTGAACACAGATCTTCTTAATAAGGAACTAGAAAATACAACAAAGACCCAATCAAAAATAGATAATCCAATATCTGAGATTAAAAAGCACTCTAGAAGCCATGAGTAATAGACTAAATGCCACAGAAGAACACATAAGAGATCTGGAAGATAGAATAATGGAAATCACCCAATCAGAACAGTAGACAGACAAATGAAAACATAACAAAACCAAAAAACGAGGAACATACAAGATCTCTGGGTTAACATCAAACATGCCAACACTCGCATTTTAGGGGTTCTAGAAGGAGGAGAGAGAAGGGTATCAAAATTATGACTAAAACTTCCTAAACCTAAGGAAGGAAACAGATATCCAGGTACAGGAAGTACGGAGGGTCCCAAACAAA
The DNA here is from genome assembly GCF_025265405.1 of Mesoplodon densirostris. Taxonomy (NCBI): domain Eukaryota; kingdom Metazoa; phylum Chordata; class Mammalia; order Artiodactyla; family Ziphiidae; genus Mesoplodon; species Mesoplodon densirostris. The sequence continues at coordinate 1,407,090 of NC_082665.1, read as the reverse complement.
ATGAACCCAATCAGACCCACACCAAGATATATAATTAAAATGGCAAAAGTTCAGGATAATGAATTCTAAAGGCAGCAAGAGAAAAACAAGGAGTCATTTACATGGGAACCCTGATAGGTCTGCCAGCTGATTTCTCTGCAGAAACTTTGCAGGCCAGAAGGGAGTGGCATGATATATTCAAAGTGCTGAAACCTGGGATACTTTAACCAAAAAGGTTATCATTTAGAATAGAAGAAGAGATAAAGGATTTCTTAGACAAGCCAAAACTGAAAGAACTTGACAATACTAAACTTACCCTAAAAGAAATGTTGAAGGGTCTTCTCTAAATGAAAAAGAAGTAAGAATATGTAGGAAGGAGAAGATCCCAATAGGAAAGGCAAATATATAGTAAGGATTGAAGATCACTTAAATAATCCAGTATGTAATTAAAAGACAAATGTAAAAGCAGCTGTGACTACAATGAACAGTAAAGGGATAAACATGAAGATGTAAAATATATCAAAAATACAAATGGTGGGGGAGGAGAGTAAAAAATGTAGCTCTTTTAGAATGATTTTGAACTTAAATGACTCAGTTTAAATCAAGTAGTTATGATTATGGGTCAACATATGGGAACCCCCAGGTAACCACAAATCTAAAACCTACAATAGGTACATGAAAACCAAAAAGAAAGGAACCCAAGCATACTACTAAAGAAAATCATCAAACCACACAAGGGAAATGAAAAGAAGAAATGAACAGAGAAGAACTACAAAAACAACTGGAAAACAAGTAATAAAATGGCAATAAGTACATACCTATCAATATTTATAGTTTAAATGTCAATGGACTGAATCCTCTGATCAAAGGACATAGGGTGGCTGATTGGATACTAAACAAGACCCTTCAATATGCTGCCAACAAGAGGCTCACTTCAGGGTAAAAGACACACAGACTGAAAAGGAGGAGATGGAAAAATATTCCATGCAAACAGAAACGACAAGAAAGAGGAGATAGCAATACTCATATCACACAAAATAGACTAGAACAAAGGCTATAACAAAGACAAGGGCATTATATAGTGATGAAGGGAATCAGTACAAGAAAAGGATATACTGTTCCTTAACATATACACACCCAATACAGGAGCACCTAAATGTATAAAGGAAATACTAACAGACATAAAGGGACAAATTGACAATAATACAGTAACAGTAGGGGGCTTTAACACTCCCCTCACATCAATGGACAGATCAGACAGAAATCAGTAAGGCAACAGTGGTCTTAAATGACACAATAGACCAGACTTGGTCTTGGACTTGATTGATATCTATAGGACACTACATCCAAAACCAGCAGAATACACATTCTTCTCAAGTGCACATAGAATGTTCTCCAGGATAGATTACATACTAGGTCACAAGAAAAGCCTTAACAAATTTAAGAGGATAGAAATTATACCAAGTGTTGTTTCTGACCACAGTATTGTTTCTGAAATCAACTGTTGAAAGAAAAACAGGAAAAGGAGAAACACATGGAGACTAAACAACATGCTACTAAAAAAACAGTGGGTCAATGAGGAAATCAGAAAATACTTCAAGACAGATGAAAATGGAAACACAACTTCCCAAAACCTATGGAATGCAGCAGAAGTGATTTGAGAGGGAAGTTCATGGCAATACAGGCCTTCCTCAGGTAACAAGAAAAATTTCAAGTAAACAACCTAGGCTACCATCTAAAAAAATTACAAAAGAAGAACAAACAAAGCCCCAAGTCAGCAGAAGAAAGGAAATAATAAAGATCAGAGAAGAAATAAATAAAAAAGATTTTAAAAAACAATTGGAAAGATAAATGAAACCAAGAGCTGGTTTTTTGTACAGATAAACAAAATTGATAAACCTTTAGCCAGGCTTATCAAGAAAAAAAAAGAGGATCCAAATAAACAAATTAAGAAATGAAAGAGGAGAAATACCAACCAATACCACAGAAATACAAAAAAAAATCATAAGAGAGTACTATGAATAGTTACATGCCAAAAAATTGGACAATCTAGTGAGAAATGGTATGCCAACAAATTGGACAATCTAGTGAGAAATGGACAAATTTCTAGAAACATACAGCCTGGCAAGACGGAGTCAAGAAGAAACAGATAATTTGAACAGAGCAATCACTAGAAGTGAAATGGAATTTGTAATTAAAAAAAAATATCTCTCAGAAAACAAAAGTCTTAAGACTGTACAGCTTCACAGGGGAATTCTACCAAACATACAAAGAACATATACCTATCCTTCTTAAACTATTCCTAAAAATTGAAGAGGATGGAACGTTCCCAAATTCATTCTGCGAGGCCACCTTTACCCTGATACCAAAACCAGACAAGACACCACAAGAAAAGAAAATTATGGGCCAATATCTTTGATGAATATAGATGCAAATATCCCCAACAAAATATTAGCAAACCAAATCCAACAATACATAAAAAGGATCATGTACCATGATCAAGTTGGATTTATTCCAGGGTCACAAGGATGGTTTAAAGGTCACAAGTCAATCAGTGCAATACATCACACACCACATCAACAAAATGAAGGATAAAAATCACATGATCATCTCAATAAATGCAGGAAAAGCATTTGACAAAATTCACCATCCATCATGACAAAAACTCTCATTAAAGTAGGTATAGAGGGAATATACCTCAACATAATAAAGACCATTTATGACAAGCCCACAGCCAACATAATACTCTGTGATGAAAAGCTAAAAACCTTCCTGCTAAATGCAGAAACAAGACAATGATGCCCACTCTTGCCATTTCTATTTAATATAGTATTGGAAGTCCTAGCCACAGCAGTCAGACAAGAAAAAGGAATAAAAGGTATCCAGATTGGAAGGAAAGAGGTAAAACTGTCACTATTTGCAGATGACGTGATAATTTTTATAGAGAACCCTAGAAGTCTCCACCCAAATACTATTAGAACTAATAAGTGAATTCAGCAAGGTTGCAGGATACAAGATTACTATACCAAAATCATTTGTGTTTCTGTACACTAATAATGAAATATCAGAAAGAGAAAATTTTAAAAATAATCCCATTTAAAAATCACATCAAAAAGAATAAAATACCTAGGAATATACTTAACCAAGGAGGTGAAACACCTGAAAACTATAAAATATTGATGAAGGAAATTGAAGGTGATACAAAGAAATGGAAAGATATCCCATGCTTTTGGATTGGAAGAATCAATATTGTTAAAATGACCATTTTACCCAAAGAAATCTACAGATATAATGCAATCTCTATCAAAATACCCATGACATTTTTTCACAGAACTAGATCAAATAGTCCTAAAATTCTTATGGAACCACAAAAGACCTTGAATTGCCAAAGCAATACTGAGAAAAAAGAACAAAGCTGGAGGAATCATGCTCCCTGACTTCAGACTATATTACAAAGCTACAGCAATCAAAACAGTGTGGTATTGGCGCAAAAACAGATACATAGATCAGTGGAACAGAATAGAGAGCCCAGAAATTAACCCACACACCTACAGTTAATTAATCTTCAACAAAGGAGGCAAGAATATACAATGGAGAAAAGACAGCCTCTACAGCAAGTGGTGTTGGAAAAGCTGGGCAGCCGCATGTAAATCAATGAAGTTAGAACACACCCTCACACCATACACAAGAATAAACTCAAAATGGTTTAAGGACCTAAATGTAAGGCCTGAAACCAAAAAACTCCTGGAAGAGAACATAGGTGGAACACTCTTTTTTAAAAAAATAAATTTATTTATTTTAGTTATTTGTGGCTGCGTTGGGTCTTCATTGCTGTGCGTGGGCTTTCTCTAGTTGCGGCAAGCGGGGGCTACTCTTCCTTGCAGTGCATGGGCTTCTCATGGCGGTGGCTTCTTTTGCTGTGGAGCACGGGCTCTAGGCGCGCGGGCTTCAGTAGTTGCAGCACATGGGCTCAGTAGTTGTGGCTCGCGGGCTCTAGAGCGCAGGCTCAGTAGTTGTGGTGCACGGGCTTAGTTGCTCCGTGGCATGTGGGATCCTCCTGGTCCAGAGCTCGAACCTGTGTCCCCTGCATTGGCAGGCAGATTCTTAACCACCATTCCACCAGGGAAGCCCGGTGGAACACTCTTTGACATAAATTATATGGTATTTTCTTGGATCAGTCTCCTAAGGCAAAATAAATGCAAAAATACATAATGGTACCTAATTAAACTTAAAAGCTTTTGCATAGCAAAGGAAACCATCAGCAAAATGAGAAGACAGCCTACAGACTGGGAGAAAGTATTTGCTAATGATATGACTGACAAGGGGCTAATAGCCAAAATACATAAACAGCTCATACAACTCAATATCAAAAAAACAACCCAGTCAAAAAATGGCCAGAAGACCTGAATAGACGTTTTTCCAAAGAAGACATACAGATGGCTAACAGGAAGAAATGCTCAACATCACTAGTTTTTAGAGAAATGCAAATCAAAACCATAATGAGGTATTACCTCACACCTGTCAGAATGGCTGTTATCAAAGTCTACACATACAGAATGTTGGCAAGGATGTGGAGAAAAGGGGACCCTCCTACACTGCTGGCGGGAATGTAAATTGGTGCAGCCACTATGGAGAACAGTATGGAGGTTCCTCAAAAAACTAAAAAATATATAACTACCATACGATCCAGCAATTCCACTCCTGGGTATATATAAAAAAAAAACCCAAACAACAATTCAAAGAGATATATACACCCCAGTGTTCATAGCGGCACTATTTACAGTAGCCAAGATATGGAAGCAACCTAAATGTCCATTGACAGATGAATGGATAAACAAGATGTGCTATATATACGTATATATGTCTATACGTGCACACACACGCACATGCACACACACAATGTAATATTACTCAGCCATAAAAAAGAATGAAATAATGCCATTTGCAGCAACATGGATGGACCTAGAGATTATCACACTAAGTGAAGTAAGTCAGACAAAGACAAATATTATATGATATCACTTATATGTGAACTCTAAAAAATAATACAAGTGAATCTGTACACAAACAGAAATAGACTCACAGACACAGCTAACAAACTTATGGTTACCAAAGGGGAAAGGGATGGGGAGATAAATTAGGAGTATGGGATTAACAGATGCATACTACTATGTATTAAATAGATGAACAACCAGGATTTACTGTATAGCACAGGGAATTATACACAATATCTTGTAGTAACCTATAATGGAGTATAATCTGCAAAAATACCAAATCACTATGCTGTACACCTGAAACTAACATAATATTGTAAATAAACTATGCTTCAATTAAATAAATAAATAAAAGTAATCTATAAAAAATTTTTAGAGTTAAAAATAAGAGCTAACATCTTAAATAAACCAAATACATGTTTTTAAAAAAAACAGTAACAAACAAGGCAGCATTGGGGAGCGAATCCTGACGGATCTGGTCTGAGTTCCGAGGGTCTCTGGGGAGATGGTATGGGAGTCAGGTTGTGGAGCGTGGTGCTGTCAGACCAGGACAGAAAGCTGCACCGCCTGCCAGGGGAAAGCACGTGACTCTTTATGATAATTGGTGAAAAGAGCTGCTTTTGTGTCGAGACAGTGAAGCCTTAAATGAGAGAGAATATAAATATGAATAAGAATGAGTGTGTATGTGTTTTCCAGGCAGGAATAGGTGTGGATGTTTTTCTCCTTGCCCCGGTATCTAGAATAGGGGTCCCCATGCTACGTACGCATCCTTTTAGGACAGAATGACCCCCCGAGGAAACAGGAGGGACCAGGTTTGGACCCAGGGTGTGAATTCTTCATTCTTCCTTTTGTCTCATATACTTTCTGGCCATTATACCTTCTCACTGTTGTTTTCTTCCCCTTACTTGTGCTGAGTTGATTAAATTGTCTTTCTCTCTTTTTTTGTGCTTGTGGTTTGGACGTGTTAAATCTTATTTTGTTTTCTCCAGTGATTACCCTTAAATTTTTATTTTTTTAAAATTTATTTATTTTTTAAATTTTTGGCTGCATTGGGTCTTTGTTGCTGCACGCGGGCTTTCTCTAGTTGCGGCGAGCGGGGGGCTACGCTTCGTTGTGGTGCTTCTCATTGCGGTGGCTTCTCTTGTTGCAGAGCACGGGCTCTAGGTGCGTGGGTTCAGTAGTTGTGGTGCACGGGCTTAGTTGCTCTGCGGCATGTGGGATCTTCCCGGACCAGGGCTAGAACCCGTGTCCCCTGCATTGGCAGGCAGATTCTTAACCACTGTGCCACCAGGGAAGCCCACCCTTAAATTTTTAAAAGTGGTTTAAATATACCTGATTAAAATTTAGCATGAAAAATTAATCAGTATTTGTAAAGGTCACAGCTGGAGAAGAACTACAACCTCAGGGTTGTTTTCAGTCCACGTTCTTCTCACCCTCATCCTTCTAGATTCTGATGTCATCTTGAACTTTAGAAACTTTCAAAAAGCCCTTCGTAATAAGCTTTCCAGACCTATTATCAACAGTTGTTTGGACAGAAAGGGAAGCACCACACGTCCTCCTGTAATCACTGTTTCCTGTACCCGTGGGCTCCCCTCTCTTTAATTCCACACTCGGGTTTATTTTTCATTTTGCTGAAATATGTCCTTAATTTAGTGGACAGAGTAGAGTTGTTTGTTGATTGATTGCTTCCTGTTTGAGTTGTTTGTTGATTGCTTCCTGTTTGAGTTGTTTGTTGATTACTTCCTGTTTGATTTTTGGGAAAATGCCTGCGCGGGCGGTGCTCTGCGTCGGGACGCGCCTTCATCCGCTTGTCTGAGGACCGCAGACATCTCGAGCCTGGCCCTGCCCTGAGAACCCCAGCCGTCCTCCTGTCTCCTGTGTCACTGAGCCACCTCGATTTTCTTTCCTTCCTGGGACCCCCTTTAGTTTTACCCTTGGAGCATTAAATTTATCGCTTTCCCCTAAAATTCACAGGTTTCAACAGATAAAGCCTAGGTGTGTGGCCGGTTTTCCTTTTTCCTGCTGACGACTGTGAATACTTTGATCTGGGTAACGGAGTCTTCAGGTCAGAGAGATTCTCTTCCGTTTTATCCTTTGCCATTGTCTCCATCCTCTCCTGGGGCAGAGCTCACAGGTCTCGTCCTGAGCCTCCTGCTTCACTGTGTCCTTTGGTCTTCCCTGATAGAGATCCCCCCAATTTGCTCGCTCATGGCCGTGCCAGGGGCCTCGTGCTCTGAGGGACCAGCCTTTGATGGGGGGAGCTGTCGAGACCGTGTGGAGGCCGGTACCCCGGGACCCACCGGGCGTTGTCACAGCTATTCGCTCACAGGCGCCTTCTCCTGGCTCTGATCCCCATTCTGGGAGAAGGCGCCACGTCTCCAATTAGGTTTTCAGTTTGTGGCCAAAGAGAGAAACCTTCCGGTTTCTGAACTGAACTGTCTAGGGACGCTTCCTGAAAAGGACGAGGTGTCCCAGTTGGAGTGGATGGCCACTGCCTGTTGTGGATGCACGTGACCTCAAAGTGTGTTCTAAGCACTTGAGAGCCTTGTGGGATGTGATTGGCCTGTTGCTTTTTAAAATTCTCTCTGTGTGGGTGTCTTTACCTATTTTATTGATGACACTTTTGAGGATTTTTCAGAAATAATTGTTAAGCTTCACTGAGCATCGTCTTCAAGTCGTATCTCAGGGCAGGCACGTACTCCTTCCTGTCACGGAACCCGACCCCTCACACCTGCCCTTGGATCCTCCCCACCCCGTGCGGCGTGGTCCCCGTCACCCCTGCCCACCCCCTTCCAGGTGCTGCTGCAGCAGGGCCCCCTGAAGGTCATGCGCTGCTCAGAACATGAACCTGGCCCAAAGTGCCGCCTGCAGGACGCAAGTGCCGCGTGTCCCTCCAGACGTCTGCCGCCCCCACCCCGCCCAGGTGTCCACACCCCTTTCCTACCGTCTGCACCAGCAGTTTGAGTCCCCGTCTGGCTTCCCCAGGCGCGTTGGTGGGGAAGGGACTTTCCCTTTCGCGCACCAGCCCTGTGCGGTTCTCGGGGCGAGGCCGGCTTGACCCCCTGTCTGTGTGATGGGCCCACCTTCCGGCTGGCTCGGCAGCAGCACGCACGTCCTCTTCTGGACCAGAGCGCCTGGGCTCCTTCCTGGAGTGGGTGTTTTAGCCACCCAACCCTGGGCTCGTGTAAGAAGGGAGTCTGATTCGGCCCGAGGTCCTCTGCACAGAGCTGTGGCCCCATCTAGGACTGGGGAGCAGGAGGACAGCAGGACAGGTGTGTGTGGCCACCTCGCCCTCACAGACGTGTGCTGCCCGCTGGTTCCACCCCCGCTCCGTCAGCTCAGGGGCCTTTTTTAACGAAAATCAGAATGGAAGCCTCGAAGGTACTCCGCTCCAGGGGCTGCAGGCTCGGGGCTCACGGCCCCGGCTACACGGCCCGTGTCACCATCACTGTCGGGCGCTGTGTACTCGGTTTCCTTCCACTTCAGCTCGACTCAGGTCTTTGTGTATGTGCAGAACAAAGACCACTTTCAGTCCAGATTGTAACTACACATTTTCCTGACCATCTAGCAAGTGACTGGCAGTTTCTGTAACGGGAACCCATAGTCACCCTGGATGCCCCTTTAACTTCAGTTAAAACCTTCATGGAAGGTGAAATAACTCAGCGCTCACGTCTTGGAATGAAAAAATGATTCAGCAGTTTAATGGAAAAGGCAGAAACCTTGAAGGAACCCTGAAGCTTTTCTCAGAACTGGGTCTGTCTCCCTAGGGGGTAGTTTCTAAATTGTCAGCCCGGTAGCAAGTCCCTGCGCTGAGCCCCGAGTCTGGCTGCTGGGGAAGGGGCAGCCCTGGGGCACGGATAGAGGGGCTGCACCAGGTGCTGGCTTTGCTCTGAGGAGGATTCCCATGGGCGGGCATCGTGTACATCTGAGAAGGCAGGCGAATAGCCGGGCCTGGGGTCCGGAGGAGAGGTCAGCCAGAGGTTGGGACTGGTGGGGGGACCTGCGCTCCTTGCTCTGTCCATGGGGTATGCTTTCCATCTGGCCTCATGGGGGGGACTCCGACCCCTTCCACGTTCAGACTCTTCTCTGTCTTTCGGGGGATGGTGTGAAGCCAGTCGGTAGCTGGCTTTACCAGCTGGACCGCCTCCATGGGGCTCGGAAGAAGACCTCAGAGGTGGTCACTGTGGCCAGGAGGACTTAGGTGTTTGAACGAAAGATCAGTAGGGACTAGGCAGTTCTGTGGTTGAATGAATAGAAGGCAGGGCACCTCTTTTTTTTAATAAATTTATTTTATTTTTATTTATTATTTTTGGCTGCATTGGGTCTTCGTCGCTGCGCACAGGCTTTCTCTAGTTGCGGCGAGCGGGGTCTCTTCGTTGTGGTGCACGGGCTTCTTGTTGCAGTGGCTTCTCTTTTTACGAGCGTGGGCTCTAGAGCGTGTGGGCTTCCGTAGATGCAATGCGTGGGCTCAGTAGTTGTGGTGCACAGGCTTAGTTGCTCCATGGCATGTGGGATCTTCCCGGACCAGGCTCGAACCCGTGTCCCCTGCATTGGCAGGCGGATTCTTAACCACCGTGACACCAGGGAAGAATGCACCTCTTAATCTGCACTCCTCCTGTGGACAAATCATTTTTTAAGTGTCCATTTAGTGACCTGAGGTCACCCTGCGATTCACCTCAGAAGCTGTGTTAGAGCAGGTGATCCAGGGTGTGGTCCTCCCAGCCCGAGCGAGCTCCGCTCTGTGCCCAAGGCTTGTCCCCCGCATGGGAGTCCCCCACCTCCGCCTGCCCCTGGAAGAAGCCCTGGGCGACCATCCGCAGGTCCCCCCGTGGGGCAGCAGCTCCCCGCCGTGTCCGTGGGGGTGGGGGTCTGTGTTGAATGCCAGGGCCCTTTAAGAAGCCCCGGCCAGTGCTGCTAACAAGAAGCTTCTCCATCACGTCCAGATGTTAGTTCAGAACCAACAACCCCTCCTCCTGCGACCAGCCAGTGAAGGGGTGAAGGGGAGGCTGGACAGAGCAGATGCCCACTTCCTCCCCGGCACGCCCTGGGGGGAGGGGAGCGTGGACATCCCGTTAAGCGTGTATCATCCCTCTAAGTGAATTTCCCTGAGGTTGGTGGCCTGTAAACATGAATTTTCTTGATTGTCTTTTCATGCTGCTTTCAGATGAGCTGCTGTTTTGCCCTGAAGAAGTGAGGCTTCTGAGCAAGGCCTGGGCGCCAACTGTGGGCTGCCTGGACCTGCTGTCCTGGCTTTAACGTTCTGTGCGAGGGAGGAGTAGATGGTCGCCAAGAGCGAGGGCCGGGCTGAGGCCCCCTGGAGGGTCCAGGTGCGGGCCAGCTGCCGGCGTAGGCGCCGTGGCCTTGTGTCTGCCGTCTGCGGGGTTGAATGACCGGGCTCTACACGCAAGGGGGACGGGGACTTGAGTGTGTCCAACTTTCAGCCCCAGGACATGACCCTCTATTGGTCAAGACAGGAGGGTTGAACCCTGCTGAGAAGGCACCATCACGCTCGTACACGCTCCTTGAGAGTTGGTTTCCTGGATCGTTCGTGTCTTGCGTGTGAGGCGGGGCCTGAATGCGCCTGGCCCCGGTGGGCAGGCAGTGTCTGAGCGCCAGGCACGCCAACAAGGAGCACAGTCGTGTGGGACCTGAATCGCTCCCAGAAGTGGGGCCCCTCTACACCCAGGCGGCTAGAGCTTTGGCCCCGAGTGAGCTCGGGAGTGCGTGAAGTCTCGGGGTTGGGGGTTTCTGCGGGCCCACCCGCCTGCCTGCACAGGCAGGTGTGTTTCTGGGCGGCAGGGACTGGGCCGGGCTGCTGGGAGGGCAGGCGCGCTTGGCCGGCCACTGTCGGGCCGTGTCCCCGCAGCACCCACGCTGGACCCCGCGTCACCCGCCCCCGTCTCGTTCCAGGCATCAGCAACGCGGAGGCGCGGCAGCCGGGGAAGGCCCCCAACTTCAGTGTCAACTGGACGGTGGGCGACTCGGCCATCGAGGTCATCAACGCCACCACAGGAAAGGACGAGCTGGGCCGCGCCTCTCGCCTGTGTAAGCACGCGTTGTACTGTCGCTGGATGCGTGTGCACGGCAAGGTACTGAGGCGCCCTTCCCCACCAGCCTGCCCGGGCAGCCGCCCCACACCTGGTCGCTTCTGGGTGCTCTCGGCTGACAGTCTGGCCCTGGCTCCTCAGATTCAAAGCAGGCTTAGCCCCCCTCCCCCCAGACTCCCACCCCAGCCCCCCGGAACCGGGGACTCGGCACTCCCGCGGAGTCCTCCTCAGGGCCCGCAGCTCTGGGGCACCCTGGGTTCAAACCTGTGTGTTTAGAGGCTCTGGCTGGGGGCTGGGGCTTTGCAGCAGCACGGCCCTTCTTCCCCACATAAACTCTCCTCTAGTGAGTCAGTATGTTACCAGTTTCCATTTACTTGTAAGTCGGGTCAGTAGCTTTTATTTGTGATGGGCAGAGGTTGCTGCGTCCCCGTGGCGGGACCCTCGCCCGCGCAGGGGGCCTTGGGTGGCTGCCCTGCTGATTCTAAGATCTGCACAAAAACTGGGTTGGAGGAGGTGGGGGGGGCTTCGAGTTCTCCCTGTGGCCAAACGGCAGAGGTGTTGTTTGTTAAAGACCTGCTGGTGTGAAACCCGACCTTGGAGTCCGCTGCTGGCCAGCAGCCCCTGTCTGTTTAACCTGGAAGCCGCCACTTGGGGCTGAGGATGCAGACCCTCAGGGGGTGTCCAGCGTGGCTCTGTGTGACACGGTCCCTGGGGATGGCACTGTCCCTTGGTTCCCCCCAGAAGCGGCACCGTTTGAAACGCCGTTTTTTGAACATCATACTGAGTTTCATTTTCTACCGTTATTGCTTAAACAGTTGCACTTGTTTTTTTTTTAAATCTTTTTACAGGTTCCCTCCAACTTACTGCGCTCCAAGATCACTAAACCCAACGTGTACCACGAGTCCAAGCTGGTGGCCAAGGAGTACCAGGCCGCCAAGGCCTGTCTGTTCAGAGCCTTCATCAAGGCTGGGCTGGGCGCCTGGGTGGAGAAGCCCACGGAACAGGACCAGTTCTCACTCACACCCTGACGGCCGTGTGGCGCGGCCCCAAACCTCGCAGCTGAACCGGGGCAGGTGTGGGATGTGTGGGATCTGGGCGCTCGGCACCGTCCCCAGGGGCAGGCGCGCGGGGCGCGGGGTCTGGCGTCAGGGTCCCGTGTCGCCACCTGGCGTCTCTCTACAGCAGTGTCCCCCCTTTTGAATCATCCAGTGACTGCTTTCAACCTCAGTTTACATTTAGAAGTTGAGTTCTACTGAGTAGGGCTTCCTGAAGTTTAGGAAAAGTAGAAATTACTTTGTGTGAAATTCTTGAATAATTAATTTATTCAGAACTAGGAATATGGTTTATAAAATAAGAAATAACTATGTCAGGTCACTCTTATGCCACATTATTTTGATTGCAAAGAAGCATTTCTATACGGAGGGAGTGAGGAAATAGATAGGAAGCAGTAACCTAAAGAAACTGTCCCCCTGTCCACATGTAGGTCCCTGTTCCCCGTAGGCGCCTCCCTGGGAGAGGACTCCCCGCACGGAGCCCAAGTCCACAGCGCAGTGACCCGTGGCGTGGCGCATGGGGTCGCAGCCAGGTCCCTGCAGCCTCCAGCATCCTCTAGAAGTTTCTGTGCTCCTCGTAGGACCATATCATGGAAAATCGTCTCTCGGTTGACTTCTAAGTAATCACAGGTCAAACATGGTCAGGAAGCCTGGCCACTCATTTAGGTTTTCTCAGCAGTATTTAACTTCTAGGGACTAGAAGGGGTCCACAGGGAATACTGCACAGTAAATAACCTAGAATTCCCTCTGGTCCTTCCTCTGAACCTCCTGGATGTGAATGACTGTCCCAAGATCTTCACAGGATGGAAGGAGAGCTGAGTGAGTAGGTATTCATTCTTGGAAAATGCCGCTTAAGGCGTATTTCCTAATTATTCTTTCCAGCTTTATCAAGGACACGTTTGAAGTATAAGTGTTGAGGCTGAGAGCTGGCGAGACAGCGTGTTGCTGGTGGGGTCTCCACCAGGTTGGGATGTTGATGTCACGGCAGGGAAGTGGGGGTGGTCTGGAGTCGGGGGAGCCCGGGACACTGCTTGGCACTCCACAGCACACAGGCCAGTCCCAGGTGGGCTGAGCGAGCCGGGGGTCAGGGCAGGCGGGCAGGCGGGGACCCTGGGAGGCCGCCCCACCCTGACGCAAAGGTCCACACCACACTGCTCCCGCTTCCATGGCAGATCGGAGAGGAGCTTTGTGCCCTTTGCTGAGTCAGCCCCAGTTCCTGGTTCTGGGGGTTCTTGGGGGCGCCATAGGCAGAGAGGGCCCTCCAGCCAAGTCCAGGCATCAAGCTGCGTGCCTGGGTGTCCCGTGTCCTTTATGGGCTCCGGAAACTCAGAGCAGGAGCAGGACGGCCACTGGCACTTTGGCCCAGACCCCGGGCGCTCAGAGTGGGAGACGTGGTCCCAGAAGGTCACGTCTCCAGGTGTCTCCTCGCGTCTGCATGGAGACTTGAGGTGCTGCGCCCTGTGGGCGCGTGCAGGGCAGGGGGGAGGGGGCCACACTGCTTGGGCCTGGCCGGGTCAGAGGATGAGGGTTGCCCACACCACCATCTCTGCAGGGCGTTTTCTTGTCCCGACCCTGTCGGCACAGGGCTCGGGCCCGCGTGGCCTGGCGGGGCCTGCTGTGGTTTCACCCAAGAAAAGAAAGGTGTCTGGTGGCGCCCCCGACCACAGCAGTCTCCTGCACACTCAGAAAAGACATCTGTGAGTCCCTGCATTTTTATTCTTATCTCTATAAATGGTATTTTTTCTAATGGGGATTGGGAGATGGACTTAGTTTTTAAAAAATATGTGGATTTTGGTTACAAAGTCCAGAGGAATGATCCTGCGCATGCACACAAGCAAACCAGGACGCCCGGCCCCCCCCCGTCAGCCGACTGTGGACCTGAGCATGATCCCCCCGCCATGCCCCCAGCCCAGGTAAACGGATGCCTTACTGCGCGGGTCCATGCCGCGTGGCTGTGCCCTGCTGCCTTTCCCGGCTCACATTTGTGCGACCGTCCAGGACGGACCTGACGCGGGGCTCCTGCCCCGAGAGCACCCAGGCCTGAGGAGGATGCTGGGGAGGAAGGCAGCCAAGGATCGCGGGCGAGGGGGGGTTGGGGACCGCTGGGCGGCAGGACCAGGTGGGACTGCGGGGAGTCGGGCTGGGGCAGGAGGCCTGCACAGCCCCTGCTCCTGGGACAGGGCAACTGGCACATTCCTCTGTAAGCAGGAAAAAGGAGGAAATGCACACCCCCCAAAAGACAAATCAGGGAGCGCAGCGCGCTGTGCATCACCACGTAGGCATTTCCTTGAGGTGTCGTTTTGCATCCAGGGTCCTTAATCTGGGTTTTAGAAACTTTGGAAATCTGACACAACCAAGCCCTTGATCTTTTGAGAAAAATCTTAAACTTTGAGGACATTTTGACCGGTGGGGTTTGGGAGGGTTTCTGTTCTGTCTTGTCAGCTAAGCCTGTAGTATGTATTCTGCAAAGACACTGGCCCTGCTGCGGTGCCTGGGGCCACTGGGCAGCTGTCCTGCTGGCAGGAAGGTCCGCCATAGAGAAGTCTCATTTTGTGACCCGAGCCAGGGCTTGTGGAGAGGGTGGCCAAGGTGGGGGCCATGATCGCTGGTTCCTCAGCCCTCACCCCTGCTCGGGGTCGGGAGGCCTCACCTCCTCCCTGCAGTTTGACTCTGAGTCTTAATGGGGCTTTTCGTCATCTTTTTCTATTTGGAGATTTTTATTATAATCAAAAACAGTTATTTTATTTTAAAATGTACAAGCCCACATTTCACAAGGTATTAACTTCTCTGGAATTTATTTTTTTTGAACAAATTTTGTTGCTTTCCGGACTATAGAATCCCTGCTTTCCTTGTAATTTCACGTGGCCAAGCCTCCCAGTCTCCTGGGGTAGGCAGGTCCCAGAATGGAATTGGTGGGTGCTGGGAGGGCCGAGCATGCCCTGCCCCTTTTCTCCAGAAACAAAAAAGATGGGTTTTTTCCATTTCCAAAATATTTTACACCAAAATGTAAGGTCTGCCCCAACTCTAAATTTGATCCAGCACGAGAAGGAAAATCAGCTGGCATTCCCATCTCTAAATTCTGTGAAATTAGTGAATCTCTCAGAAGGTTTTCTTTTTATCAAAACTGTACGAATGGAAAGAGCTGAGTGTTCGTGATCATGTGAGTCCAGCCTTGCGTGTCCTTGTCCTCGGCATGTCCTGTCTCTCCCCGGCCAGAGGCCAGCCCGGGTCACTGGGGCTCTGTGTCCACATGGCGGGAGGGAGAGGCTCTGACTTGACCTGGGCTCTGAGCTCCTGTTTCTGGCAGCGCGTCTGCGCTTCCTCGTTCAGTGTGTGGAGGTACACGCCCCCAGCCCCGAGAACTCTCCTTTTGGCCACGGCTTGGGCTGATGTTGCATCACGGACCCAGTCGTGAACGGTTACAGGCGGTGTATGGAATGTTCGTGGAATGAGCCCCAAAAGCTGTTTGCTTCTCCAACTTTGGGTTATATGCTTTTAATTTTATTCTAGAATTCGGACACTTCATATGAATGTAATTCAGCCGAGAACGCTGTCACTAAGGCACACTCCTCGGTGTCCCCTGTGTGTCCACTGATGTACAGGCCACACGTGACCCCCTGCATGAGCTTCCTCCTGCACCAAGACCAGCCAGAACCGAGCATGAGACCCTGTCACTCAGACAGAGGACTTGAGATGTTCTCAATAAAACCATGTTTCACTACCACAGCCTCGCTGAGATTCTCTCTCCTCCCTGGTTATTTCCCTCCTTGGTCCGGAGTAGGGTTTGGGTAGGTGTGGATGGGCGCCAGCCGAGGGCACCGGGCCGACGCTCCACTCCTGTCATCTGTGCGTGGCTCTGAGCACCTCCCCTGGGGCTTGGGCCCTCTGATTCCCACCCACCCCCCACGTGGGTTCCTGGCACACGCCAGCCACTCCCACATGTTAGGCGGAGGAGTGGAACTTGCACAGCTGCCCCTGCTCCTGCCCAGCTATAGAGAGGGAGGGTGACGTGAGCCCACGTGGCGTGAGGCCTGTGGAGGGCCGTGGACGGGACAGCAGAGGGGGAGCCCACACCAGCTCGTCGCTGGCCAGATTATCTGGGTGTCGGCCACAGCGAGGCAGCTACCTGGTTCCCGGGTGGAGCGGCAGTGTTCAGGGCTGGCGTTTGGGGGGCCGTTCACAGTAAAGTGGAAACCTGGCTGCAAAGCAGTATTGAAGTTCGCGGTTGCAGAGAAATTCGGATGCTTTATGTAAGATGGGTACAAGCACACACGGAACAATCTGGAAGAGGCTGAGTCTGGTCACCGTCTGTGAACGATGGGATTGGGAGTCATTTTCATTTTATTTTCCTTTTTAAAAATTTTATCTCTTTGTCCAACATTTCTATATCAACATGAAAAGCAAACAGGAAAACCTTTTGAAAAGTCAGAAGTCCCATACAAATAAAAAGCAGCACTGTTATAGACAAGTGATTTACTGTCTTTTGCATCCATTTTGATTCTGTTTTCATTTCTTTCCCCACAATAAAAGCAACATTCAAATGAAAATATGTGTCATCAAAAAGGGCAGATTAAGCTTCAGAGAAAAGGTTGGGGGCAGCCTCCTCTTTACGGGTTCAGTCTGTAGAAGGGCTTTTCCTCGTGGGGTCTTCCTGTGGCTCCATCGAGGGGGCGGGCAAGACCCCGTGATCTGTGACGGGGCTGACGTGACACGGAGCTCTTGTTCTCCTGCAGGAAAGACTACAGATCCATTCCTGGGATGGGAGGGGGTCGGGGTGGGTGTCGTGGTGGAGAGAGGAGGAGGGGAGGGGGCAGGCGGGCTGCAGCCGGGGGGCGGGGGAAGCAGCTACTTCATAATTTGCCATCATTTAATTGTTAATATTAATTAACATTTAGTTAGTCATATTATTAATAATTTCTTTAGTAAAGGCAGAGGGACCAGCCGAGTGAACCTGGCCAGTTGGGGCGCTGGCCCAGCAGCGAAGGCGCGGGAATGTGGGGAGAGGTCGAACCCAGCCGTTGTTTAAGATCACACCGTATGCGCGCTCAGTCATCCAGATCAAGGTACTAGATCCCCAGAGCCCCTCCCTCGCCGTGTGCATTGTTGTGCTGGGCCCTGGCGTCGGCCTGCGGGGGAGTTGTGCACGCTGGACGCCCCCGCTGGGGCCCCCTCCGCTGGCCTGCTGTCCCCAGGCCCGAGAAAGGGTCGCAGGCTGTGCAGAGGGCACCTGAAACGCGCCTGCCAGGTTGTGAGGGCGCCGGAAGTTGAGAACGTGTTGGTGCGGCCTCTGAGAACTGTCACGCCCGCGACGAGAGGCATCGCCATTGCTTCCCGCGCCAGACACGTGGGTGACGGCGACCCTGCTCTGGGCTGGCTTTGGGTGCAAGGGCGCAGCGAGAACCCACCGGGCGTCTGCGGGGGCAGCGGGCCCTGGGACTTGCCAGAGTATCATGTGTTTTATTGTTATCTGTTATATTCAGCGTGGGCTGCAGTCCTCACAGCCATAAAATTGACCGTCAGCTCATGGACACACATGCACACAGGACGGGGAGGGGGCGCGTGGCTAAGCATCGACCGGCACCGCTGGCCTGGGTCCGTAGGGCAGCTCCGGGTGGGCAAAGGCCCTGTTCACGGAGCATCTGCCCACAGCCCAGAGCGGCAGGGCTGCAGGGGCCGGGGCTCCCCACCTCTCCCCGCCCCTCAGCTCCCTGGGACCAAGGCCTCTGAGGCCAGCTGACCAAGTAGCCAACACCCCGCAGAAAATGACCTCCTGAGGAGAAAGAAGACATCTGAAGAGTACAGCTATTTGACAGTTAGAATATCGAATTAGAGATTCTGTCAGAATATGTGCTAATATTTTAGAACAGAGAGCCCAAGAATTTAAAATTAGCTTAATGAACATTGTAAAAGAGATAGAAAAGAAACCAAGAGAACCAAGCAGAATTTGAAACAGTGAACACAATAGACAAGCTAAATAATAGGATGAATTTACAATCAGAAAACCAGGTGGAAAGAGGAAGAGACAAAGAAAAAGAAAAACTAAAATATCTGGACGCTAGCAGTAAAGTGTCACATCTGGCAAATGGGGCGTCCGTGCTATTTGTTACCCTCGCAAGGGCGTCGTTAGGATGCACAGTGAAGCCCTTGCAGATGAAATGGTAAGTCTGGGGCTTCCTTAAAAGAAAAAATGAAAACAACAAAAAAAGGACTGTAAAAGGAGAAAAGGTCTAGTTGAAACAGTATTGGCCGAGTGCAGGAGATTGCTGGAGCCAGCACATAGGAATGCACTATACTCTTCTCTCTACTTTTATGTCTTTAAAATTTTTCATAAGGAATTTAAAAAGTTCAAACATAGACTTTGTGTGTGTGTGTGTGTGGTACGCGGGCCTCTCACTCTTGTGGCCTCTCCCATTGTGGACGCGCAGGCTCAGCGGCCATGGCTCACGGTCCCAGCCGCTCCACGGCACGTGGGATCTTCCTGGACCGGGGCACGAACCCATGTCCCCTGCATCAGCAGGCGGACTCTCAACCACTGCGCCACCAGGGAAGCCCAAACATAGACTTTTAAAACTATCATTTTATGGTACTCTAAGTGCTCTGGGATTTTTTTACGCAAAAGCAGGTAATGCACACACAAAAAAATTTACCACTGTAAAATGTGAATTTTCCAAGTTTTAAAAATGGAGGCGGGGCATAGAACGGTTTTTAAATCGCAATCATTTACTTCCTTGGAGAGCCGTTTTAAGGGTGTCTTCATGGAAATAAGGACTTCATGCATCCGCTGAGTCTTCTGTCACCGCTCACCCTGCCTGATTTTTCTTCCTGACACTTACTGCTCTGACGTAACTTGGGTTTGTTTATCTGTCCCCAACGAAACGTAAACACTGTAGGTCAGAGGCATCAGTTCACAGCTGTTCCCTGTCACTTAGGACAGCCCTGCCATGCTGCAGACAATAAATACCCACTGAATTAACAAAAGCAAATGACTAATTGTTAAAAATGGTGCCTCAGAGCTTTGACACAGAAAAATCGGCATTGAAAGCAGTTTTGATGAAATGCTTAAATGGAGAAACAACATTTAAGAAATCTTGCAAGAGGCCTACAACGTAAAACTTATCAGTACAGTGGTAAGTCTATGGTGGTTGTAAAAGCTAAGCTGAAAGTAAGAGAGCACATACCCCTGAAAACCCAGAGTTTAAGGTCTGGGTTGTGTCAACGGGGCAAAGCCTGGAGTGATGGGAAGGGTAGAGGGTGTGAGAATACATTTAGGTCTTTGACTTACTGGGGTGGAATACGAGCATCCATTATCTTTTTTTTTTTTTTTTTTTTTTTTTTAGTTTCTGCTTTATAACAAAGTGAATCAGTTATACATATACGTATGTTCCCATATCTCTTCCCTCTTGCATCTCCCTCCCACCCTCCCTATCCCACCCCTGTAGGTGGTCACAAAGCACCGAGCTGATCTCCCTGTGCTATGCAGCTGCTTCCCACTAGCTAGCTATTTTACGTTTGGTAGTGTATATATGTCCATGTCACTCTCTCACTTTGTCACAGCTTACCCCTCCCCCTCCCCATATCCTCAAGTCCATTCTCTAGTAGGTCTGTGTCTTTATTCCTGTCCTGCCCCTAGGTTCTTCATGACCATTTTCTTTTTCTTAAATTCCATATATATGTGTTAGCATACGGTATTTGTCTTTCTCTTTCTGACTTACTTCACTCTGTAGGACAGACTCTAGGTCTATCCACCTCATTACAAATAGCTCAATTTCATTTCTTTTTATGGCTGAGTAATATTCCATTGTATATATGTGCCACATCTTCTTTATCCATTCATCCGATGATGGACACTTAGGTTGCTTCCATGTCCTGGCTATTGTAAATAGTGCTGCAATGAACATTATGGTATGTGACTCTTTTTGAATTATGGTTTTCTCAGGGTATATGCCCAGTAGTGGGATTGCTGGGTCAATTAGCTACAGCCACACAGCTCTCAGAAATGCATCTACGGGACACCTGCTCCCATGGGGTTTCCAGTTGGTCCTTCCCTTCTTCCTGACACTGCTCAGGACAGCGCCTACAGTTCAATGTCCCCATTTGCACCATTTGGGGGGAAGTGTTTCCATTTGGTGTCAGGTCACTGTCACTGTCACTTCTCCAGCCGGGAGGTCACACCCTGCACAGCCACCTCTTCCCTCTGCAGACTGGCTGTTTGTCCCACGAGCCTTGCGATCCTTTGCTTCTCTTCCCATGGTTGTCTGGCTATTCCCTGAGGCTCCAGCTCGGGGTCCGGGAGGGACACTTTGAAGTCCTCGTCACCCCTCACCCTGTTCAGGTCACCTTCTGGCCCGTGGACAGGTGGATGGCAGGACAGACCGATGTCCCTGCCACCCCCACGGCCCCCAGGGAGACCTGGGACCAGTCATAACCTCAGCAGGTGCTCAGCCGGGGACTCTACCTGGCCGACCTCAGCTTCCACGTCCTGCTCCCTCCGGGCGTTCGCCTCCCCCAGCCTTTCTTTCTTCTACTTCTTCTGCCTCCATCTCGCAATTTCCTGGGCCAGCAGCTCTGGACTTTCTGGAATAAGAGTGTTTTCATTCAAATCATCCCCTGCTTTCTGCTGAGGCTGCTCCCCGCTGTTCTCTGGTGCTTTGGGGACGGGTCTCTCATCGGTCACTTGGGGCAGTTGAGGAGGCCGTCTCTCCTGTGCCTTTTCCAGAAATTCCACACCGTTTTGACACGATGAGCTTTCAGTGCCGACAGGCACAAGGTTTGGCGCATTGGCAGACTGGCCTCCCTGCCAGGCAGCCCCAGAGCTCCAGTGGCCTGTGGTGTTGGGGGCCGGTTGTCTCACTACATTGTCCACAGACCTCATCACGGGTAGGACACCTCTTGCCTGGCACCTTCCTTCTTTGGACACTGTGCCCTCTGCTTGCTACCAAAAGCAGCACTGCAGCACAAATGAGGAACCCCCCATGGAAACGCTGGGAGGCTCGGGTCAAGCTTTCAGAGTGCCCCACAACTGTTCCAGGATCAGCCGGCACGTGGGCCCAGAGCAGGCGGCAGGCCCTCCATGGCTGTGAGGGTGCCACATCTCTGCCTTCGAGCGCCAGTGTCCCGTGGGCCACGACTGACTGCTCAGAACCCTGGGGAGTGTTCCCTCTCCAAGGTAAACAGGTGCCTGACGACCAGGGCTGGTCAGTTAGGGTGGGGGAGGGGAGGCCGGCCAGGTTCTAGGAAACAGTTCTCCTGAACTTTGGTGTAGAAAGTGATCTCACATGTACAGGCCCTGGCGAGGTGGAAAGAGCTGAAGGCAGCATGGATCTCGGCCACTCTGGGACCCTCCTGGGCTCACAGCAGACCTAAGGGGGCAGGGTGTGGCCATTAGCTAGTGGGCATTATAGGTCCTGCTCAGCCAACCGTCAGTGTCAGTGGTCCTGGTGGCAACAGTCTCCCTGGGTCCCAGGCCGCAGGACCCAGGCCCTGCTTGTGTGGCCAAAAGCAGGGCCCAGGCAGCCACACCTGGACTGGGCACCTGGGCAGGGAGGCTGCTGGACCCAGGGGAATGCCTGAGGCCCCCACCCCAGGTGCCCAGGGCAGAGGGAGCAGCGTGTGTCCTGAGGACTCCTGCCCGAGCTTGTACATGTGCGTGTGTGCATGTGCATGTGTGTATGTGTGTGTGTGCACGTGCGTATGTGTGGCATTGGGGGACATGAAAAGGGCTTCCCGGATTATTGCCCAGGACCATTTGCAGGACTAAGTGCCGAGTCCCGAGGTGCAGAGCCCACCTGCTCAGGTAGAGGGGGTTGGCCTCCCCTCCCCACTCCTAGCTGGGCTGGGAGGGGCTCCACCCACCTGTGGAAGCTGGACTGACCCACACACATAGGCCATGTTTGGGGTCAGGTGTGACGGATGCTTGCGGGGCATCCAGAAGGTAACACTCTCACCCGCTGGATGTGGAAATGGGACATGAGACATTGTCCATCTTGTCACTGTGATGGGGGCCCTGCGGAGACTGGGGTCACCAGTAGACAGCAGAATGGGGAGCAGGAATGGACCAGAGCCCAGCGAGGCTGTTCAGGCCCCTGGATCCAGCTGTGCCTAATGGCAGTCACCCTTGGCCTTTTGAGTGGTGGGAGTTTTATGTACTCGAACTGTTTAAGAAGTCTGGCTGGGTTTCTGTTCTCTTGATTGATGCCTGGCCTTGAGAAGAGAATCCCATCTGGAGAGGGCCCAGGCACAGCCATCTGCTACCCCTCCCCTGGGACGTCTTCAGGGCCAAGAGACACACTCCTTCAGCAGAGATCTGTTCCCTCCAGTACAAGCTCAGCCCCTGGTTCTTTCTCCCAAATATGTCACCCAGGGTGGGATGCCTGGATGGGAGTTCCCTGTCTCCAGCTCTCGGTCCACAAAGAGGGGCTCCTACTCTCCCCAACTCCACACCAGAACATCATCAGTGTTGACCTCCAGGACATCCATGGCTAGAAGGAGGTACACGGCTGAGACAGAATTTCTGGAAGTCAGTCTTTTTTTTTTTAATTTATTATTATTATTTTTAATTTTTTTATACAGCAGTTATTAGTTATCTATCTTATTAGTTACCTATTTTATACATATTAGTGTATACATGTCAATCCCAATCTCCCAATTCATTACAGCACCCCCCCACCCCTGCCATTTTCCCCCCTTGGTGTCCATACGTTTGTTCTCTACATCTGTGTCTGAATTTCTGCCCTGCAGACTGGTTCATCTGTACCATTTTTCTAGGTTCCTCATATATGCGTTAATATACGATATTTGTTTTTCTCTTTCTGACTTACTTCACTCTGTATGACAGTCTCTAGATCCAACCACGTCTCTACAAATGACCCAATTTCATTCCTTTTTATGGCTGAGTAATATTCCATTGTGTATATGTACCACATCTTCTTTATCCATTCGTCTGTTGATGGGCATTTAGGTTGCTTCAATGTCCTGGCTATTGTAAATAGTGCTGCAATGAACATTGGGGTGCATGTGTCTTTTTGAATTATAGTTTTCTCTGGGTATATGCCCAGTAGTGGGATTCCTAGGTCATATGGTAATTCTATTTTTAATTTTTTAAGGAACCTCCATACTGTTCTCCATAATGGCTGTATCAGTTTACATTCCCACCAACAGTGCAAGAGGGTTCCCTTCTCTCCACACCCTCTCCAGCATTTGTTGTTTGTAGATTTTCTGATGATGCCCATTCTAAATTGTGTGAGGTGATACCTCACTGTAGTTTTGATTTGCATTTCTCTAATAATTAGTGATGCTGAGCAGCTTTTCATGTGCTTCTTGGCCATCTGCATGTCTTCTTTGGAGAAATGTCTATTTAGGTCTTCTGCCCATTTGTGGATTGGGTTGTTTGTCTTTTTAATATTGAGTTGTATGAGCTGTTTATATATTTTGGAGATTAATCCTTTGTCTGTTGATTTGTTTCCAAATATTTTCTCCCAATCTGAGGGTTGTCTTTTTGTCTTGTTTGTAGTTTCCTTTGCTGTGCAAAAGGTTTTAAGTTTCATTAGGTTCCATTTGTTTATTTTTGATTTTATTTCCATTACTCTAGGAGGTGGATCAAAAAAGATATTGCTGTGATTTATGTCAAAGTGTGTTCTTCCTATGTTTTCCTCTAAGAGTTTTATAGTGTCCAGTCTTACATTTAGGTCTCTAATCCATTTTGAGTTTATTTTTGTGTATGGTGTTAGGGAGTGTTATAATTTCATTTTTTTACATGTAGCTGTCTAGTTTTCCCAGCACCACTTATTGAAGAGACTGTCTTTTCTCCAGTGTATATCCTTGCCTCCTTTGTCATAGATTAGTTGACCATAGGTGTGTGGGTTTATCTCTGGGTTTTCTATCCTGTTCCATTGATGTATATTTACGTTTTTGTGCTAGTACCATATTGTCTTGATTACTGTAGCTTTGTAGTATAGTCTGAAGTCAGGGTGTCTGATTCCTCCAGCTCTGTTTTTTTCCCTCAAGACCGCTTTGGCTATTCGGGGTCTTTTGTGTCTCCATACAAATTTTAAGATTTTTGTTCTAGTTCTGTAAAAAATGCCACTGGTAATTTGATAGGGATTGCATTGAATCTGTAGATTGCTTTAGGTAGTATAGTCGTTTATACAATATTGATTTTTCCAATCCAAGAACATGATATATCTCCCCATCTGTTTGTATCATCTTTAATTTCTTTCATCAGTGTCTTATAGTTTTCTGCATACAGGTCTTTTGTCTCCCTAGGTAGGTTTATTCCTAGGCATTTTATTCTTTTTGTTGCAATGGTAAATGGGAGTGTTTCCTTAATTTCTCTTTCAGATTTTTCATCATTAGTCTATAGGAATGCAAGAGATTTCTGTGCATTAATTTTGTATCCTGCAACTTTACTAAATTCATTGATTAGTTCTAGTAGCTTTCTGGTGGCATCTTTAGGATTTTCTATATATAGTATCATGTCATCTGCAAACAGTGGTAGTTTTTTTTTTCTTTCTTTTTTTTTTTTTTTCTTTTTGCGGTATGCGGGCCTCTCACTGTTGTGGCCTCTCCCATTGCGGAGCACAGGCTCCGGACGCGCAGGCCCAGCGGCCCCGGCTCATGGGCCCAGCCGCTCCGCGGCATATGGGATCCTCCCAGACCGGGGCACGAACCCGTATCCCCTGCATCGGCAGGCGGACTCCCAACCACTGCGCCACCAGGGAGGCCCAACAGTGGTAGTTTTACTTCTTCTTTTCCAATTTGTATTCCTTTTATTTCTTTTTCTTCTCTGATTGCTGTGGCTAGGATTTCCAAAACTATGTTGAATAATAGTGGTGAAAGTGGACATCCTTGTCTTCTTCCTGATCTTAGAGGAAATGCATTCAGTTTTTCACCATTGAGAATGATGTTTGCTGTGGGTTTGTCGTATACGGCCTTTATTATGTTGAGGTAGGTTCCTTCTATGCCCACTTTCTGGAGAGTTTTTTTTTTTATCATAAATGGGTGTTGAATTTTTTCAAATGCTTTCTCTGCATCTATTGAGATGATCATATGTTTTTTTCTGTTTCAATTTGTTAATATGGTGTATCACATTGGCTGACTTGCATATATTGAAGAATCCTTGCATCCCTGGGATAAATCCCACTTGATCATGGTGTATGAGCCTTTTAATGTGCTGTTGGATTCTGTTTGGTAGTATTTTGTTGAGGATTTTTGCATCTATATTCATCAGTGATATTGGTCTGTAATTTTCTTTTTTTGTAGTATCTTTGTCTGGTTTTGGTATCAGGGTAATGGCCTCATAGAATGAGTTTGGGAGTGTTCCTTCTTCTGCAATTTTTTGGAAGAGTTTGAGAAGGATGGGTGTTAGCTCTTCCCTAAATGTTTGATTGAATTCACCTGTGAAGTCATCTGGTCCTGGACTTTTGTTTGTTGGAAGATTTTTAATCACAGTTTCAATTTCATTACTTGTGATTGGTCTGTTCATATTTTCTATTTCATCCTGGTTCAGTCTTGGGAGGTTGTAGCTTTCTAAGAATTTGTCCATTTCTTCCAGGTTGTCCATTTTATTGGCATAGAGTTGCTTGTAGTAGTCTCTTAGGATGCTTTGTATTTCTGCGGTGTCTGTTGTAACTTCTCCTTTTTCGTTTCTAATTTTATTGATTTGAGTCCTCTCCTTTTTCTTGATGAGTCTGGCTAATGGTTTATCAATTTTATCTTCTCAAAGCACAAGCTTTTAGTTTTATCAATCTTTGATATTGTTTTGTTTCTATTTCATTTATTTCTGCTCTGATCTTTATGATTTCTTTCTTTCTACTAACTTCGGGTTTTGTTTGTTCTTCTTTCTCTAGTTCCTTTAGGTGTAAGGTTAGATTGCTTGTTTGAGATGTTTGTTGTTTCTTGAGGTAGCATTGTATTGCTATAAACTTTCCTCTTAGAACTACTTTTGCTGCAATCCATAGGTTGTGGATCGTCGTGTTTTCATTGTCATTTGTCTCTAGGTATTTTTTGATTTCCTCTTTGATTTCTTCAGTGATCGCTTTGTTATTTAGTAACTTATTGTTTAACCTCCATGTGTTTGTGTTTTTTATGTTTTTTTTCCCTGTAATTGATTTCTAATCTCATAGCGTTGTGGTCAGAAAAGATGCTTGATATGATTTCAATTTTCTTAAATTTACTGAGGCTTGATTTGTGACCCAAGATGTGATCTGTCCTGGAGAATGTTCCATGCGCACTTGAGAAGAAAGTGTAATCTGCTGTTTTTGGATGGAATGTCCTAAAAATATCAATTAAATCTATCTGGTCTATTGTGCCATTTAAAGCTTGTGTTTCCTTATTAATTTTCTGTTTGGATGATCTGTCCATTGGTGTTGTGGGGTGTTAAAGTCCCCCATTATTATTGTGTTACTGTCAATTTCCTATTTTAGAGCTGTTAGCAGTTGCCTTATGTATTGAGGTGCTCCTATGTTGGGTGCATATATATTTATAATTGTTATATCTTCTTCTTGGATTGATCGCTTGATCATTATGTAGTATCCTTCCTTGTCTCTTATAACATTCTTTATTTTAAAGTCTATTTTATCTGATATGAGAATTGCTACTCCGGCTTCCTTTTGATTTCCATTTGCATGGAATATCTTTTTCCATCCCCTCACTTTCAGTCTGTATGTGTCCCTAGGTCTGAAGTGGGTCTCTTGTAGACAGCAATATATATGGGTCTTGTTTTTGTATCCATTCAGCGAGCCTGTGTCTTTTGGTTGGAGCATTTAATCCATTCAGGTTTAAGGTAATTATCTATATATATGTTCCTATTACCATTTCCTTAATTGTTTTGGGTTTGATTTTGTAGGTTCTTTTCTTCTCTTGTGTTTCCTACTTAGAGAAGTTCCTTTAGCATTTTTTGTAAAGCTGGTTTGGTGGTGCTCAATTCTCTTAGCTTTTGCTTGTCTGTAAAGCTTTTGATTTCTCCATCAAATCTGAATGAGTTCCTTGCCGGGTAGAGTAATCTTGGTTGTAGGTTCTTCCCTTTCATCACCTTAAATATGTCATGCCACTCCCTTCTGGCTTGTAGAGTTTCTGCCGAGAAATCAGCTGTTAACCTTATGGGAGTTCCCTTGTATGTTATTTGTCATCTTTCCCTTGCTGCTTTCAACAATTTTTCTTTGTCTTTAATTTTGGCCAGTTTGATTACTTTGTGTCTCAGCGTGTTTCTCCTTGGGTTTATCCTGTATGGGACTCTCTGCGCTTCCTGGACTTGGGTGGCTGTTTCCTTTCCCATGTTAGGGAAGTTTTCAACTATAATCTCTTTGAATATTTTCTCGGGTCCTTTCTCTCTCTTCTCCTTCTGGCACCTCTATAATGTGAGTGTTGTTGCATTTAATGTTGTCCCAGAGGTCTCTTAGGTTGTCTGCATTTCTTTTCTTTTTTTTTTTTGTTTATTCTGTTCTGCAGCAGTGAATTCCACCATTCTCTCTTCCAGGTCACTTATCCGTTCTTCTGCCTCAATTATTCTGCTATTGATTCCTTCTAGTGTATTTTTCATTTCAGTTATTGTATTGTTCATCTCTGTTTGTTTGTTCTTTAATTCTTCTAGGTCTTTGTTAAATATTTCTTCCATCTTCTCGATCTTTGCCTCCATTCTTTTTCCGAGGTCCTGGATCATCTTCACTATCATTATTCTGAATTCTTTTTCTGGAAGGTTGCCTATCTCCACTTCGTTTAGGTGTTTTTCTGGGGTTTTATCTTGTTCCTTCATCTGGTATATAGCCCTCTCTGCCTTTTCATCTTGTCTATGTTTCTGTGAATGTGGTTTTTGTTCCACAGGCTGCAGGATTGTAGTTCTTGTTGCTTCTGCTGTCTGCCCTCTGGTGGATGAGGTTACCTAAGAGGCTTGTGCAAGGTTCCTGATGGGAGGAACTGGTGGTGTGTAGAGCTGGCTGTTGCTCTGGTGGGCAGAGCTCAGTAAAACTTTAATCTGCTTGACTGTTGATGGGTGGGGCTGGGTTCCCTCCCTGTTGGTTGTTTGGCCTGAGGTGACCCAACACTGGAGCCTACCTGGCCTGTTTGGTGGGGCTAATGGAGGACTCTGGGAAGGCTCACACCAAGGAGTACTTCCCAGAACTTCTGCTGCCAGTGTCCTTGTCCCCACGGTGAGCCGCAGCCACCCCCCGCCTCTGCAGGAGACCCTCCAGCACCAGCAGGTAGGTCTGGTTCAGTCTCCTATGGGGTCACTGCTCTTTCCCCTGGGTCCCGATGCGCACACTACTTTGTGTGTGCCCTCCAAGAGTGGAGTCTCTGTTTCCCCCAGTCCTGTCGAAGTCCTGCAATCCAAGCCTGCTAGCCTTCAAAGTCTGATTCTCTAGGAATTCCTCCTCCCATTGCTGGGCCCCCAGGTTGGGAAGCCTGACTTGAGGCTCAGAACCTTCACTCCAGTGGGTGGACTTCTGTGGTATAAGTGTTCTCCAGTTTGTGAGTCACCCACCCAGCAGTTATGGGATTTGATTTTATTGTGATTGCGCCCCTCCTACCATCTCACTGTGGCTTCTCCTTGGTCTTTGGATGTGGGGTCTCTTTTTTGGTGAGCTCCAGTGTCTTCCTGTCGATGATTGTTCAGCAGTTAGTTGTGCTTTTGGTGTTCTCCCAAGAGGGAGTGAGCGCACGTCCTTCTACTCCGCCATCTTGAGCCAATCTCCTCTGGAAGTCAGTCTTTAAATAACATCCTTGAGTTTTCCAGTCCCTTACCTTCCTTGCTTGGTTGGAAAGGACCAAGTGACTGTCCTGGGTTTCTCTGAGTGCTGGTGACGGTGTTGCAATAGTTAATTGGCTCTGTCATAGCCTCACTGAACGAGGACCTGTCTTAATCACAGAGATGACAGGCAGGCGGGGAGGAACGTGAATATTTATCTCAGGCCGGGCCTCACTGCTTGGTTGAGCTGCCGCCTGCCTTCGAGGTCAGGGGAACAATTTTAGAGCATCAGCCGCTGTCTCCTGCCCACGCGCCTGCCTCCCTGACCTTCTCCACAGATGAGGAGATGAATCCCAGAAAGTTCAAACGTCCGGGTTTGACACTTGCCCTTTGTTTTTAAAAGGTTAACGATGAGTGATGAGTGGGTTTGTCAGACGTCAGTTGGAGCAGGACTGAGGGGTCCGGAGGGGGGCGGGGAGGGGCTTTGCTGAGGCCCCTCCTCCCCGTGCGACAGCCCCCAAGTCCTCCAGGAGGGCGGCCGTCAGCCCTGGTCATCTCCCATCTGCTCCTCCCCACCTTCTGACCAGGCACCTCTGGCATCTGGGTCTCCCTCGCCCTCCACCTGCAAAGGTCTGTCTTGGGGCCCCCAGCCTGGCCCGGCCCATGCTGGGGGTCCCTCCTGCCCCAACACACACACAGCCGCCCAAGCCCACTCCACAGCAGGAAACTTTGCTGATGGCCTCGGGGCTCCGAGACCTTGGGGCTCCCACCACGTTGGGCTGGGACCTGCCCCTCCTTCTCCAACAAGCTAGGCGGGTGCCCCTCCAAACTCTGGGCCTAGCAGTGCCGCCCTCCTCTAAGGCTCTCCCGCCATGCCAGGCACTGGCTGGCCCTGTGCGCTGGACGTGCTCCCTGACCATCACCTAAGGCCCTGGTCCTCCCTCAAGCAGAGGCCTCCCCAGCGCCCACTCTCCGCACTCCATCAGGACACTCAGGCCCCGGGGCAGAGGGTTGGGGGGTGCTCAGTGCCCACGGGGTGAATGAGGGGTCCGCCTGTGGCCCAGAAGGCACCTCGGGATCACATGGGTGGTCTTACACCAGGTGAAGCTGGGAATGTTCTGTGACCGCTTTCCTAACCTAGACTGCATCGTGATAGCAGCCCCAAACTGGATGGGTGAAGGGCCTTGTGCTGGAAGGCTAGGTCCCCAGGCTGCAGGCTGTCCGCGTCCTCTTCACCACCCTCCGTCCTGGGAGGGCCCGGCCGAGACGCAGGGCTCGCATGGTCCTTCTGGCTCAAGGTCAGCCAGCCAGGTTTGCCCACCCCCATCCATGTCCCTGTCCCTGTCCAGGCTGTCCTGCGACCGGAGAACCACCACCCTGACCCCGACAGCTGGACTCACAACAGACCTTGGGCCGGGGAGGCCCACGAGGCCACAGCTCCTACCGTGTCTCTCCATCAGGACGGGGGTGCGATGCCCGGATGCCTCCTCCTCCTCCGGCCCCGCCCACCGTCAGGGTCCCCACCTGCTGCCCCTCCCCCTCGGCCCTTTCACACGACCAAGACCACAGGCCCCGGCCCCCGTCCTTCCAGCAGCTGAGACGCCACCTCCCAACCACCCACCCCACGTCCGGCGGCCCTGACAGCGTCACCTGGAGCCCGGCTTCCAGGCTGTCCCCCGCTTCTCCCCAGACCCCCCAGCGGCCCCCACCCTCACTGCCCCTTGAGGCTCACCCCTGGCCCCTCCCGCCGCGCCCTGCCCTCTAGGGTGGGGCTTCGCTGGCTGGCCTCTCCCAGCAGGATGCAGCCCCCAGGGGGGCTCCACTGCTGCCCCCTCGGCACCTAGACGACAGCGGTTCTCAAACCTGTAGAACCGCGGGCTCTTCCCAAACAAGCCTGGCGGCCAACGTGCAAAGAGCGAAGAGCCGGCGGGGTAGGCGGTGCCAGGCTGGTGCCTCCACGATGCTCACACCCGTAAACACAGACGACGACAACGCAGCTTTTCTTGAAAAGGAAGGTAACGGCCGAGTCCAAATGCTTGGACCAGTGCTTGGCCGAAAGAGAATGCAGGGTGGGAAAAAGCACCGTTTCTAGAAAATGTATTTTATTAATACTTGATGTACAAAGAATAAATATCTCGCGGTTTCACCTGGCACGGCGGTGACACCGCAGGACCCCGCCGTGTGACCAGGGCCTCTCTAGAGCTCAGGAAGGAGCCGCGGGGCGGCCAGGGCCCAGCCTCATGGGTTCTGCATGGCTCCCGGCGCCCAGGTCGCCAGTCACCCCAGGTGTTGTGGGAAGTTGGGTGCCTAGTCGGAGGGGACGGGGTGGGCCCCCAGCAGCGCCCTCCCGGTAGCTCCGTCGTGGCGGCCGTGAAGTCCCAGCACAGGGCTCTGCAGACCGGCCTCCGCCCCGCGTGCAGCAGCTGGCCCCCAAGGTGCTCTCCGAGGCTGGAGTGACGCCACTCCCCTCAGCCGCACCCCTGCCCTTGCGAGGGAAGCACAGGGGCTTCGAGGACGAGCATCTGGCCACCCCTCGTACTGCTGTGGCCATCACAGACCAGACAGCCTGGACAGCTGGATGGACCCTGCAGACAACTGGCGGGGGCCCCCCGTCCCCGTGAGCACACAAAGCACTGGGACTCGCCAAGGAATGTTCCGATGCTCTGACCCAGGCAGTGGGGGACGGATGGGGCAAGGGCATCACAGGCCCTCAGAGGCCTCAGACTGGCCCTGTGATGTGGCGGTTCGCCCACCATCCAGCTGGCACGGGGTCCCACGTGGGGAGAAGGGCAGGACCAAGGGCCCTGCTCTGTGGCACTGTGCCCACCACCCGGGACAGGAGCAGCCCAGGCGCCAGGCCTGCCCGACGCTGTGGGAAACCCTCCAGACCAAGGTCAACAAGGACAAGCCAGCACCTCCGAGGCATCATGGTGGCCTCGCTAGCCCCGGAGACACGGTTCTGGATCCGGAGCCAACAACCCACATCCCGGGGAAGTGGTGGCGCTGGGTCACGGCAGACAGGTGGGCCTGGGGAGGGCAGGACAGATGCAGCGTGGCTCCGCAGGGCTCCCGGGCCTGAGACTGGAGAGGGGACAGCCTGCTGCCCAGCCGGGGGGTCCCTGCCCCGGCGGCGACACCTGTCCTGAGGGCAGCTACGAGCCTGCGTGTGGGGCGCCCGCGGGCCGGCTCAGTACGCGATCTTCCAGTGCGTGGGCTGCTCGCACGCCTTCTCCTCGTCCCCACAGAACCGGTTGTATGTCGTCTTGGGGTCCAACCCCAGGATTTCTCTCTCCTCGTGAATTCGAAAAGAGAACGTGGAGACCGAGGTGCCGATAAAAAACCTGCTGAGAAACGTGAGGTCACCAGGCTGCGGAGCAAACCCACCAGCCACGTCCACCCATGACCCCAGGCGCCTGCCCAGCCCCCCGGCCCAGTCTCCTCGGCCGGGGCTCCCCGTGGCCCGTCGCCACCAAGCGGCCTGGGCTGTGGCAGCCGCAGGGGCTCGGGTGACAGGTCCCGCACCGGGGGCAGGCTCGGGCCGCTGCTAGACCTCGGCTGCTCGGGGCAGGGCTCAGGGCCAAGCTCAACCTGCCACGCGGGCCTTCCCGCGGAGGGGCGGGGCTGCAGCCGGAGGAGGAGGAAACTCCCCTCCAGGGACGGCACCTTGGAACACACGTGCCGGAGGTCTGCTCCCCGTCACCGCCAGGTTTGAGCCCAAGGCGGGTGGGGAAGAGCGAAGCCCCGAACCCCATCCCCCCGCCCCCCACCAGCAGAACCTCGGGGCTGAGGGGTAGGGCCCAGAGCACAGGGCTGGGCTGGGGCTGCTCCCTGCACCCCTGGTGGGGCTGAGTCCGCCCTCAGCCCTCTGCTCAGCCTGGAGGAGGTGTCCCCTGGAACAGGACAGGGCACACATCTACCTGGTAAACCACACACACCCCTGCACCCAGCATGTCTGAGGATTCTGGAAGGAGAGGGAAAATCACCTACTCTTCTCTGATTTTCCACTTTACTCCAAGTGCCCGACTCACCCCAGCCCTGCTCTCCCAGCGCCGGTGGGCAGATGAGCCCCAGAGGAACCCTTGAGGCCTGGGCCCAAGTCCCCGTAGGCCGCTTGCCTCTCATGACAAGGACGGGACACTGGGCAGGGTGCCCCGCGGGTGCCCGAGATGTACCTGGGGACCAGGACTCAGGGGTGGGCGGAGCGGGATGGCCCCTCCCCCGAGACAAGACGCGACAGAGGAGAGGCCCCGGGTGAGGCGAGGAGGGCCGAGCTGGGGGTCTGCACGTGAGGACTCGGCCTCCGACACGGGCTAGGTGTGTGCGTGGCGGGAGGGGCCGCTCACCTGGCATGTGCGCAGACCCACTGGTCCACGATGGCGACGCCCCCGTCCTTGTATAGCTCCAGCTCCTCCCACGTGGGCTCAAACCGCACCATCTCGGGCAGCAGCCTCCGCAGCCCGTCCAGCTCTGCAGGTGCATCAGGGAGGTGATGCGGCCGCGGGAGACATGCGTGTGTGCGCGCTCACACCGCAGGACCACGGGGTGGGGGGGCGAGGAGGACGGAAACACGACCCCCTCCCGTGAACTGTGGGAGAAACAGACGGATGGAAGCCACGTACCCTTCCTGGCAGCATCCGTGGCCACGAACACCTTGTCCAGCTGGTGGGTCTTCATGAGGCTGCGGATCCTCCTCACGGCCCCCTCCAGGCTGGGCACGTCCTCCCTGTGCCCCCAGATGAAGTCCTTCCTCCTCAGGTGGACGCCCAGGTACGGGCCCCCCAGCGAAGAGCCCAGCTTGACCTGGTGGAGGAGGACCAGACGGGCTGGTGACGATCGGGCGGGACGTGGGTGCCTGGTCGAGTCCATCTAGGCACCGATTACTGGCCAACGTCCCTACGTCTGCACCAGGCCAGGGGGCTCCCTGCTGATGAGCAGCATCTCTGGTAATTGGGGCCGTGGGCCCGGCAGCCCTGTGACAGACAAGGGTGCCCCGTTCTGCCCTTTCCTAAATGAGGGGGTTAGTTGTGAGGTGTCTAAAGAGATAAAATGCATCCCCCCCGCCAAGGATTACAGAGGTGGGGTCTACCTTCATCTTGGTCCAGTCTTCCTCGAAGGGGATCCTGTCGGCTGCGTCCGTGGAATTGAGGTACCTGCTCCGGAACTCGTCCCCCACGGCCCGCAGGTGCTTGGCAAACACCATGCTGCGCCGGGTCTGCGGGTGCAACGGGCCGTGAGCCCCTGCCCCGGGGTCCCTGCCCGTCACCCCTCCCCCCACTGCAGGTGCCAAGGGGAGTCATCACCCTTCAGGGCTGGCGGGGACCACAGTGCTGTCATGAGGCACAGAACCACCGTGTCCATGTTCTGACACTTCTGCGCTTCTGCAACAACCCGCCCAGGAGGCACCCAGGTCGCGAGTCCAGGGAGCAGGGTCCCACCTGGGGACCTCTGCCTGCCCAGCCCGCCCACAGGAGGCATCAACGACCCCCAGACAGGGCAGACCCTGAGAGCTGGGGGTCAGGGGCTGCAGAGGGGGCATGACACCCATTTCCCCAGGTGGAGGAAGGACCAGACAGGCTGAGGCTGGTGACGACTCGGGGGGACTTGGGGGGCCTGACTGGGTCCACCTAGGGACCGATTACTGACCGACGCCCTGCAGGGACAGGACAGGACGCGGTCCAGGGCCGGACCTCGCCACGTGCGGAGCTGCCCCTCGTTGTGAATTAGGTGCAGAGATCACAGAATACCAACTGCATTTTTTTGACAGCAAATACCATGTTTTTCTTTTTCAAATACTAGCTGCCATAAATAATAAACCTGCACCTCAATTAACAGACCTGGGAGCCCCTGCGGCAGAAAATACCATGCCCACCACATGGAAACAGGGGTGGGGGGCATGGCCACGGGGCTCTGTCCACACCGTTGGCAGCGCCAAGGTGCAGAGATCCAGGGAAACCGGTTCCTGCACAGGGGCCTCGGGAGAAGCGACACATCCCCCGGGAGCCCCAGGTGAGACGGGGCGCAAATCCCCATGGTGGGGGAGGGGGAGACACCAGGCTGTAAAGTATCTGCCTTGAGGGAGCTCAGTGCTCATTTTTAATTTAAGAAAGCTGTAATTTGCCTAAAAACTTGTACTTCACTTCAGCAATACACAAATGGCCCTTCTAAGATCAGTTTCTGCACAGGTCCCAGGACCCGGGGGAGCGTGGGAGCCGAGTGGGGCAGGCCCCGTGTCCCCTGCAGCCCACCCACCCTGATGCCCCTGGAGGCTCCTTCGCCCGGCAGAGCCCCCGACAGGCCAGGCCGACTTCACCTGGGTCCCCACCTTGCAGCCAAAGGCTCTTCTCAGGGAACATCTGACGCTTTTGCCAAACTGTTGCACCGGGGCCCCTGTCCGCAGAACCGCGCCTCTTTTCCAAACCAGACGCCTGACGATTAAGCCGTCCCCACCCCCAGGAGGACGGGAGACGCCTCCCGCCCGGCTGCCTCATTGTCACCGTCTGTGCGCCCAGAGCCAGCGTTCCCCGTCAGAGCAGAGCCCGACGCCACTACTAAGGACTCAGGGCACAGAACGCCCCGCCTTTCAACGCTGCGGACACGGGGCCGGAGCTCTAATTCCAGGTTCTGAACGTGTCAGCAGGAAAGGACAGCCGATGCAGCGCAGGAGGGGCCGGGATGCCCCAGCCCGCTGCCTGGAGCACCTCCTTGGGCAGGGGCAACGCCCACCGGCGGGCCTTCCCCCACGCCTGCTAAGAGCCTCAGCAGTCTAGTCAGCAAGGTGGAAAACAAGAGCTGCTGAGGGTCTCGGGTTTTCCCAGACTGAACACGTGTACAGAGATGCGAGCCGCGCAACACTCACGTCCCAGTACTCCTTCCCTCCATAGTGGTCGTGAAGGAGGTTTTCGGCTCGGTCTAACATCACGGACCTGTTTTTAAACAACAGGAAAAGAAGGTTTTTATGTTCACACGCTCCAGAGAGCACTGTCATGTGGGAGGCCCTGGGCCAGGGAACAATCAGGGACGAACCCTGAGAGGGTCAAACCTTGCTGAGTCGCCTGGGTGCGTCTGGGCAAATCTCTGCTGAGCCTCTCACAGGCAGCTGCCTGCAGAAGCTTTTGATTCTTAAGTGACTCTAAACATGGATGGACTCTCTCCTGTCCCAGCCACTGAACTGGCTGAGCTACCAAGCTCGACTGTGACTCTCAACGCAAAATAACCCACAAGTAAACAAAACAGGAAATTAGCAAACAGAACCCAGCAATATATTAAAAGGACGACACGCGTGACATGGAGCTCACACCAGGAACGCAGAAGTGGTTCAGTGTTAGAACGTCCGTGGCTTAACTCACCATGTTATTGGATAGAGGGCGGAGCCATATAATGATGGCTACCCCGAAGGAACAAAACTCACTATTTACTCTTATTTTTAAAAATCACCTTAATGAAACAGACTCCTTATCATGTTTGTATTTCTCCAGCCAAAGCCAGCCCTTTCTTAAAGGAAGGCAACTCCCTCCTTGCAAAGTGAGGGGCAGGAAAGGTGGGCTGCCTGAGCTAATCAAGCAACCTGAGAATCAGCACACATGGAAAGGACCCTCCAGAAACAGGCCACATCTGGGAGGCGGCGGCCTGCGTTTCCCCTGGGGTCTAAGAGCAGCGTGTTCCCTCGGCGGTATACCTGACAGCGTCTTCCGCTGAATATGCTACAAGGCCGCCTGCCCTTTACTCACTGATCTTTATTTAGCAGCTCTGACTGTATCTGACCCAGCCCTGTACTGACTGACGTGACCGACGTGCTAGAAGCACCCCCGTCTCTGTGGTTTGTCTTTCCATTTTAACGCTTTCTATTGATGGACAAGACATTAATTTTAACGTAACTGAATGTATCAACCTTCTCTCTCTGGTTAGTGCTTTTCACATCTTGAGTTTTCTGCCTGGTGGGGTTCCCCCCACCCCCGTCCAGCCTTGTGGGTCTCAGCGCCGCCATCTCCCCGCTGTCAAGCCCCCTGCGTCTCTCTTAAACAGAGGGGCCTCTGGGCACAAGTCTGTCCTGGGCTCAGCTCCCCTTACCCACAAATGGGACTCAGAAGAAATGGTCCCACAGCCCAAAGCTGCAGCCAGATCCGCTTTTGAAATGCGAACAGCTGTGAGACGAGTAACGCGGGGCCCCAGCAAGCGGCGCCCTCAGCCGCCTCATCTCTTGCGTGGAGCTCGGACCCACCGAGCAGAGCACGCGCCTGCTGCCTCCATGGACCCGCGTGCGTGTTGCTGACACGGGCCCGGGGGGAGCCGGCCTGGCGTTCCGGCACACCGGGGCCGGGCTGGGACAGTCTGCACCGTCCCGGGCCCCGGAGAGCACAGGGGGCCTGCCCTGTGCGTGCGCAGGCTCAGGGACACTGAAGGTGGCTACCAGGAGGGGCCCTCTCAGGGTCCCCATGTCCCCAGCAACTCACACCCGCAGGGAACTCCTAGGACACCTGCCTAGAGACCCAGCACGAGCCCCTCCTGAGGAGCTCGCCTGGCGCACCAACCCTGCCACTCACCCAGAAGCCCAGCCCTCCCTGCTGACCCTCTGGTGGCAGGGCGGGCGGGCGGGGCCCGTGTGGCTGGTTCTCTGCTTCCAGGAGGAACCGGCCACGCAGACACACTCCCAACACGCGAGGCCAGGAGCAGCCGCCAGGGAGGTGTGTCCAGGAGAGGCCTGAGCTGTTCCTCTGGCCACTCGCAGCTCAGGCTTCGAGGAGGCCGGCGAGAGAGGCTGATGTCAGGGGTGGTCCCGAGGGGAAGCCCTCCTCGCCCGTGCGGAACCTCCAAGGCCAGCTCCGGGCTGCCGCCCCAGCCCCGGTCGCTCAGTGGTCACTTCAAAGCCCTCCTGGCCCCGCTGGCCCCGCTCTTGTCCCGGCCCTCCCCCTGCCGCAGCCTCACGACCCCACGGCCCTCATCCCCGTCCCTCTCTTACCGCCCGCCCCCCGCCCCTACGCCCATCCTCACGCCCTGCTGCGTCCAGCAGGCCCCGGCTCGCCCCACCACCTCCGGCAGGATCTGGGTGTAAATCCGACTCCACCACCCACCAGGGGTGGGACCAGAGACCCCCGTCGTGAGGCTCAAAAGCACAGCCGCTCCGAGCAGCACCGGGAGGAGAACAGCCGCGGCCGCCCCGCCTGGGGGCTCCCCTGGATCCCAGCTGCCGGCCCCCCTGCTCGAGAGGCGGGGGGGCGCGGCCGAGGTCTGACCCTGCCGGCAGGACGGGGCACAGGCACACGCGGACACGCTCACACGTGCCCTCGTCCCAGCCGTCCCCCGGGGACCACACACTCACCGTGCGGACGTGTTTCTCAGGAGCACAGGGGCGATGACGGAAGCCGAGCCCTGAACAGACAGACAGGAGACGTGTAAACCCCGCGTCTCTTCATAACCCCAAAACCATCCTCTGGAAAACAAGACCCACGGCACCCGGTTAGTGAGCGGGCAGTGAGTGACGTCTAGACGCACGGCCTGACCTGGATAAACCCTGCTATTAGTTCTCTTAGCTCACAGCTCACTGGTCGTGATCACAGGTGGTGACCTCGTGGAAATCTTTAAAGAAACCACAGACTTCACCTGGTCTGACGAGACCACGGAAGCTCTCTTCAGGAACCTGGACGGTACGGTGACGGGAAAGCAGGGGCGGCCGGAAGGAGCCCGGCGGAACGAACGCTCACGGGCCAGGGCCAGTAACTGTCCTTAAGGCAGCTGTGCTCTCAGGAGCTCCTGAGCTGCTCCAGGTCTAGAACCGGATTACTCTGGTCCCCCGTGCGGGGGGCGCTTTGGGCGGGGCTGGGGAGGACACAGCAGCTCTTCCGACGGCAGCTCAGTCTGGGGTGACGCCGCCGCCACGACCACGTTCAAGTGCATTAAACAACACGGGAAAAGGTACGTGTGTCTCAGCCAGGTATTTCTAAACCAGCCTGAGTCCCCGAACGCGGCGGCACCTGTAATACTCGTGCTTGTCCTGCGAGTAAAGGGGCGGCTCGATGCAGGGCCGGCTGTCGATCTTCTCCTCCCAGGCCCCCTCCTTCCAGCCCTCTGCATAACCTTGCAGGACATAGACCTGGTCGATGAAGGGCCCGCCGGACTCTGCAGGAGACAAGGACCGACAGTAACGGTGACCACAGCACACACTGCGGCGATACAGAGAAGTACCACTGTATTTAACGCCACCGACTTCCCAAACAGGACTGGAGGAAGCTCATAAAAGCAGAGATGATGGAACAAGTGACCTAGGGACATGGGGGTCCCTCAGGGGATGGGAGGGCCGTCTGGGGTGGGTGTCTAGGAGCCAGCATCTCCTCTGGGCCGCTCAGTGACCCAACCTCTTACAGCATCCGGCCTTGCCTGGGCCCCCTTCTCTTTCCAGCCACACCCCCACTTCGCTGTGGGTGGGGCCAGTTCCCACGACGGCCGCAGGCTGCCCTCGCCCTGACCCTCTCCTCTCCTACAGCTGCCCCCCCGTGATGCCTGGAGCCCATGGGGGTGCTCCTTCCCTGGGACCACTGAATAGCTGACCTGCCTGGACCGTCCCCTCCGGGGCTCGTTCTTGACCCCTGTGAGGCCACTCAAACTGCATCTCCCCAAAAAGGATGCCTTCCCAGTCCACGGCCACTGCCCACCACTCTGCACCCCTCCCTGCTTTCTCGTCCTGAGGCTTTGGTCACTGCCGCGAGCGCTGCGTGTCCCCACCCCCAACAGGAGGCCCCGGAGAGCAGGGGCCTGTGTCCCTCCCACCCACTGCTCCTCCCACACCTGGAGCCTCCCAGCCACGACTCGGCGACAAGTGAAGATGTGCTCACAGGTGCAACGACGGAGCGCACTGACGAGACAGCCACAGTGAGTGACCCGGTGTCTCGTCCACACTCTCTCTGGCTTGGGCACGAGGCCTGGGCTCTGGGGCTCGTCCTACGGCGGGGCGGGGGGATGCAACACCGGGGCTGACACGCCGGCCTGGAGGCCTTCGGGGTGTGACGCCCCATGCCTGTCCCCTCTGCAGCGGTAAACCTGAGCTGGTCAAGGCGGGTCTGCCACCTCCACAGTGTCACCTGGGGACTTGGTCCCCACCCCCACGGCCTGGCCCGAGGGACACGACCTGCAGGGCGGCAGGGATGACAGCTGTCTGCCGTCACTAAGCACCCCTCGTGGCCGAGGCGCCATCACCTCGCGCTGGCAGGTCAGGGGCCGGTCCCCTGGGCGCCAGGGCCCGCGCAGACGAGACCGAGCCTGCGTCCAGGGCTGAGTCGGGTCAGGAAGGCTGCTCCCCAGCCTCAGGGTTTGCCTCCCGAGCAGGAGCGCAGACGGCAGCAGGTCGTCCGGTGGCCCTACAGCCACAGCGGAGCCCCACACGGAGAACGTCCCCGCCGGACAGGGTCTGCGGTGTGGTGAGAACAGAACCTGACGAGGAGGACGCGTGGGCCTGGCCTTGGCGGGAGCAGCGACGCTCAGGCCGCCAGGCCCTCGCACGGCAGAAGCGCTAAGGCCGCCACTCAGGAACTGTGACTCGCTCTCCCGGGCTGCTCCAGGGATTGGGGCAGAGGTGTCCCTGCCTGTTTACATCTTCTGAATAAAGCACACGTGAGCTCTAAGTACCTTCATTCTAAGAAATCGTCAACTCTTTCCTCTTAAAAACATTAAAAGGAGAAGGTTGACCAGAACCAAATGAGACACGACGTGTGGTTACACGTCTCCTCCAGCACCCAGCCAACGCCACACACGCAACATGTTTTCCTTCAGGTAAGAACAGCCTGGGGCTTCCTTGTTGGCGCAGTGGTTGAGAGTCCGCCTGCCGATGCAGGGGACACGGGTTCATACCCCGGTCTGGGAAGATCCCACATGCCGCAGAGCGGCTGGGCCCGTGAGCCATGGCCGCTGAGCCTGCGCATCCGGAGCCTGTGCTCCGCAACGGGAGAGGCCACAGCAGGGAGAGGCCCGCGTACCGCAAAAAAAAAAAAAAAAAAAAAGAACAGCCTGGCCTGCATAGGGGGAGGCCTGTGGTCCTGCCCCCCCAGTCACAGCTCCAGCTCACCAGGTGGCCGGGGTTTTCAGAGGCAAGGGGACACATAGCTCCCATGCTTCAGATCTATCTCCCTAGAAAAACTATGGACAGGTCAAAATCGCTGGCAGTGGGGGAAACGGAAGCAGGGCCCCTCCTAGGCAGAGCCAAGGCCCAAGAGGAGCCGGCCTGACGTTCACGCCCAGACCAACGCCCGCACAGCCCCAGTTACAGGACTGCCGCCCGCCTCACCTGCGATGAACTGCTCGTACTCGATGACGGGGATGTTTCTACTGAGACTTGGAAGGTCAAAGAAGTCGGCCCAGGGAATCCGGACCTGGGGAATGTCGGGGCTCGTCCAGTGGAAGAGACGGCCCCAGGGGGGCAACACCAACGCCCACTCCTCCGCCTTCCGCAGCGTCTTCAGGAGGGAGGCAACTCGGACGTACACGTCCCTGCGGAGGTTGAAGCCCTCCGGGGGGTTGACGTCGTACAGAAGATACCTGGCAGGGAGGGCAGCAGAGGGCTTCTTCAGGGCCAGGGCTCTGCACAGAAGACCCAGCACCCCACGTCCACGGCCCAGCGCCCGCCTCCAGGCATGGTCGGTAGCTTCTGGTCTGTCATGTGGAGGCAGCGGCCCACCCGTTTCTAGGGGACCGGTCACTGAAAGAGCCCGCACGGAGCAGCAGAAGACATCTCAGCATCCGTTTAACCACCAGCTAATAATTCACAGCGAAGACCAGCCGAGTCTCACAGCCAGAATCTGAGCACTCACCCTCCAGGGGTTCTCAAACGTCTTAGTCTACAGACCCCTGCACACTCTTAACGATGACTGAGGACCCCAAAGGCTACTGTTGATGTGCGTTAAATCTACCGATAACTCCTGATTTAGAATTTAAAGGAAGAACTTTAGAAAAGTATTTATGAATTCCCTTAAAAACAACAAAAATAAACGTATTACCTTTATCATTAGTATTTCCAAATTTCCAAATGAAAAGTAAGTATATTTTTCAAGACAAAAATCATGAGGGACAAGAGCGGCACTGGTTTTAATTTCTGCAAAATCTCTTTTTGGTCTGGTGATTGCTGGATCCTCCCGTCTGCTTCTTCACTCCCTGTGTTATGGTATCACAGGCCAGGTGGTCCCTGGAAAAACTCCACAGTAAACTCTCGAGAGAGTGTGTGCAAAAGGCAGATGATATCCTGGCCTTTCTACGAAAATGGCCTGGCACCTCAGGGATCCCTGGACACACTTTGAGAACGGCTGCCCTATGTAAAGGAAGACTTCTCTACACAAGCTCCAGGCAGGAGACCTCAGCTTCTGCTATGTCCTCACCACCCCCTTCTCTGCATCTCCGTTACTGCGAGGCCATGCTGTGATCCCTGGCTTGAGCCTCCAATCCCCCAAGCCTGCCAGGAAGAGGCCCATCTACCATCTTGACATCCCGCGCCCAGCAGTCTGTTTTCGGTCAAGCCCTCAGTAACTGCTGAATGGCACTGACGCTTGTCTCTTATTCCTGAGACTTATCTATGAAACAACCAACGCCTGGATGGGACGGATATTCTCTTGCAGGTAAACAAAGCTAGGCTTTCTTAAGAACCAACCCATTCGAACATCTGATTCGGGGGCTCCTCGAACTCCAGGCAAGGCCCGCATCATGTAACAGGGGGCCCCGGCCTGCCCCCTAACGCGGACCTGCAGCCTGCCCTTCCGGGGGGCTCGCGGCCCCAGGCCAGGGGTCCCGAGAGGCGAGGGGAGACCGAGGCTCCACCGCTCCGCCTCCCGGCCCTCCGAGCCCCGCCTCCCGGTTCGCCGGTCCCTGCCCACCGGCCCAGCCGAGAACGTTTACCGTCTGCGGGACGCCGCCCCCGACAAGATGTCGGCTGCTGACTGGCCGGGCCAGAACTCCTCGCCCGAGGCCGAGGCCTGCGGCCAGGATACCGCCCCGAGCAGCAAGCAGAAGACGCCGAGCGCCGCCATGGCCCCGGGCGGTCACGTACTTCCGGTGGCCGTTCCCCGCCCCGGAAGTGCAGCCCGCCCTCTTGGAGAGCGTCGTCTGTACCACGGCAACGCCACGGGGCCCACCTAGGTCAAGAGTCCTGCTCGATCCCGAGTCGGGGCGTTGCTGCGGCAGAACGGGCGGAGCCGCTGGGGGCCGAGGCGGGGCCCGGCCGAGGGGCGGGGGCGGGACTGATGGGCGGGTGGACTGGGCCGGGATGTGGGCGGGGCCGCGCGGGGTACAGGCCGGGGCGGGGCTGGCGCCGAGGGCGGGGTCACGTAGCGTAGGGCGCAGACCCCTTGACCGGCGGGCCACGGGGGCCTCCGCCTGGGCTCCGCTGCTTCCCCTCGCGCCGGACGCGTACAGGGTCAGCGTGCGGGCTGCGGAAGAGCAAGCCAGAGGACCGACCCCAGGCCCGCACGGCTG
The DNA here is from genome assembly GCF_025265405.1 of Mesoplodon densirostris. Classification (NCBI taxonomy): domain Eukaryota; kingdom Metazoa; phylum Chordata; class Mammalia; order Artiodactyla; family Ziphiidae; genus Mesoplodon; species Mesoplodon densirostris. The sequence continues at coordinate 1,363,895 of NC_082665.1, read as the reverse complement.
GCCAGGTGGGTTACTTGAGCCGCAGATCCGGCAGGCCCACCCGACGGATGGGTCCCAGCGACTCCAGCCAGTGCAGCCACCTTGCCTGTCAGGGCGTCACTCTCTGATGGCCAAAAGCAGCTTCCACACCTGCTCGCTCGTCACAGACCAGGCCTGACCCCAAGGCCCCTACAGCCCCCTGGCTCGGGAAAGACCACCACGGGGGCTCTGCGAAGTCCAGAAGCCTCCAGTGTGCAACCCCCCAGCACCCTGAGTTCCCCTCTCCAGGGACACAAACAAAACCCACATTCCTCCCTTGGACAAGACCGAATATACCCCCTTACAGACCTACATGTTCTCTCCAGGATGGGTGGCCTGTATGTAACCCCCCAGGAAAGGGAGGGCCTTTCCCTCACCCCTGAGAGCACAGAGGCCTGCAAGGTGGGATTCCCTGCCCGGCCCTCCTCGCCGGGTGCCCACAGCGCTGCAGCCACACCGGGCCACAAGTGGCCAAAGGCAGCTGGCCCCTCTCCATCGCTGCCCAGGAGTGCACTGCCCGCACTGCTGGGCATTTGGGCCATGTCGGAAGAGCAACAGGTATTTTTGTGGGCAAATATTTGCTCTTTTGAAAAGATTTGAATGCAAAGGGATGAAGGATACACTTTTTCTGTTGCTCTGGACCCAAACTGAAGCCAAAGCAGGTTTTAAAAAGTCACAAAACACCCAGCAACCAAAGATCAACGCTCCCCAGCAAGGGCCACAAGACCAGGGCGGCCCCCACCCCTCCCACTGGACATTGGGAGCTGGAGCTCCATCTGGGACGGAGCTGCCGGAAGACCTGTGATCTCCAGTGCAGGTCCTGGCCCTGCTGCAGAACCCTGGGGCCAGCATGGTGACCGCCCCGTTGTTTATTCGCAGAGGTCTAGGTGCTCTCTTTGGCCCCTCCACCATTGTTTCTTCTGGAAACAACCCCTGGTGAAAGAGTCCTGGGAACAGGAGAGCCCCGCGGGGCGCCAGGCATCCGCTGCCCAGTTCGTTATCTGAGGGAGGGGCGCCTCTTCTGCATGGGCCCCCTCCCCCCTCCCCTCCCCCTCCCTCCCCTCCCCTCCCCTCCCCTCCTCTCTCCTCCTGTATCTCCTGGTCGACCCCTGGATTATGGTCTTTACCAGGAATGACCCAGGAGAGGTTTTATGAGTCTTTAAGAGAAAAAAAGAAATCTTTATACAAGTAATTGAAAGTAGGTTCCTTCTTCCCCCTGCACCACACTCTTCCCAGTGGTTAAGGTTTGTTAACTGGGTGTCAGGTTTCTGGACCCCTCACCTCTGAGAAAGCACTCCCTCTCACTCCATCCCCAGGTGCTTCCACCCTTCCAGCGGCAGCCTGTCTACCCACAGCGTCTTGGCCACAAGAGGGCAAGAGAGTCCTTCCCCAAGGCCGTCGGAGGCCATGGAGGCAGTTAGAGGAAGGGCCCCGCCCTGAGGCTCCTGGGAGCCTCCAGACACAGAGGAAGGAGCGGGGTTTGGAGCTGGGCCCAGCAGGGGAACCCAGGTGAGTCCATCTGGCCCAAGTCTTCCCTGCCCAGCGAACCCAGGAGCTACTCCAGGCCCCATGGCCCAGTCCAGCGGACCGCAAAGAGGAGCCCAGGATCCACACCTGAGGTGGGAGAAGGAAGGCCCTTGGCGTGGGGCCCAGGCAAGCGTGTCCTGTGAGTTCTGGGGCCACCGCAGGTCTCAGAAGGGTCAGTCCTGGGCACCCTGGGTCCCGACACTGGTGGGGAAGACACAAGAGCAACTCCGAGCTGGGAATCTCCAAAGGGGGTTGGAGAGATTCTTCTGGAAACCAGATTCCAGGGCGAGTCCCTGCCCAGAGCTGGGGACCCTGCTCTGAGCAGACGGCCGCGGTGGGGGGAGGCCCCTTTTCAGAGAAGGGAGCAGATGGTGCTTTGGGGGGAGCCCAGTGCCCTGCACCGCCCCCCAGCTTTGTCTAGTCGTGTCCGCAGTTTGACCACGTTCACAAACACCCCCAGCCCACCTGGGGGCAGCCCAGGGGTGGGGGGGTGCAGAAGGTGACAGGGGAAGGGCAGCCTCAGGGCTGCCTGGCCCTGCACGGGGTAGGGGCGCCGAGGGTCAGTGAGAACAAGGCGGGGCTGGGCGCCGGGAGCAGGATAGGCAGCCAGTGACGAGAACGTGCCAAGGTTGCAATAACGTGAACCTGGACGCGGGACGCAGGCAGCCTCCTCCTGTGGAGGAGACTGGACGTTTAGGCCCCGCCCCTGCGAAGCCTGAGGCTTGGTGGAGGGTCCCAGGATCCCGAAGAGCAGCTCTCCTGGGGTCGCCGGCACCCCAATACACACATTTCTCACCGATGCTTTCCAGGGCACAGAGTGAGTTACCAGATCTCTGTGTTACAAGCTTCGGGACTTAGTGTGGAATCCTGCCCCCCTTGCTCATCACGATTCCTGGAAACAAAGTCCTGGCGTTTGTCCCTGGACGGGCACAGGGCAGCTGACCGCTGTCGGAGTCAGTTCTGGGCAGGGAGCTTCTGGGTTGGGCTCTGTGGCCATAGGCCACATGCCAGAAGCATTTCTTAACAGGAGCACCTGGGGGTTGCCTGCCAGGACCTCCCTAGTGGCACAGCCGAGGTGCCCGCGTGACCCAGGCCACCAGGTGACCAAGTTGTGGGCTGCCGGGGGTTTCCTGGGGGCGTGTGGATTCCTGTGGTCAGCACGTGGGCCCAGCATCCCTGGGTGGCCTGCCCACAGAGGGGCCTGCCCTCCAGGGTGGCGGCTCACAGCACGTGCAGGAAGGGTGCTCCGGGGCTTCCCGGGGGTCCACAGTGAGAACGTGACGGGGTGCTGTCCCGCTGGCCGCTCTGCAGGGACGCTGCGCCTGGGTGTGATGCTGCAGGCCCAGAAGCCCCCCGGCTGGGCTGGGTTCCCCACCTGGCCTGTCCATGGGATGGAAGGGCCTCTCTTTCCTGGGGTGCAGTCGGGGGAAGCTAGACCCAGTGTGAAAGTCAGCCTGTCACGTCCCCCCAAAACAGAGGCTGTGCTGTGTCAGTTCATGGAAACAAAAATTGGTCACCCCCAACACAGGTGACTCAGAAAGTTATTTAGTCACGTTCTGGGTCCCCAGTTCTGGCTCTGGATGCCGGATCCCTGTCCATGCCTCAGGAGTGGGGGGCAGGACCCCGAAAACATCTGTGTCTCCATGGAAGCCTCCCTTCCAGCCCAGCTGGGAGGTGGGCTGCAGGGGTGGGAAACCGTGTCTCCCCCAAGCAGAGGGCTACCAGGTCGTGGGGGACAGGGGACTGTGAGAATTTGTCCTACAGCCTTTCTGGGATAAAAACACCAGCAAATGTCAAAAAGTGCGTAATTTGTTTTATCTAACAGGCTGCTTATTTACGTTGGGAGGGCAGGGTTCTCTCAGATGATTGTGTCAACGGAAGCACAGGCAGAGCCAGGAGGGGGTCTGGGGCTCCTCCTTGGAATGAGGCAGAACGGGGACTTCTGTGGATTCTCGAGGAGGCCCTACCGCAGAGCATGGGGTGACAGCTCCACGTGACCCCTGCCCTGTTTGGCCTGTGCTCTGTCTGGCCTGGATTGCATATTCTTCCAGCTGAGCTCCAGAAACTCAGAGGGTGGACTTTGGGGGGCAGCTTTTAGACCAGCCCTTGAGAACTTGGACAGGGGGTGGAGGGGCCTTTGTCCCAAGAACCCCTGGCCTAATCATTACAGCTGAGACACAATCCCCCCAGACCCCCCAGGTGACCCCCACTATGGTCCCCATTCCTTCCCTCTGTTCCCTCCTCACCCCAGATGGAGTGGCTGTCACTGTCTGGTGTCGTGGTAACCCCCCATCGCATCCCCGTGTCCCCCCATCAATCTCCCTTCTCCATCAGGTCGTGTCCCCACCCCTGCTCAGCCTTGTCTCTATAGGTGCTGGAGGTCCAGGCTCACCTTCTGGGTCCAGGAGCCCCAGACCCTCCTCCTGGCTCTGCCTGTGCTTCTGTTGACACAATCATCTAAGAGAACCCTGCCCTCCCAACGTAAATAAGCAGCCTGTTAGATAAAACAAATTACGCACTTTTTGACATTTGCTGGTGTTTTTATCCCAGAAAGGCTGTAGGACAAATTCTCACAGTCCCCTGTCCCCCACGACCTGGTAGCCCTCTGCTTGGCGGAGACACGGTTTCCCACCACTGCAGCCCACCTCCCAGCTGGGCTGGAAGGGAGGCTCCCATTGAGACACAGATGTTTTCGGGATCCTGCCCCCCAGCAGAAAACCCACCTTGCTCAAGGTTCCGAGCTTGAGCTTTGAGAAGCTGCCAGGGGCTGTGAGGAAGGGTACCTTCGGCATGGGCCCTGTGTGCTGCTGGGGTTTATAATTTTCTTTTTTCAGACGCACCAACAATTGTCGTATCATCATTCACTGAAAAAGGTATCCTTTCTTCACTGACGTGAACCGCTACCTTCATCATGAGCTAACTTCCCACAAACGTGGTTCAGTCTCTGGTCTTTCAGTGCTGACCAATGTGTCAATTTCTGCACAATAACAGTGCGTGAATTACGATGGTTTTTACAGCAAGTTCCTTCTCATGTCGTTTTAAAAATATGTCTCAATGGACCTTGCACATTTTCTCTTCCACGTGAAGTTTAGAATTAGCTGTTTCAAACCAACCCTGTTGGCAGTTTTATTGGGATCACACTGAGTGTGTGGGCACAATTTAGAAAACTGACGTTGGTGTGACAGGGAACCCTGCTCAGGAAGGGGTCTGTCTGGCGACTTGTTTAGAACTTCAGTAATGTTTCTAGTTTTCTTTTAAGTCAGAATCGCTCAGTTCTTGGTTTATTCCTGGGTTTTGCTGCTATTACAAATGGGACACTTTTTCTCATGAAAGGTTATAATTATATACTGCCGTTTTAATAAATGCTATTGTTTTTGTAAGTTGACCTTAAAATTGGCCACTTTTGATTCTGATGGTTTGCCATTTGATTGTTTTGGATTTTCTAGACAAATAGTCATATCATTATGCAAATAATTATATTTTTATCTCTGCCTTTCTAGTATTTGTACTTCACATATATATATTCTGGTATTATTATATTCACTAGGACTCTAACATGAAATCGAGTATCTTTCTTTTGTTTCTAACTGTAACGTGAATGGCTCTAATGCACGGGTCTGTAAACTATGGCCAAAAGGCCAAATCCAGCCCACGGTTGGTAGTTTCTCTTTCTAAATAAAGTTTTATTGGCACAGAGCCCCTTGCACTCATTTGCATATTGTCTAATGCCTTGTGATGTCACATAGTTGGGACAGTGACCATGTGGCCCCCAAACCTAAAATGTTTGCTATCTCACCCTTTATAGAAGTTTTCTTAAACTTCTGTTCTAATGTATTAGCACAATATTTGTTAGAGTTTGAGGAATTTTCCTCCCATTCTTGGCTTCCTGAAGATCTTGCAGCTGTGTATGCTTGAAATTCGGTAAAGAATGTTAACTGGTACCAAATGCTTTTGGGGGGACTGACTCTCTTTCGAAACGATGGAGGATTTTCTTCTTTTTCATCTCTTAACATAGCAAATTGAACTAACAGATTTTATAATGTAGACTCATCCTTGCAATCCTGAGATAAGCTTTACTTGCTCCTGTATTGGATTGTATTGGATTCTGTCGATGCTTTTATTTAGAGTAATTCCATCCCTTTATAAATCATGTGTCCCTATTGACATGTGTGTGTCTGTGTGTGTGTGATCCCCACCATTGGTTTTTCAGGGGTTTGACTAGCTATATAGAGTAAACTGCGATGCTTCTGTCTTTTCTGTGCCTCGGAATAATGTTAACTCTTCATAACAATTCATCTGTATTGAGCTCTTACTCTGCAATAGGGGCATTTCTATATATTTTACATGTGTTAATAACCTTCAGGTCAACCCTATGAATTAGGCACTATTTTCACGTCCATTTGACAGATGGGGAAACTGAGGCACAGAGCGTTCCAGTGGCCATCCCAAGATCACCTTGCTGGTAGGAGGTGGAGATGGAATTAGAACTCGGCAGCTGGTCTCCAGGGCTTATATTCCTAAATTCTGTCCCTCCTTTGCAGAGAGATTATACCTTAAAGGTCTTGGAAACACATAAAACTGCCTGTGCCTGGTGCCTTTTTAAGGATAAAATTGTGGCTACTTTTTTTTTCTGTGCCCCCCCCCTACCATCGGAATGACCAGATCTCCTGTTTCTACTTGAGTCAATTTTGTGCTTTATATTTTCCAAGAAAATTATTCACTTAGTCTAGATTTTAAAATTTATCACTACAAGCTGGAACATGATAGTTTCATAGTTTTTAAATCCCCCATTCTCTTTTCTCCTTTCTCCCTTCATTCTGGGGATGGTTTGTGTGTCCCAGGTGTGGCCCCCCGAGGTCTCCTGAGTGAGATTTGGTAACAGGGACAGTGGTTGATTGTGAACTGCAGCCAGTGGGCTCTGTGGGTGCTCTCACATTAATGCCTGTTCCGCCCAGCAGAACTTGAAAGGAAAATTGCTATAATTACTGAGTCGCTTTGGTTTTCAGCATTTATCCAAGTTACCTTTATTCCAGAGTTTAGCTTATACATCCAGCAGAGAATGTGTCTGATGGCACAGAGGAAAAAATTGTCAATGTGAGGTTACTGAACATTTTAAAAAGATGACACAGATGTTTTTAATAATAACCTGTCTAAAATTACTTGAAAAGTTCCCTTCTCTGAATTTTGTTAATTGATGGAAATGTGCTGAGAATGGTGCTTTTAAGAAGGATATAATAGGTTATGTCTACCAAAACCAGTTCAAAATCTGGGCAGCATCTGGGTAACTGAGTGGTGTTAACACCTTGCAAAACCATGATACAAACAGGGTCTCAGAAGATGAAAGAGACGGCAGTGTGAGCATGCAGTTAGCTGTGGTCGGTGCCTGGGGTGAGGCAGGTCTGCAGACCATGGGCCTGAGCTGTTTCCTCTGGGGAAGATAGCGTGCTTCTGGCAGGAGCCGCTGGAGCAGGGCCAGAGCTGGAGAAAGCAGGCCAGGCTCTTATCACAGTCCTTGTCTGTGGGAACCTTCTGGACCAGAGAGTCACATCTGGGCCAACATCTCCAAAGGGGCTTAGAGCCAGAGCCCCAGACAGGACCGGGGAACGCAGGGTGCTGGGGCGACTTCACAATCAAATAGAATTTGTATCAAATATCAAGTATTAGAATACAGTAATTAAAGCCAACACGCGCTAAAGGCTTGTCAAATGCCTGGCGGGGCTGGTGGTCACAGGCAATGGTCTTTGAGCCTCTATGTGTTGGTGAGGCCTCTTGGCTGCAAAAACAGACCTGAACTCCCAGGGACTCGAAGTTAAGGAAGAATGTCCTGCCTAATCAAACTTCAAAGCTTTTGCACAGCAAAGGAAACCCTCAACAAGACAAAAAGACAACCTAGAGAATGGGAGAAAATATTTGCAAACGATGTGACTGACAAGGGGTTAATTTCCAAAATATTCAAACGACTCCTACAACTCAATATCAGTTAGAAGATCTAAATAGACATTTCTCCAAGGAAGACATACAAATGGCCAACAGGAACATGGAAAGATGCTCAACATTGCTAATCGTTAAGAGAAATGCAAACCAGAATCACAATAAGGTACAACCTCACACATGTCAGAATGGCCATCATTAAAAAGTCTACAAATGATAAATGCTGGAGAAAAAGGAACCCTCCTACAGTGTTGGTGGGAGTGTTAACTTGGCAAGCCACTGTGGAAAAACAGTACGGAGCTTCCTTAAAAAACTAAAAATAGAGCTACCGTATGGTCCAGCAATCCCACCCCTGGCTATATATCCAGACAAAACTATAATTCAGAAAGATATATGTACCCCTATGTTCATAGCAGCATTATTCACAGTAGCCAAGACATGGAAACAACGTAAATGTCCATCAACAGATGAATGGATAAAGATGTGGTACATATATACAATGGAATACTACTCAGCCATAAAAAAGAATAAAATAATGCCATTTGCAGCAGCACGGATGGACCTAGAAATTATCAATATCATACTAAGTGAAGTAAGTCAGAAAGAGAAAGACAAATACAAATGATACAAATGAATCTATATACAAAACAGAAAGAGACAGAAAACAAATTTATGGTTACCAAAGCGTGGGGGGAGAGATAAATTAGGAACTTGGGATTAACAGATACACACTACTATATATAACAACACGGATTTACTATATAACGCAGGGAACAATATTCAATATCATATAATAACCTATAATGGAAAATAATCTGGAAAAATATATATATATACACACATAACTGAATCACTTTGCTGTACACCTGAAACTAACACAATATTGTAAATCAACTATGCTTCAATTTTAAAACGAGAAGAATGTCCTGGGGTCCAGAGCAGACAGGCAGAGTGGGAGAGAGGAACGAAGTCTGGAGGCCACTCTGACGCTCCCAGTCCTCTGTGTCTCTGTCTCCCCGTCTCCCTCCCCTTCCCCCGTTCCCGTCTTGTCCCCCAACCCCGCCTCACTTTCTCTCTTTCTCTCTTTCCATCTCTCCATGTCTCTCTACTCTCCCCGTGGGGGCACTCACGGCTCAGCCACATAAGCTGGCAGAACACACTTCTAGAAGGATGGGATGAGCACTGAGTAGAGAGGCCCCATGGAACCCCTGGGAGCCAGACGTACAGGAGGTGGAGATCGCAGAATTCAGTGGCCTTTAGAAGCTGCCTGGTTTTACAGATACAGGAAAGTGTAAAGTAAGCACCAGGCTCCTGCACATAAGAAGTTTTTGGAGACAGGTCTGGGCCTGGGCTCCTGGGAGGTGTGGGTCCAGCATTTATACTCACACCGTCACCACCCCACTGAGCTTCCTGGGACCCCCAACCCCCCCAGAATGATGAGGGTCTGGGTCTGGGAGAACTTCCCAGAGCTAGCTGGTCCATCTGGGCCCCTGGAGGCATTTGAGAATTATCCCATCAGAGACCACGGGTGGAATTTCCATTGTCTAACCAGACGACTTAGAGCAAACCACAACTTTCTATCTTCATCTCATGAAACTGGGAAAGCCTAGATCATGAGAATGTCAGGAAAATTCCTTTGAAAGCTAGCAGGAGCTGTGCCTACAGCTGAGGGTGGTCAGCGCCCTGGGACTCTTCTCTGCCCGGATTCACCCCCAGACATCTAGCTTGCCCCTGTCCCGCCAGAACAGACCCCCCGAGGCCCCGTCCGTCCATCCATCAGCCCCTCCTGCAGGGCCGTCCCTCTCTGTCTGGTGCCTTACTTCCCCCCAGGGAGGCCCACCAGCAGGTTCCAGCATGGGGCTGGGGCTGGGGCCCGAGCCCTGTGGTGGGTCAGAGGGCGCCCAGGTCCCTGTCTGCCCGAGGCTGGGGACAGGCTCTGGGCCCGGCTGGCCCTGAGCAGCCTTTAGCTCAGCCGGGACCTGCTGTGGGAGCTGCCTGGTGCCGCTGCTGCTGCTCGAGTCAGTGTCAGCCCAGAGCCCAGGGGCTGTGACCCCCTCAGCTGGGACACCTACGGGAGAAGCCACAGCCAAGCAGTGCTGGCACCGTGAACCCAGTGGGTGCCTGGCGCTTCCCGTCCTGCCTTGTGGACGTAACCAAGGCCCATCCAAAGCATTGGTGTCGCCAAGGGGAAGGGACGGATGTGTCTTGGGGGTTGGGGGGAAGGGGAATGGAAGATTCTGACGGCGGGGGAGGGGTGGGAATTTGGGGTTTCGATGTGAATTCTAATAATCCTGGCAGTGCCGCCTGCACTGAGCAGTTAAAATATTTGCTTGGAGATGCTGATGTTTTAAAGTTCAGCCTCACGAGACCTTCAAGATGGCGGAGGAGTGAGATGTGGAGATCACCTTCCTCCCCACAGATACACCAGAAATTCATCTACACGTGGAACCACCCCTACAGAACACCTACTGAACGCTGGCAGAAGACCTCAGACCTCCCAAAAGGCAAGAAACTCCCCACGGGGCTTCCCTGGTGGCGCAGTGGTTCAGAGTCCGCCTGCCGATGCAGGGGACACGGGTTCGTGCCCCGGGCCGGGAAGATCCCACATACCACGGAGCGGCTGGGCCCGTGAGCCATGGCCGCTGAGCCTGCGCGTCCGGAGCCTGTGCTCCGCAACGGGAGAGGCCACAACAGCGAGAGGCCCGTGTACCGAAAAAAAAGAAAAGAAAAGAAACTCCCCACATACCTGGGTAGGGCAAAAGAAAACAGAATAAACAGAGACGAAAGGATAGGGCCGGGACCTGCACCAGTGGGAGGGAGCCATGAAGGAGAAACGGTTTCCACACACTAGGAGCCCCTTCGCGGGCGGAGACTGCGGGTGGCGGAGGGGGAAAGCTTCGGAGCCGCGGAGGAGACCGCAGCCACAGGGGTACGGAGGGCAAAGCAGAGAGATTCCCGCACAGAGGACCGGTGCCGACCGCCACCCACCAGCCCGAGAGGCTTTTCTCCTCACCGACCGGGGCAGGCGGGGCTGGGAGCTGAGGCTCGGGCTTCAGTCAGAGCGCACTGGCGGCGTGAACACAGCCTGAAGGGAGTTAGTGCGCCACGGCCGGGAGGGAGTCCGGGGAAAAGTCTGGAGCTGCCGAAGAGGCAAGAGACTTTTCCTTCCCTCTTTGTTTCCTGGTGCGTGAGGAGAGGGGATTCAGAGCGCTGCTGAAAGGAGGAGCTCCAGAGACGGGCGCGAGGCGCGGCTGAAAGCGCGGACCCCAGAGACGGGCGTGGGACGCTGGGGCTGCTGCTGCCGCCACCAAGAAGCCCGTGTGCGAGCGCAGGTCACTCTCCACACCTCCCCTCCCGGGAGCCTGTGCTGCCCGCCACTGCCACGGTCCCGGGCTCCACAGACAACATCCCCGGGAGAACGCACGGGCGCGCCTCGTGCTGACGCAACGTCACGTCGGCGACGCACGCTCGCCCCGCCTCCGTGCCCCTCCCTCCCCCGCGGCCTGAGGGAGCCAGAGCGCCCGAATCAGCGGCTCCTTTAACCCCGTCCTGTCTGAGCGAAGAACAGACGTCCTCCGGCGACCTCCACGCAGAGGCGGGGCCGAATCCAAAGCTGAGCCCCGGGAGCTGTGCGAACAGAGAAAGGGAAATCTCTCCCAGCAGCCTCAGGAGCCCCTGATTAAATCTCCACAGTCAATTTCATGTACCCTGCATCTGTGGAATACCTGAATAGACAACGAGTCATCCCAAAATTCAGGCAGTGGACTTTGGGAACAACTGTAGACTTGGGGTTTGCTTTCTGCACCTAATTTTTTTCTGGTTTTATGTTTATCTTAGTTTAGTATTTAGTTTTATTATCACTGGTAGATTCCTTTATTGATTTGGTTGCTCTCTTCCTCCTTTTTAAAAAATATATAGATATATATATATATTTTTCCTTTTTCTTTTTTTGTGAGTGTGTATGTGTATGCTTCTTTGTGTGATTTTGTCTGTATAGCTTTGCTTTTACCATTTGTCCTAGGGTTATGTCTGTCCATGTTTTTGTTGTTGTTTGTTTGTTTTAGTATAGTTTTTAGCACTTGTGATCATTGGTGGATTTGTTTTTTCGTTTGGTTGCTCTCTTCTTTTTTTCTTTTTTTTATTACTTAAATTTTTTTTTATTTTTAATAATTATTTTTTATTTTAATAACTTCTGTTCTTTCTTTCTTTTTCTTTCCTTCTTTCTTTATCTTCCTTTCTTTCTTTCTTTCTTTTTTAATCCCTTTTCTTCTGAGCCGTGTGGCTGACAGGGTCTCGGTGCACTGGCCGGGTATCAGGCCTGTGCCTCTGAAGTTGGAGAGCCGAGTTTAGGACATTGGTCCACCAGAGACCTCCTGGCTCCACATAATATCAAACAGCAAAATCTCTCCCAGAGATCTCCATCTCAACACTAAGACCCAGCTCCACTCAATGACCAGCAAGCTAAAGTGCTGGACACCCTATGCCAAACAACTAGCAAGACATTAGTAGATAGGCTGCCTAAAATCTTATTAAGGTCACAGACACCCCAAAACACCCCATCGGACATGGTCCTGCCCACCAGAAAGACAAGATCCAGCCTCATCCACCAGAACACAGGCACCAGTCCCCTCCACCAGTAAGCCTACACAATCCACTGAACCAACTGTAGCCACTGGGGGCAGACACCAAAAATGGTAACTACGAACCTGCAGCCTGCGAAAAGGAGACCCCAAACACAGTAAGTTAAGCAAAATGAGAAGACAGAGAAGCACACAGCAGATGAAGGACCAAGGTAAAAACCCACCAGACCTAACAAATGAAGAGGAAATAGGCAGGCTACCTGAAAAAGAATTCAGAATAATGATAGTAAAGATGATCCAAAATCTTGGAAATAGAATAGAGAAAATGCAAGAAACATTTAACAAGGACCTAGAAGAACTGAAGAGCAAACAAACAACAATGGACAACACAATAAATGAAATTTAAAATTCTCTAAAAGGAATCAATAGCAGAATAACTGAGGCAGAAGAACGGATAAGTGACCTGGAAGATAAAATAATGAAAATAGCTACTGCAGAACAGAATAAAGAAAAAAGAATGAAAAGAATTGAGGACAGTCTTAGAGACCTCTGGAACAACATTAAACGCACCAACATTTGAATTATAGGGGTTCCAGAAGAAGAAGAGAAAAAGAAAGGGACTGAGAAAATATTTGAAGATATTATAGTTGAAAACTTCCCTAATATAAGAAAGGAAATAGTCAATCAAGTCCAGGAAATGCAGAGAGTCCCATACAGGATAAATCTGAGGAGAAACACACCAAGACACGTGTTAATCAAACTATCAAAAATTAAATACGAAGAAAAAATATTAAAAGCAGCAAGGGAAAAACAACAAATAACACACAAGGGAATCCCCATAAGTTTAACAGCTGATATTTCAGCAGAGACTCTGCAAGCCAGAAGGGAGCAGAAGGACATATTTAAAGTGATGAAAGGGAAAAACCTACAACCAAGATTGCTCTACCCAGCAAGGATCTCATTCAGATTTGATGGAGAAATTAAAACCTTTACAGACAACAAAAGCTAAGAGAATTCAGCACCACCAAACCAGCTTTACAACAAATGCTAAAGGAACTTCTCTAGGCAAGAAACACAAGAGAAGGAAAATACCTACAATAACAAACCCCAAACAATTAAGAAAATGGTAATAGGAACATACATATTGATAATTACCTTAAATGTAAATGGATTAAATGCTCCAACCAAGAGACATAGACTGGCTGAATAGATACAAAAACAAAACCTGAATATATGCTGTCTACAAGAGACCCACTTCAGACCCAGGGACACACACAGACTGAAAGTGAGGGGATGGAAAAAGATATTCCATGCAAATGGAAATCAAAAGAAAGCTGGAATAGCAATTCTCATATCAGACAAAATAGACTTTAAAGCAAAGACTATTAGAAGAGACAAAGAAGGACACTACATAATGATCAAGGGATCAATCCAAGAAGAAGATATAACAACTGTAATATTTATGCACCCAACATAGGAGCACCTCAATACATAAGGCAAATGCTAACAGCCATAAAAGGGGAAATCAACAGTAACACAATCATAGTAGGGGACTTAACAACCCATTTTCACCAATGGACAGATCATCCAACATGAAAATAAATAAGGAAACACAAGCTTTAAATGATACATTAAACAAGATGGACTTAATTGATATTTATAGGACATTCCATCCAAAAACAACAGAATACACTTTCTTCTTAAGTGCTCATGGAACATTCTCCAGGATAGATCATATCTTGGGTCACAAATCAATCCTTGATAAATTTAAGAAAATTGAAATCGTATCAACTATCTTTTCCGACCACAACACTATTAGACTAGATATCAATTACAGGAAAAAATCTGTAAAAAATACAAACACATGGAGGCGAAACAATACACTACTTAATAACCAAGAGATCACTGAAGAAATCAAAGAGGAAATCAAAAAATACCTAGAAAAAAATGACAATGGAGACACGATGACCCAAAACCTATGGGATGCAGCAAAAGCAGCTTTAAGAGAGAAGTTTACAGCAGTACAATCCTACCTCAAGAAACAACAAACATCTCAAACAAACAACCTAAACTTACACCTAAAGCAATTAGAGAAAGAAAAACAAAAAACTCCCAAAGTTAGCAGAAAGAAAGAAATCATAAAGGTCAGATCAGTAATAAATGGAAAAGAAATGAAGGAAACAATAGCAAAGATCAAGAAAACTAAAAGCTGGTTCTTTGAGAAGATAAACAAAATTGATAAACCATTAGCCAGACTCATCAAGAAAAAAAGGGAGAAGACTCAAATCAATAGAATTAGAAATGAAAAAGGAGAAGTAACAACTGACACTGCAGAAATACAAAGGATCATGAGAGATTACTACAAGCAACTCTATGCCAATAAAATAGACAACCTGGAAGAAACGGACAAATTCTTAGAAAAGCACAACCTTTCGAGACTGAACCAGGAAGAAATAGAAAATATAAACAGACCAATCACAAGCACGGAAATTGAAACTGTGATTAAAAATCTTCCAACAAACAAAAGCCCAGGACCAGATGGCTTCACAGGTGAAATCTATCAAACATTTAGAGAAGAGCTAACATCTATCCTTCTCAAACTCTTCCAAAATATAGCAGAGGGAGGAACACTCCCAAATTCATTCTATGAGGCCCCCATCACCCTGATACCAAAAGCAGACAAAGATGTCACAAAGAAAGAAAACTACAGGCCAAGATCACTGATGAACATAGATGCAAAAATCCTCAACAAAATACTAGCAAACAGAATCCAACGGCACATTAAAAGGATCATACACCATGATCAAGTGGGGTTTATTCCAGGAATGCAAGGATTCTTCAGTATATGCAAATCAATCAATGTGATATACCATATTAACAAATAGAAGCAGAAAAACCATATGATCATCTCAATAGATGCAGAAAAAGCTTTCGACAAAATTCAACACCCATTTATGATAAAAACCCTGCAGAAAGTAGGCATAGAGGGAACTTTCCTCAACATAATAAAGACCATATATGACAAACCCACAGCCAACATCATTTTCAATGGTGAAAAACTGAAACCATTTCTACTAAGATCAGGAACAAGACAAGGTTGTCCACTCTCACCACTATTATTCAACATAGTTTTGGAAGTTTTAGCCACAGCAATCAGAGAAGAAAAAGAAATAAAAGGAATCCAAATCAGAGAAGAAGAAGTAAAGCTGTCCCTGTTTGTAGATGACATGATACTATACATAGAGAATCCTAAAGATGCTAACAGAAAACTACTAGAGCTAATCAATGAATTTGGTAAAGTAGCAGGATACAAAATTAATGCACAGAAATCTCTTGCATTCCTATACACTAATGATGAAAAATCTGAAAGAGAAATTAAGGAAACACTCCCATTTACCATTGCAACAAAAAGAAAAAATACCTAGGAATAAACCTACCTAGGGAATCAAAAGACCTGTATGCAGAAAACTATAAGACACTGATGAAAGAAATTAAAGATGATACAAACAGATGCAGAGATATACCACGTTCTTGGATTGGAAGAATCACCATTGTGAAAATGACTACATTACCCAAAACAATCTACAGATTCAATGCAATCCTTATCAAACTACGAATGACATTTTTCACAGAACTAGAACAAAAAATTTCACAATTTGTATGGAAACACAAAAGACCCAGAATAGGCAAAGCAATCTTGATAAAGAAAAATGGAGCTGGAGGAATCAGGCTCCCTTACTTCAGACTATACTACAAATGTACAGTGATCAAGACAGTATGGTACTGGCACAAAAACAGAAATATAGATCAATGGAATAGGATAGAAAGCCTAGAGATAAACCCACACACCTATGGTCACCTTATTTTTGATAAAAGAGGTAAGAATATACAATGGAGAAAAGACAGCCTCTTCAATAAGTGGTGCTGGGACAACTGGACAGGTACATGTAAAAGTATGAAATTAGAACACTCCCTAACACCATACACAAAAATAAACTCAAAATGGATTAAAGACCTAAATGTAAGGCCAGACACTATAAAACTCTTAGAGGAAAACATAGGTAGAACACTCTATGACATAAATCACAGCAAGATCCTTTTTGACCCACCTCCTAGAGGAATGGAAATCAAAACAAAAATAAACAAATGGGACCTCATGAAACTTCAAAGCTTTTGCACAGCAAAGGAAACCATAAACGAGATGAAAAGACAATCCTCAGAATGGGAGAAAATATTTGCAAATGAAGCAACTGACAAAGGATTAATCTCCAAAATTTACAAACAGCTCATGCAGCTCAACATAAAAAAAAAACAAACAAACAACCCAATCCCAAAATGGGCAGAAGACCTAAATAGACATTTCTCCAAAGAAGATATACAGATTGCCAACAAACACATGAAAGGATGCTCAACATCCTCTAATCATTAGAGAAATGCGAATCAAAACTACAATGAGGTATCACCTCCCACCAGTCAGAATGGCCATCATCAAAAAATCTACAAACAATAAATGCTGGAAAAGGTGTGGAGAGAAGGGAACCCTCTTGCACTGTTGGTGGGAATGTAAATTGCTACAGCCACTATGGAGAACAGTACAGAGGTTCCTCAAAAAACTAAAAATAGAACTACCATACGACCCAGGAATCCCACTACTGGGCATATACCCTGAGAAAACCATAATTCAAAAAGAGTTATGTACCACAATGTTCATTGCAGCTCTATTTACAATAGCCAGGACATGGAAGCAATCTAAGTGTCCTTAGACAGATGAATGGATAAAGAAGATGTGGCACATATATACAATGGAATATTACTCAATCATGAAAAGAAATGAAATTGAGTTATTTGTAGTGAGGTGGATGGACCTAGAGTCTGTCATACAGAGCGAAGTAAGTCAGAAAGAGAAAAACAAATACCGTATGCTCACACATATATATGGAATCTTAAAAAAAAAAGCGGTTCTGAAGAACCTAGGAGCAGGACAGGATTAAAGACTCAGATGTAAAGAATGGACTTGAGGACACGGGGAGGGCGAAGGGTAAGCTGGGACGAAGTAAGAGAATGGCATGGACATATATACACTACCAAATGTAAAATAGCTAGCTAGTGGGAAGCAGCCGCAGAGCATGGGAGATCAGCTCGGTGCTTTGTGACCACCTAGAGGGGTGGGATAGGAAGGGTGGGAGGGAGGGAGACGCAAGAGGGAAGAGATATGGGAACATATGTATATGTATAGCTGATTCACTGTGTTATAAAGTAGAAACTAACACACCATTGTAAAGCAATTATACTCCGATGAAGATGTTAAAAAAAACTAAAGTTCGGCCTCACAGCAGCCAGACGCAGGGGCAGGAGGAGGGGTGGGAAGCAGTCCTGGGTATTTTTATCCCCAAATATGGGGCAGAGTAGCTACCCTCCCTCTCCGAGGAAGTGCCTCTGCCCTTGGCCAGGGAAGTGTCCCCCAGACTCGCCCGGTGCTGTGATGTGGCCCCGGGGACTGGCCTCACACCCTGGAGTGTGGACAGGCCCTCCGCCATCCCGAGGGAAACAGTTATCTCCCTCATCAGAGGCGGGCGGCCAGATGCGTCCCTGGGGTTCCGAGGAGCACGGAGAATCCATCAGTGTCCGCGGTGGAGAGTCTGCCGGCCGGATGGATTTTCCTTCTGTTCCCGTGAGCTTGGCGTGTCCCCCGACCGTGCTCACGTCCAGCGGCGGCCGACTGCTCTTTTCGGAGCGCCCGTGTAGTCTGCGGAAGGAAGGGGTGTAGGCTCCAGCCGGGCCGCCCCCGCTGGACTGCAGCTCGCATCCCCGACCCCAGCCCCCTTGCTGGACCGAGCGCCTTTCACTCTGTCTCCCAGACGTGGGGTGGCGAGTCGCCCCGTGCACTCCTGGACCCGAACCCTTTCTGCGCCATCTGCAGGGTCTGCTGTGCCCAGAGGTGGGCGGGGTCCGAAGACCGCGCAACGGCTCTCAGACGACAGGTCGTGCCGCCCCACGCTCGCGGTGGCTGGGCCGGGGAAAGGACAGTCGTGCCTCCCAGCCAGGACAGCAGCCAGGGAGTCATGGTTTCTGTGTTGTCCTCTGAGCCCAGTCCCCACAGGGTGACCTGGCGTGGGCCAGGCAGCACCATACGCGTGTCTGTTTCAGGAGCGGAGCCGGGATCAGGGACCCGACTCTGCGTGGGGCAGTGCGCAGGCTGCCCTGCCCTGTGACAGCTGTGAAAAGGTCGCCTGGAACCAAGGGCCATCACGGTCCCCCCCACCCCCGCCCCCGGTCTCTGCAGAGCCGGGGCTGGGTGCGCTCTCCACAGGCCGGCGCCAGCCTCAGCACGGGGCTCCCTACGGTGGACGTGCCGCTGCCTCAGTTGGCAGACCTGGGTCCCCGTCCCGCCTCCACGGTCCGTCCCAGGCGCCTGCACACCAGCTCCTCCTGTGGGATTCCACCTCGTCCCGAACAACCCAGAACAAAAGCAGAGGCAGCTCGGCGCTGCGCTCCACGTGCAGAATCAAGTCCAAACTCGGTCCCACGACCTTTCTAGCCGTGTGCGCCCCCATGCCCTCTGACCCCGTGTGCCAGCCAGACCTCAGGCTTTCCTGCCCGTCTGCAGCGTCCTGTCCCAGGCCAGCTCCGCAGCCCTCCATTCAGGTCAGGAAACACTGCTGTGAAAAAGCATGGACGTGATCAGATTTACGCACTTAACACCTCAGACGTGTGAGTGTACGTGTGTAGGTACACGTCTTATATGTGTGTAGTTAAAAACTTCCCTGACCTCCAGCTCAAACCCCAGTTCGTGTCTAGCTGATGGCGTCTCAGCCCCGCTGCAGCGTGGGGCCTTCCCTCCTCTCCCGGTGCAGGTGCGTGGGGTCACCTCCGTCCCACCTGCTCCTTGGCTTCGGGAGCCGTGGCTCCTCCGCACTTCCCATGCTCTTCACCTGCAGTGGCCCTGTCTGGCTGGCCCTGCAGGACGCGTGTTGGGACCTGGCCTTGGGGGTGACATGGGACGCGGCCCAGGAAGGTGAGGAAGGAGGGTCAGGATGGCCGGTGGCCTGGCCAGGACTCAGCCTCCTAGAGGCTGAAAATCCCGCGGCAGGACGTTTCAAGTCCAAGAATGTCTGAGGCACAGCACCAGGGTTTTCCGAGGTTGTGTTTTAAATAAACGTCTGGAAAGCATACTGAGAGTGCCCTGTTACCTGATCTTTCGCCTTCTTTCTATTTTTTAAAGAATATTATTTAGATATTCTCACCACAAAATATTGTGTATTCACTTTAGAAAATGCCGATAAACAAACCATAGAAAATCAAAACTGCATACAGTTCCACACCCTGGAGATGGGACTGCATTTTGGACGTTTCTCCAGGGCATCTTTCCAGCCTTACCTGCAAGGGAAATGCATGTGTGTGTGTGTGTGCATGTGCGTGCCTGTGAGTTCGTGGGTGTGTTTATGTGTGTGTGTGAGAGCAGGACCCCAGGTGGGTGGGTGTCCACGGTGGGCTTTCGTGGCAGTGGGGCAGGAGCACAGGAGGCCCGGGGCTAGGGCACACGCTCAGTGCCACCCACCGTCCATCTGGGCTGCAGAGGGGCAGTGGGCACTGGAGTTGGCTCCCCACTGGGCCACCCCTGGGCTCCGAGTCCCCTGCTGGGTCCCTGCCACTGGAGCTGCTCCCTCTCCCCCCTCCCTCCTCCTGCAGAGGCCCGGGGAGGGGGTCCCAGCCCTGCCGCCCTCCGGACCCTGTGGGCCTGCTTCCCGAGGGCTGGGCGGGTGCAGGCACGATCAGATGGTTCCAGGGCCTGGAACCCGGACGCCAGAGCAACTGCCTTTTCTTCAAATTTTTATTTTTATTTCGAAACAATGTCAAACATATTGAAAAGTTGCAAGAATAGTACCAAATTCTCCTTCACCCAGAGACCCGTTTCCGTTTTGTCAGTTGTCCCGATAGCGTCGTTTACAGCATGACAACCCACCCTGGGTTCACGCGGTGTTTCCAGGGGCTGTGTCCCTGTCCTCCCTCAGTCAGGAACGTCCCCGGTCCCCCCTGGGCTTCCATGACTCTGAGATCGCTGAAGAGTGAAAAGTCCCCAATTTGGGTTTTCTGACACTTCCCAGACTAGACCCGGGCTGACCCTGGGGTAGCAGCTCATCTGGGTGTGTCCTGTCCTGTCCACGGGCTGTGGATGTGTCCCCATGTCACTCCTGGGGCGGCAGCCCTGGCCATGTGGGGACCATGGCCCTGGAAAGGTGGCTCCTCTCTGTAATTCATGCAGGTTTTGCGGGAACATGCGGGGTGGGTTCAGTTCACTTCCATGGCTGGTCAGCATCTTCCGATGTTCCCACAGCCTGAACTCATCACTATAAATGCGATATAAACCAGACAGTGAATTTCTAGTCCCATCGTTCGTCAGTTGGAATTCTACTGTAGGGAAGAGCTTTCTCTTTTCCCCATTTATTAATAATTAAATCTATTTATGCCTCTACACTCTCATTTCATGTAATAGGCTCTCATCTGTTACTGTCTTTGTTTTTTTTCTTGATGCTCGAATTTGTCCCAGTGGGAGTCCCTTCAGGCTGGTCTCTCTGTCTTTTCAATGTGTGCCCGTGTCTGTAGCATTTTCTTCCCAGGTTCGAACCCACAGCTCGCCCAGACCCCCTCCTTTGCACTGGACTCTTCCCTCTACCAGAGAGAAGCCAGGTCCCAGAAGCCTCCACACGTGTGCTCTTTGCTCAGCATCCCCACCCGCACTCAAGCTGTGTGTAGCCAGGCCCCTGACTTTGCCCTGTCTGTGAGGCCCCCTCCCCTGCAGGTTCCTCCCTGCCCCGTCCCTCCCCGCCCGATGGGGGCCTGACCCCCACTGGACTCCCTCCCTGCCCACTTCTCAGCAGCAAGGAGACACCTGGGGACCCGAGGGCAGAGGTCCTCGTGCGGAAGAGGGGACGCTAGGTCTACACCACCCCTGGGGGCGAGGGGCTTGCTGGTCCCGGGGCAGCCCATGGTCAGGCCGGCAGTTGAGGAGGGGAGACTCTGGGGGCCACAGGGGGACGGCAGTGTAGGGCGGGGGCAGGGCCACGTGGTCACTCTGCCCCGATCTCCGTGAGGCCGTTGGGGAGAACAGATCCAGGCTGGTCTGCAGACCCCGGGACTTGGCCTCAGCCAAAGCTCATTTAAATCATCCACTTCTAATCGTTCTGGCCACTCTGAGCAACCACCGGAAATGATCATATCTGTGACCATCTTGGCCTGGAAATGCTCCCCTGGGGAGGGAGTGGCCCGTGCCCGCAGCCAGCGTCATGGCTCCTGAGCAGGCCCAGGGGCAGGGCCTGGCATGACGGGGGGCCTCAGACTCTGAGGTGACAAGCAAGAGCGCCGGGTGGCCAGACAGCTGGTCCGCTCGGCTTCTGGCGTGGCCTCAGCTGCCCCAAGTGCACAGAGGGGCCTAGTTCCTTCCCGTCGCGGCTCCTGGGCCCCCTCCATCCTCGCTCTCCGCACAGGATCAGGTATGGGAACCATTTCCCTTGGGGCTGTGTTTGACATTTGATGTTCATTCTGGACAAAGGGGCCCTGGGTGGCCTCCCCAGCACTGGCTCCCTGCAGGGCTTCCTGACACCCAGCTAACCCCATCCACCTCCCCAATGTCACCTTTCCCTCAGGGCACCAGAGGAAGATGGAGCTGTGCACACACGCACACCCACAGCAGGAACACACAGGCACTCACCTGCACACACACACCAAGAACACCTACATGCACAAATACACAAAAAGATGGACATTCTGTGCACGCTGGCAGGTGCGGAATCCATTCCTTAAGGATATTGGTGCGCATGCACATGCACACACACCTGCACACACACACGTTCATCATGGCCCCATAAGCCCCAGCAGAGCTTCCGTCTCAGTGAAATCAGGCTTGCTGTGCCCCGTCCCCACCTGCTGCCCGCTGCACAGCCCTGCCCTGGGCTGGGGCTTGGAGGGGCCAGGCTCCATCCCTGCTCTCAGGAGCGGGACCCGAGTGCGACCCGAGATGCTGCCAGGCCAGCAGGATGGAACATCCCCCAGCCACCAGGGCTCGGCGGGAGGGGCGGGAGGGCCGGAAGGGGGGTCCTGCGAGCTGCCACGCTCCCCTCCATGCGGATCCAGCGCCTTCCCGGAGAGGCGGATAACCACGGGGCTGGAAGCGCATTGTTGGAACCGGCCACCAAACCGCAATTCCGCAGCGGAGAGCCAGGCCTGTGTGTTTACAGCACGCTGGGGCAACGGGAAGAGGCTCTTGTAAACATCGCAGGAAAATTGCAAAATCGAGCTTTCCAGCGTCCAAATGTCCATGGGGAGCGAGGGCCCCGGGGGCCTGCGCTCTCAGAGGGCAGCGTCTCTGCAGGCTGGCGGTGGGCGCCCTCAGGACCCTGGGCCGGGCTGAGGTCATCTGCGGATAAACCCACCTGCCTCGTGTGGCTGGGCTGGTGAAAAGGGATGAAGCACAGCGGGCAGGGGTCTGGCCCTTGAGGGAGGGCTGAGCAGCCCCAGCGCCCCTCTAGCCGAGCCCCCTCCTCCAGGCAGCCTCACCCCTCCCTCTGCAAAGGGGCCTGTGATCTGCGGGCAGCAGGGTGCTTAGGAGAAAGCTTTCTGGTCCTCAGCCTGCTGTGGGCCAAAAACTGCCCCTCGCCCCCCAGTATCCACCTTCAATCCCTGGAACCTGTGACCGTGACCTTATAGAGTCCTGGCTAAGCAAAGACCCTCAAGATGTGTTCATCTGGGATTCTCCAGGGGCCGCTAAACGCTGTCACCAGGGTCCTCAGGAGAAAGGAGGATGCCCCAGCCCAGGACCCAGGAGCTGGAGAGGCCTCGCCACACCCAGACAGAGGGCTGCCAAGGATCCACTTCTGTGGTTTGAGCCGCGGTTGGTAGTCTTCGTTGGGGGTGACCGTGGGTCACTGAGCACCTCTCCCCTCTGAACCGGAGACACACGTTTTGCTCGAATTCTTCTAAACTAAAGGTGACAGGACAAGGGGATGGTCAGGCTACTCAGAGAAAGGCCCACCTGACTCTTATGTGAGAAAATTAATTGCTGACCTGTTTTGGTCAGGCCAGTGCCAGAGGAGAGCCGGGTGGCACCAGGGCCGGCCTCGTGACACCCCCTGACCCCCGTGGACCAGCTTCCTCCCTGACCCGGGGGGCTGGGCTCAGGACACCCGCCTGGCTGTAAACTCAAGTGGACATCTGTGTCCCTGATCGCAGCCGGCATCACATCCTGCACCTGCTTGTCCTCAGGTGGGGAGAACAGGGTCCTGAAAGGGGACAGCAACCTGGCTGAGGCCAAAGGGCTGCTCAAGGGAAACCAGCCTCTTCCAGGAAGGTCCAGGCCTCCAGCATTGTCTTGGCTGGAGATGCTGAGCTCTGTCCTGGTGATGGAGCTGCTCCAGGACCACGCATGAGCACGTGAACACACACACACATATACACACCTGCATGCACCTGCACACATGCTCACATGCAATCACACACACGTTCTCACACTGACACACAATCACACAAGCCTGCACAGATGTGAACACGTGCACGTACACCTGTGCATGCACTTGCGCACACCTGCACACATCTGCACATGCACACACCTTCAGCGTGTCCGCAGGAGGAGGTGGCTGAGGGGACGTTCCAGGCTGAGTGATAGAACACAGGTGTGCAGGGCACAGCCGGGCAGGCGGGACAGCCCGCGCTCCATCTGCTTCAGATGCTGAAAGTGGCCAGACCACTGGCTTCCGGGGTGCGTCGGTGCAGGTGGAGCTGGCTGAGTGCCCTGGGGAGAGAGACGGGGTCCCGAGTAGGATGAGGACCCCCACACCGGGAGCTCCCTTCCTGGCTTCTGCTGACCCCCGTTTTGTGGCCCAGCACCCTGGCCTTTCTCAGAGCCAGCAGAAGGACAAGACTAAACAACCTCGTCCACTTCTCATTTCCTGAAAAATCCTTTCTGCCAAAATAAATAGATGTCTATCAGCTGCTCAGTCGGCCACAGAAGCCCTGGTCCACCCCAGAGACAGAGGCAAACAACGAAACAATGGAAGAGCAGGGTGGTACCTCGTGGGCCGCAGCTCCTGTGAGACTCACTTCTGACCGTGGAGCAGGTAGGAGTCGGCTCCCCAAGCCCTGGAGGCAAGAAGCATCAGATCAAGCAGAGGGGTTTCTTCCAGGGGTGCAAGGTGCCCCAGGAGGCTTAGAGTCTCCAGGAAACTTGGCGGGAAGGCATTGCACCAGCCCATCTGAACAAGCCCAGTCTCAGGGTCCAGACCCTATCAGAGGCCCTGCCCACCCACTCTTCCAACCTCCGATGGGACCTGGAACAGAGCAAGGGTCCTGCCCCTCAAGGATACTGGTGTTCCTAACTGATCTGCGGCTCTGGGTCCCGTCCAGATTAAGGGCTTCCCCCTGTCAGCTCAGCGCACTCGCCCCAGTACTCTCCCCAAAGACCACTCTGCAAGGTCCCCTTGGTGGCTTGTTCCCTTCAGGGAGGGTGGCGGTCAGGACAGCAGAGGACTTTGCTCCACAGTCCAGGACTCTAACTACAGAGATATCAGCTCTCCCCATACTGATTCATACATTAAAAGCAATAATTCCCCCATACCTTAGCCAAATTCCCCCCAATTTTTGATGGAACCCAACAATTCGAAACACTAAGTGTATATATAAGAAGAACCAAGACAGTTCTGAAAAGTAACCAAGAAGGCAACTCAATACCGAAGGGGAAGAACAAAGTTGGAGGAGTGACAGTATCTGACTCAAGACCTGCTCCAAAGCTACGTAATCAAGACAGTGTGGTATTGGGGAGAGACGGACAAATAGATCAGTGGAGCAGGACAGAGAGACCAGAAACCGCCCTGCACAGATAGAGTCACCTGGTCCTTGACAAAGGAACAAAGGCAAAATGAAGAAGCAAAGACAGACTTTTCAACAAATGGCGCTGGAACAACCAGAAGTCACATAAAAAATAAGTATATCTAGACTCACACCTTACACCCTTCACAAAAATTAACTCACAATGGATCACAGACCTAAATGTAAAATGCAAAACTGAATCTCCTAGAAGGTAACATGGGAGAAACTCTTGATGACCTTGGATTTGGCAATGACTTTTTAGATACAACACCATAGGCATAATTAATGAAAGAATTGACAAGTGGGACCTCCTTAAAATGAAAAACTTCTGTTCTCCAAAAGACACTGTTAAGAGAATGAGAAGACAAGCCACAGACTGGGAGAAAAAATTTGCAAAACATGTATCAGATACAGGACTGTTACCCAAAATATACTAAGAACACTTGAAATTCAACAATGAGATTTTAAAATGGACAAAAGACCTGAACAGACATATCACCAAAGAAGATATACACATGCCCAATCAGCATATGGAAAGACACCCCACATCAGCAGTCATCAGGGAAACTAAATTAAATTAAATTAAATTAAATTAAAACAATGAGGAGTTACCACTACACACCTATTAGGACGTCCAAAATCCAGAACACAGACAACATCAAATGCTGGTGAGGCTGTGGAGGAATAGGAACTCTCATCACTGCTGATGGGAACGCAGAATGGTGCAGCCACTTTGGAAAACAGTTTGGCCGTTTCCTATAAACCTAAACA
This sequence comes from Mesoplodon densirostris, assembly GCF_025265405.1. Lineage (NCBI taxonomy): Eukaryota > Metazoa > Chordata > Mammalia > Artiodactyla > Ziphiidae > Mesoplodon > Mesoplodon densirostris. The sequence continues at coordinate 1,338,210 of NC_082665.1, read as the reverse complement.
CACTCAATATAGAATTCAGCAATCATGCCCCATGGTATTTATCCAAAAGAGTCAAAAACTATGTTCATACACAAGGATATTTATAACAGCTTTATTCACAATTCTCAAAGCTAGGAGGCAACCAAGATGTCTTTCAGTAGATAAATGGATAAATAAACTGTGCTCCATCCCCACAATGAAATATTATTCAGTGCTAAAAAGAAATGAGTTATCAGGCCATGAAAAGATGTGGAGAAAACTTGAATGTATATTATTAAGTGAAACAAGCCAATATGAAAAGTCTACATACTTTATGATTTCATTCTATGACATTCTGGAAAAGGCGTATCTATGAGACAGTGAAAAGATCAGTGGCCGCCACAGGGTTGTGGGGAGGGAGGGATGAACAGGTGGAGTGCAGGGTATTTTTAGGGCAGTGAAACTGTCCTATCCTATAAGGGTAGATACATGTCATTGCACACTTGTCAAAACCCACAGAATGTACAATGCCCTGCACTGTTGGTGGGAATGTAAATTGCTACAGCTACTATGGAGAACAGTATGGAGGTTCCTTAAAAAACTAAAAATAGAACTACCTTATGACCCAGCAATCCCACTCCTGGGCATATACCCTGAGAAAACCATAATTCAAAAAGAGTCATGGACCAAAATGTTCATAGCAGCCCTATTTACAATAGCCCGGAGATGGAAACAACCTAAGTGTCCATCATAGGACGAATGGATAAAGAAGATGGGGCACATATATACAATGGACTATTACTCAGCCATAAAAAGAAACGAAACTGAGCTATTTGTAATGAGGTGGATAGACCTAGAGTCTGTCATACAGAGTGAAGTAAGTCAGAAAGAGAAAGACAAATACCGTATGCTCACACATATATATGGAATCTAAAAAAAAAAATGGTACTGATGAACCTAGTGGCAGGACAGGAATAAAGACATAGATATAGAGAAGGGACTTGAGGACACAGCGGGTGGGGAAGGGGAAGCTGGGGCGAAGTGAGAGTAGCATGGACATATATACACGACCAAATGTAAAACAGATAGCTAGTGGGAAGCAGCTGCATAGCACAGGGAGATCAGCTCGGTGCTTGGTGACCACCTAGAAGGGAGGGATAGGGAGGGTGGGAGGGAGACCCAAGAGGGAGGGGATATGGGGGTATACATATGCATATAGCTGATTCACTTTGTTATACAGCAGAAACTAACACACCATTGTGAAGCAATTATACTCCAATAAAGATTATAAAATAAAATAAAATAAAAAGTCATTGCCATAAAAAAAACCAGTGAATCTGATGTAAACTAAGGACTCTGAGTGATTATGATGTGTCGATATAAGTTCATTGACTGTAAACACTGCACTCTGCTGGGGGACATTGATAATTTGGTAAACTATGCGGGTGTGGGAGCACGCAGTCTATGGAGAATCTCCATACCTTCTGCACAATTTTGCTGTGAACCTAAAACTTCCCTGAAAGCCTATTAAAAAAAAAAACCCAACAACAACAACAACAACAGCAAACCAACTAAGAAGAAATTGTCTTAATAGACATCTGGATGCATAAGAAAACCAGAGTAAATAAACAGGGTTTTTTGGTTACAGGAATAAAGAAATAACTCAATGGGATAGAATCGAGAATGCAGAAAACGTTTCCTGCATCTGTGGGAATTCTGTACACGGGGGAGGGGCATCTCAAATAAGGAGAGAGGATGGAAGAATGGAATAATTATATGTGGAGTCAGACCATTCCTCACATCACTCAAAAAATATGTAAAACAAATGACGTGACTAGCAGAAGGGAACTGGGAAGACCCCGGTTTTGACCCTGGGAGTAGGAACAGCTTTCCGAAGCCAGGACACACCCACCCAGGCCAGGAAGGAGCAGATGTGTGAACCGGAGGACAGCAGAGGTTAAACTTTTATTAAAAAAGACCCCATAAACAAAGGAAGCGGTAGGTGACCTACGGGATGATTGTCAACACTAAGGACCCCTCAACCTCATGGAAACAAGGGAAGATGTCAGCACAGAGGAAACGTGTGACCACCTGAAGCTTTGACAAGAGCGGGTGGCTGGTGGTCGGTGGCCCTGTGGTTTCCGGCCGTGACTGTGGCCTCGGGGCCTCCTCTATCTCGGTATCCGGAGCCACGGGGGCAGTAAAGATGTTCGTGTTTGTGCCCACATTCTCCATGCAGACACTCTGCCCTGCCCTGTTCTTTGATTCTCAGTGTAAAGCCAGCTGTTCTTGGCTCCAGACACAGAAATGGAGCTTCTGTATCCACACCCTCGGGCTGCGCAGAGAGGCCTCCGCACCCCTGGGTGCAGCTAGAAATGCAGACGCGGGCCCCACCCACATGGGGAGCAGGCGGGGCTGGCACTCCCGCTGGGATGCGCCCTCAGGTCTGCCAAGCTCGGAGAAGGCAGGCTGGGGAAAGAGCCGGCACGGACGTCCCTGCACTGAGACGGCAGTGCCACTGGACACTTCCTGGGCGTCCATCCTTGGGCGCTCGGGCTCCAGCTCTCCGTCAAGTGCAGATTCTGACTCAGCAGGTCGGGGTGGGACCCCAGGTGCTGCGTTTCTACCCAGCCCCAGGGAGGCCCAGCCTCCCTCAAGGGGACCCCCCTACCGTTGTTGCTGCTGCCTTACAAATACCCACCACCAGAGGGATGCGCAGAAGAGGAAATGTGGGGGGTGGGGGCTTGTGTTCACCGGGAGAACCCCTCTTCTCTTACTTGGCATCTGAGAACCTAGTTTTGAGCAGGAGAAAGAGTGGGAAAGCATCCCGTGGAGAGGGTGGGAGGACAGGTCCCCCTCCCCGCTAGTCACGGCCATGAAAAAGCAGTTCTTGTCCCGAAAGCCCGCCTGTCCCACTCGTGTGGATTGGCTTCAGTTCAAGGGGACCTGCTTTAGCCCGGACGCTGCCACCCTGTGCCTTTGATAGCACTATCCGCCTCCAGATGGGACCTGGGGTGGCTGCTGTGTCCCCACCCCAATCTCTCGGGTCCCCCGAGAGAAATGGACGCATTGAGACGGAGCCCAAGCCCGGCCCTTCAGATCAGGCTGAGGGTGCCCAGGGTGGGGCTGGGGCCATGGTCACCAGACCCTCATTTCAGGCTGGCCCGGAGAGAAACCCACCAGAGGCAGCATGTCCCGGTGGGGGCCAGGGGGCTTCCCACAGCATCTGAGGTAGCCCACTGCCTGTGGGTGCTGCCAGGGGCCGGTTCTAGAGGCTCGGCTTCCAGCACGGGGCCCACGCGGACAGTGCCCTGGGGGCCACAGTGCCCCTTCCCGCTTCAGAAGCTCCCAGGTCCTTGCGGGAAGCGGAAACTTCCCCAGGTTTGGGTGGCGGCCGCTGCTGCCCTCACCCCCGGGCTTCAGGCCTCCTCGCGAGGGGCCACCCACTCCCTGCTGCCCATAACCTCCCATCACCCACACCCCGAGCCCCTTCCCAAGTCCAGGCTGCCCGCCTCTCTCTGGAACAAGCTTTCTGCCCCCTGCAGCGGCCTCTGGCCTGGGCTGGCGTCATCCGGGTCGCCCCGGGCTCTCGGGGATGCGGGACGGCATCTCCGAGCGGCCGGCACCAGCCTGTGACCAGCTCTTAGCCATCTCCCAGGATGCTGGGCCCCCACGTGGCCCAGCCCCTCACCCGGATCCCTGCCCACAGTGGCAGTCCGGCGGGCTCTGCCTGGAGACGTTGGTCCCTAGGTGCCCCCACCCAAGGCATGTCCCACAGAGGGGCCCAGGCCACCCTCTGGCCTGCTGGGACACCACCTGGTAGGAGCCTCCGTCCCCCCACCTCGGACCCCAACCACCCTCCCTGACTCACAGCTGGCCCAGGCCCCCTCCAGAAGAGTGGGGGGCCGGGCGTAGAGGGGTACCAAGCTGGGGAGCTGCCACCCCTCCCCGGAGGCCACTGCTATGTAATGCGGGGACCCCCTCCACCACACGCCTGCCCAGAAACAGTGTGTGCCCTTGGGTCTCGGTCAGGGATGCCAGAGCCCTGGGGCTCAGGGAGCCTCTCAGCCCCTCCCTCGGTCACCGTGGCCTCCAAGTGGCCACCAGCTGCTGACCTCCACCAGTGGTGGGCAGGGCCTGAGCTCTCAGAGGGAGCCCCGCCCCAGGGCAGATGTGAGCACAGGGCTCTGGAGGGCTTGGACGGGAGGAGAGGCCCCTTCTGGGTTCTGGGTTGAGGCCTGGGTCTGCCTTGGGGGTTTCAGAGGAGGGGAGGAGGGTCCCCTCCAGCCCCACCCCAGCCCCTCCTACCCTCACCCCTGGGCCCCCTCAAGTCTCACCGTTGCCCACCCCCCGCTCCTGCAACTATTCAGCATAACCTGTGCTCTGGGACCCCCTCGGGGTCTGTGTGCACCCTGACACTTCTCCGAGGCTGGGCTCCGGGGTCCCTCCTATCCTGAGGTGGAGTCACTGCCCCCCCGTCCCGAATGGCCAGTGGCCAGCCGGACAGGATGTGGCCCAACATCCTGCAGATCCCGGGCACTGGGTGGCCTTCCTTGGGTGGGAGGGCAAGACTGGTCTCTCATCTGGATGGCGGGGCTGTCGATGACTCGTTTCTGAGTCAGGCCAGGGTCAGAGGGCACCAGACGGCTGGCCTTTCATGGGCACAGAAGACAGGAAGGGGCACCAGGCCTTGAGTGGGAGGGGTGGTGTCAGGGCAGGGGGAGGGTGTGTGTGTGTGAGCGAACGCCAGCGTGTTCAAGCCCGTGTTGGTGTAAATGTGAGTGTGAGCGTGTGTGCAGGTGGAAACAGGTAGACAGACAGGAAGTGGGTTTGAGTCTTTCATGTGACAAAGCCCTCCGAGGTGTCAGATCTGAAAACTCGAGACCCCAGCCCGCCGGGGGTCCCTCACCAGGGTTCCTGGGTGGGATTCGGGGTTTGTGACACTGGACGTGCAAACGTGGCAGTGGCTTCTGGACTCAGCTGGACACTGCTATCTAGTGCCCCGGTGGGGAAGCACACGTGTCCGACACACACCGCAAGATGTGCCGCGGCTGTGTGTCAACACGACTGGTTTATAATCCTCTGTGTTTGGTTTTATGCGTTTTAAAACAGCGTTCTGAGAGCAAACAGGCTTCTCCAGATGGCCAGAGGGACCATGGCTCGGAAGAGGCTCAGAGGCCCTGGTCTGGCCCCGTCTGCACCGAGCAGTGCCCGGAGGGCAGCGACCGGCCCAGGTGGGGCCGGGACAATAGCCCACGTCTGCATCTGCGGGCCTGCGGCGCCTGCCCCTCTCCCCCCTCCCTCCCCGCGGCCCCCAGGAGGAAAGGAGCCAGTCTGAGTGTGGGCCGGACCAGCCTCTGGTCTGGCCTCCCCAGCACTCTCCTTGGGACCCTGGCGCCAGCCCGTCCAAAGGCCAAGCCAGGAGGCTATTCTGGGAGCTTGTGAGGAGGCCCCGGGAGCTCCTTATAAGGCAGCCAGCCTGGTGCCGTCTGAACCCGAGGTCTGCTCTGCGTCCCCGCCCGTGTCCGGGCCTGACGGCTGCAGAGTCCTCGCCACCCTTACCCACTGGACCTGGGGGTCCAAATTCCCTCCTGTCTCCAATGACGCTTTCCTGAGATTTAAATGAAATTTAACCAACATCTGCGCCTTGGGGGCCCTCAGGAGAGAAGTGTCGAGCAGAGCCCCCAGCTGGCCAGGCTGGCCCTCCACATCCTTATATGATGAAGCGCCTGGCCCTAGCTGAGTCACGGCATTTGCAGACTCAGCCGTAGAAGCCACTGGTTCCGGCTTATTTTTAAAATCTCTTTACCAGTCTTTACCAGAATACCTGGGTTGGGCCCAAATAATACATGTATCTCAGAGGTTCAAAAACATAACTTGATGGCCAGTCATTCGCTGGGGAGACAATGCCCAGTGAGTGAGCCTGGCGAGGTGTTTCCTGAGACGTGTGTGTTCCCCTCGCCCGCTGTGCAGGGCTGGGCCCGGCTTGTCTGGATGTGTCCCAGGAGGACATGCCGGAACTGGGTCACCCCATCATTTCTGCTCTTCTTTTCAAAGGGGGTCGGGAAAAACATGGCGCTAGAAACGTGAGACCAGGACCAGATTGTAACGTCTTCCCAGAGAGGGTTTATGGTTGGAGCCCCGCCCCGGCCTTGAGCCTGGCGCCCGTGGCGCTCTGCTGGCGCTAGGTGTCCAACGTGCAAACAACACAAGGAACGTGTGAGTGAGAGGCGGGTTGTCGTCGGGGCCCCGCAGGGCGGGCAGAGGTAGCTCTCACACCAGCCGTGCCCAGGCGGCCATGCAGCCATGCCCAGCATGCTCCTGCGGTGGCGGCTGCCCAGGCGTGTGGCGTGACCACCTGCGTGTGGAGGGCCTGGGACACGGGGTGAGGAAAGCACGCGAGGTGCTTCCCAAGTGTTTTCACAGGATGAACGGGGCCGGCCTTGCTAGGAAGTCCCCAGGAGCAGTAGGTGACAGACAGGTGACCGGTTGGTCCCTCCCCTCATCCCCAGTTTTAGGCTGAGCCCTCTGGACCCCGCCAGGCAGCCCCTGGCATCACCAGGAGCCCCTTAGAGACGTGGCTCAGCGCTGGAGCACCTGCTCTCTGGGCTCTGCCAGCTGACTGGCTCGGCGGGGTGGGGTGCCCCGGAGTCCAGGCTCTGAGACGGCTCCCTCGCAGGGACTCAGGCCATGGCAGCTGTCAGGTGTGGGCTCGGCCCAGGCTGCAGGGCCGACGCACCCACGCGAGGCCACTCCACGATTCCTGCTTCTCCCAGCACGTGGCTGGGCCTCAGAGCTGGTGTCCTAGGAGACCCAGGTGGACGCCCACGACGCCTCATGGTGAGAGCTTGGGAGCCCGCAGCCCCCTGCACACCACCTCCCGTCCTGCTCAGCTCTACCCTCTCCGTCAAGCCATCCCCACCCCTATCGGTCCCCGCACGTTCAGACCCGGTTCCCCAGTCCCCATTCTCTGCAGCACACATCACCTGTAACACAGGACACGCACCACCTGTGTGTGAGCCCTAGGGCTCGTGGCTCGCCCCTCGCTCCTGGGTGGCTGGGGATCCGTGTCTGCTTCGCTGGCGGCTGCGTCCCGGGTGCCAGAGCATCCCCCGCCCACGGAGGGATTGACCCAAGGCCGCATGCAGCCAGCAGACATTACACCAGGAGTACGATCCTCGGGGCTACTTCTTCAGTGTGACTACAAACGCTCAACTCACCTGGCTGACCACTGACCGGCTGGGCGCTGACCGCCTGGGCCAGGCTCTGGGGACTCAGGGATCCTGCTGTCCTCCGTCCCCCTCCCCCGAGCCACAGACCATTCTCCAGGCCTTTCACAATCAAGGTGCTCAGAATGCTGTGCCCCCTCCAGACCTGGCTGGCTTGTGTGGGCTCAGCACTGGCTAGGGGGTGTCCACCCTGCCCCTCCCTCACCAGCCAGCGGCTAACTGAAGTGCCTGGGCTTTCACGGTGTCAAAATCCCCAGCTTGATGATGATTATGGTCTAGAAGGTGCTGTTCCTATGAGACGTCCCTGTGACCTTTGCACACCATCGCTGCGTTGTCCTTATGATGTGAACCGCCCTGCTGTAGCCCGCGGGCTCCTGAGGCGCTTGAGGCGCTAAGTAGGTGCTCAGCAAGGATTTCAGCCAAATAGGGGCAGCCCTTGGTGGGAAGCTGGACTTGCGTGTCCCTCTCGTTCTGGGGGAACCTCGGGATGAGAAGTCCCTGAGTGTCTGGCCGACGCCGGCCCACCTGCAGGGAGGTTGCCCACCGGCGCCAAGGTCCTGAGTTATCGTCCTGGAGGACCCTCACTCCCATCCCAGCCCCCCAAAGGGGTCCTGGCAGGGCCATGTGGCTGGGCCCTGGGCCTCTCATGGGTACTGGGATCACCCCTCCTTGCTGGATCGCAGGCTGGGGTCACCAGGGTCACCAGCCGCTTCTCACCTGTTCTCTGTGGGAACACTGCACACGTTCTTTCCCACGACAGGTTGGGTGCTGCCGTGCTGGGCCTGAAGGTCTCCGGCCCCCGGCTGGTCAGCCTCCAGGGCACCACCCACCCCTGGGCGGCTGCCTCGCAGGGCTCATCCAGAAGAAGCCCCCTCCCCCTCCCCCTTCCCCCTTCCAAACCTGCTGTTCCCTGGCCTGTTGTTGCTTCAGCCCACACCGACCGCAGGCCCGCCCTGCCCCGGGGGCAGCAGGATTGTGGGGGAGGGCAGTGAACGGGGAGCCTGCGCTCAGGGAGGGGGTGGCCGGGAGCCAGACCGTCCCGGGGAAGCAAAGGAGTCCAGTGAGGGCTCAAGCAGGGAGACGGCAGAGCCAGCGCAGGGGGGACACGGCTCAGATGCCAACGAGTGAGGGACCGTCCTGGCAGACATCGGGACACTTGGCTCGGGAATGGGGACGGGAAAGGCACAGACCCCAAGGCCCGGCCCTCAGAGTGTGGGCTGTGTCAGAGGCACCCGGGCTGGCAGCCGACCCCGAGGGCTTTGCGGTTTCCTCTGAAGAAAGGGCCCCTGCAGAGGGCTTGAGAGGAGCTGAGACCTCACCTGCTTAAACACCTGGCTGCCTTTGGGAGGAGAAGGTGGGGGGATGCGGGGGGAGGCAGGGAGACTTGTAGGGGGAGAAAGGTGCTGGGGGCCGGGCGCGGGGCAGCCAGATTCTGGAAGGGTTAGGGAGGTGCGGCCTCGGGGCTTGCTGATGCATGGGTAGGGGCGGGCAGGGGACAGAGCCTCCCTGGACAGACGCAGGGATGGGCCCTGGGGCCCCCCGGGGGGGGCGGGGAGGGGGCACTGAGGCCTGGGGCAGGATTGGCTCGCGGCTTCGTGTGGGTGAGGTCAGTGGACCCAGGAGCAGGGGATGTGCGGGCTTCTCCCAGCTCTGCCCCGAGATCCGCTCTGGCTGGCACCTCGCTCCCCCAGGCCCCCTCACTCCCGCCTGAAGCCGCGGTCCCGCCCCCCAGGACCCCTCCCCCGATGCCCCTCCCCCTAACCGTAGCGCCCCAGCCCGGCCTGTCCCCCACCTGCCGCAGACCCATCAAGCCAGCCCCTAAGCTGTGACCGAGATCCATCACGGAGGACCCGGGGTGGGGCAGGGTGGGGATGAAGAAGTTAATAACACACATTTCCAAGTTGTGTGAGACCTGGGGCTGCGAGGGGCCAGAGCGGGGCGGGGCTCCGGGCAGCCGGGCCACACGGAAGGTCCTCCTGTGGGTGGAGGGACAGGCCCCGGGGGCAGTTAGAGGAGGTCGTGTGTCCAAAGAGGCACGGCTGCAGGCCGGGCAGGGCCAGCGCCTTCTCTCCCTCGGACTAAACGCCCCGTTTCCTGAGAAGCCCGTCCCGGCCACACCACTGTCACACCCGACCTTGTCCCTGCGATCAGGCCACAGTCCTCCGCCTGCGGGGGGCGTCCAGCTTCACGTCCACGGGGAGGCTGGTGCCGCGTGGCGGTCGCCTGGGACATTGGGGCTGCGCAGGATGGGGCTGGGGGTGGCTGCCCACGCAGAGCCTTCACACAGGCCCTTCCAACCTGCACAAGGGCACGTCCTGGGCAAGATGCCTGTTTCCCCACCGCTCGTTCAGACATTTGTATTCCTGACCTAACTCAACAAGGACCCTCATGCCCAGCACCACGGGGGCCGTGGCACTGACCCTGTACTTGCAACTGCTGATCTCCTCCCAGGCTCGACGTAGACAGTGCCCCTGGGTTTCTGTCCTGCCTGTACCTGGCTGCGTGATGCCACCTCTCCCCCGTGGCTGTGGTCCTGTGGGCTGTGGTCCCCCCGTGGGCTGTTGTCCTCCGTGGGAGGCTCTGGTCCCCTAGGGGCCGTGGTCCCTCATGCACTCCGAGGGGCTTGGTCTGGACCGCCATGTCCCGTGGTTCTTCAGCCCTGGCCCTGGCCCCCGCAGAGCAGGCCCTGCTGGAGACACCTTCTCACCTAGCTGACGATGCCGTCACCCTCGGGGGTCTCTGAGCGGCCTGGCCCGTCGGAGGGCCTGATCTGATCTTGACTGGAGCCAGAGCCGACTGGACGGGGCTGAGCCCATTCCCAGGAATGCCCGCTGGCCATGGCCCGTCGTGCGGCTATTTCTGACTCAATTGCGTCACCCATGCCGCTTGCCCCGGGAGCCAGAGGGCTGAGCTGGCCTTGGGCACCGAGGGGTCACGGCTGGCATTGAAAGGGGCTCTGTCCTCCCCAGGGCCTCGGCCCCAAGCAGCACACAGGGGCTTTGTTCTCCAGCCAAGCCCCGGAGGAACCCTCCTTCAGCCGGGGCCCGCGGGGACGTCTGGCAGGACGCGACGTGTCTCTCCAAGCCAGAGCCCAGGCCAACAGTCCCTTCCCAGCGTCACTGCGTGGGAGTCCACCTGCCTCATCCCTTCCCTGGAGCCCCAGCCATGGGCCCTGCCTGTCTGACGCACTGCTGGTGAGACCCACCACCCTGGGCAGGGTGAGGTGCGCCAGGACGGGGCACAGCACAGAGCCCGCGCTCAGACAACTCAGGACCCTCTGGAAGAACAGGCTGGGAGGCTGCCTGGGACACCCTGCGGGGAGAATGGGACCCCCATTTCTCTCTCTTGCGCTTCTCTTACTTCAGCTGTCAGTATTTTCTAATTTTTCTTCAAGTTGTACACTGTGCCTGTTCATTGGGTCCAGCTCCCAGGTTACCCGGCATTGGCTGCCCCTGCCCCAACCCCCGGTTCTGTCTCTTCTGCTCAGTAATGCTACAGCTGCGGCGTTCATGGCCCCTGGACCCCTGGGACCGCCCCCCCCCCCCGGCCCCTGGTCTTCCCCCCACCCTGTGCTGCATTATTCAGAACCCATTCCCTCCAGACTTGGGTCATGTCCTCTCTTAGTCACCTCCGATGACTCCCACTGCAGTCCCACGTATGTGCTGGGCACCGAGGTCCTTCCTCCCTTGTCTCCCCCCCTCCCCTGCCCTGTCCCCTGGCTATAGTGACCGCAGCTACATTCCACAAGCATCACTGCTGCTGACTCTGTCCACAAGCTGCTTCCTTACCCTTTGCTCCCTGGCAGTAAGTTCAGCCTTCAAAAAGCCCAGTTCACATGTCACCATGTCACCTCTTCCAGGAAGCCCTCCCTCCATGATTGTCTGGGAGAAATTAATCCTCCCCATCTAGGTGTAATGAAGAGCTCCGATCTGTGAGTCAAACAGCCAGGTTTAAGGCCTGCTGTACCATTTTCACCCGACATTCCATGAGGGTTTGTGAAGCACCCACTGAGTGGCTAGTTCTGTCCTAGGTGCTGAGGATGGCTAGAGTCCAGGCCAGGGGCGGGGCACATGGAGCTGCCCTCTGCAGAACACATTGTAGAGGGCAGATGTCAGCCAAGGGCGGGACCCAGAGTTACTTAATGAGAACGATGCAGGGTGCTACCTGGGAGCAGTGCAGGGCGCTGGGGGGGAAGGGGTGATGGGTCAGCGTGAGAACATTTAGGTGAGGCCCAGGGCAGCATGGGAGGAATGGAGGAGGAAAGAGCACGTGCAAATGTCCTGTGGCAGGAAGGCGGGTGTGTGGGAGGAAAGAGGTCCGTGAAGCAGAAACAGGGAGCAGCACGGGAACCCAGAGACCCCGGGAAGTGTCCTCAGGACGGGGAGCCAGTGGAAGGTCTTGAGTACTGGGATGCTGATGGAGATCGCATGGCCTGGGAGGTGGGAAGATGCGAGGGTCCAGGTGGAGGAGGGGCCGACGCCCAGGTGAGCCGGTCTTGGACCAGGTGGTTTTGCAGACCGCACGGTGGACGGACTGCTTGGAGGCTGAGCTCATTGGACGGAACTGGACAAGGGAGGGGGAGGGGCATCTGGCATACTTGGCGGCTCCGGCTTTGGCCACGTGGAAGTTCAGGACCCTCAGAGGGGGATGTTCATTCTGTGCACGTCCATTGTGGTGTCTGGGCCGAGATGCCTTCCTCTCCCGGGACTCCGAGGGGTCTGGGTTGGGGAGAGATCCAGGGGAAGCCCTCGACCCCCAGGAGAGTGGGCAAGCAGCACCCACTCCCAGATGCACAGGAAGCCCATGGCTCAGAATCTCAGGTTCTTCGTCTGTGAAATGAAGTAATAATTCTGGACTTGCTGACTTTGTCTAGGGATGGGGCGATTACAGCTTCTGAAAGCCCCGCGGCCTGTGGCTCATAACACAAGCTCAGCCCACATTAGCGCCTTCCGACCTTGCCCACAGGCCACAGCAGGTCCTGTCTGCGTGGCCTGGAGCCCGGGAGTCCCTCGAGGCCGCGCCTACCCGTGCATCTCTGGGACTCCAGCCCCAGCAAGGCTCCCTGCGTGGGGGGCACTTGGTTGACCCCTGGCTGCTCAGATGGGGCCGGCAGTGCAGACCGCCGGGGGCGGCCAGGGTCGAGGGGGGTCATATGTGGGGAGATGGGGCATCTTCAGGAAACAGGAAATCAAGAAAACCAGGTCTTGCCAAAACACAGAGCCCCCTTTGGCGTAAAGAATCTGGCTAACATGTGGGCTCAGGGAGGCGCTTTGCTCCTAGAAGGACATTCCTTCTAGGTTTTAGAGAAAAATCGCTCAGGCCCCCGGGGCCTTTTCTGGGGAAGAATAATCATCTCATTGTTACGAAATGCCAGGGAGTAGGAAATATTTTCAGGTACAATCGCCCAAATTACGGCTTGCTGCCCTTTGAAACACGAAATCCTCTTGGATTTGGTTTAAATTGTCTCAGACCACAGATGAGATGTGGGATTCCCTTCAAAATTAGCAAGAATAAGCTAACTCACTACAAAGAGATTGTTTCCCTAAACACCTGTTGCCTGAAAGATTTTTAGGAACTTTTCATTTTGAGATGACCTTAGCCTCCTTCCAGGGGCGCTCCAGGGGCCCTCTGAACCTCCCTGCGGGGGGTCGGGGGGGACTTGCACAGGACCACAGCCCACAGGTAGACGCGAGGAAGTCACCACCAGTCGTCACTGTGAATAAGCCACAGACTCCATGATAGAGTTCCAGCAGCTCTCTCTCCTGCCCCTTCCTGTCCAGGGCCCCCCAGCACACTTGCTGTAGGTCCCCCGCTGGAGGCGCCTCCACCCTGAGCACAGCTCCTGAGCTCTCCTTGTGTTCCAGCACCTGGACGCTGGCCTGGGGCTTGTGGACCATCCCTCACTTCAACCTTGTCTGATGGTTTTCTCACCGTTGGACCAGAGTCAGGGGTGTTTGGCAGGCACCCCGCAGAGGTGGGGTGTCCTTCTCGTCACATCTCATCAGGGGTTCCTGGCATCATCCTATCACAGGGGCTGTTGACCCCAATCACTCATTAACGTGGCGTCTGCTGGCTTCTCCACAGTTAAGTTACTATTTTTCCCTTTCCCCACTTTACTCCCTGGAATCCGGTCACTAACCCAGACCAAACTCACAGGAGGAAGGCTAGGCTGCACCCTGGGAAAGGACAAGCATCGGAGAAACTATGGACACAGATGAAAACCGCAAGAGTCATTAATAAATATTTTGGGGAGATACTTTAAGTCTTTGCAATGATCCTCTTGTTCCTAAAAGTTCCCTCCACTAATTTCTGAGCCCACCGACGGTGGAGAGGTTTTGGTGCTGATTTTCTATTTCCCCACTCCTTCTGCATTTATACTTGGAGTGTTTCTACAAGGAAGGAGAATTTGTTCTTTCTCCCTTGTTTGTTTATTTAATCGTTATTACCAGTGTGTACTGAAGAATGTTTATTTTATTCTTTGTTACCACTCAATACTTGGTTGTTTGTTTGAACTTATACGTAGCTTTACCGTTTTTCATATGGGTACAGTTCTATGAATTTAACACACGTATAGATTTGTATAATCACGACCACAATCAGGGTACAGAGAAGCTTTGTCACCCCAAAACACTCCTCATGGTGTCCCTTCATATAACCGCCTCCCCTGACTCATAACCCCTGGGGACCACTGATCCACCTTCCTCACTGCACATGTGTCTTTCAAGGGTGACTGTAATTGGAATCACATGGTGTACAGTTCTTTCTCCTTCACTGAGCGTGATGCCCTGGAGAGCCATCCAGGTGGCTGTGTGTCAATAGCTTGTTCTTTTCTGTCACTGAGTAATATTCCGTGGTGCGGATGGACCATGGTTTGTTTACCCACTCACTGTTGAAGAACATCTGGGCTGTTTCCAGTTTGGAGTTATCACAAAGAAAGCTGCTATGAACATTCCCACACAGGTTAGTGTACAGACATATTTCATGTGAACGGTCTTCATCTCTCTGGGATAAATGCCCAGGAGTGCAGCTGTGAGGTTGTATGGTAGTTGCGCATTTAGTTTTACAAGAAACTGCAAAAGCATTTCCCAGCGTGGCTGCACCATGTCACATCCCCACCAGGATGCAGAGGGAAGCCAGGCTTGGGGGTACACAAATCTCACCCTTGTGGTGGAGCACGCCCCCCCCCTTCTCCATCCATATGTGTGTTGGTCCCCCCTTAGCTTTGGGGTCTTGCTTCCTGAGAGAGAGTCTGTGTCTCACAGCCATACCAGCTGGGGGCAGGAAGGAACATGCTCTGATGTTCTGACCCCACCTCAGCCCTGGGCAGGGAAAGCCTGGTCTCAGGTGTGGCTTTGATGGAGGCTCTCACCCCTGCCAGGTGTTCTTGCCCCCTGCTTCCCTCCCCTGCCCCTGTAGGCTCTAAGGGGGCCGTGGGGAGGTGGGCTGGGAGACCTGTGCTGCCAGCACATGGGGAAAGCTCTCGAGAGTTCTTCCCATCTTCTCCCCAGATCTGCACACCTCCCCGGCTTAATAGTCTCAGGATGACTCTGCTGACCACCTTCTGTGGCATCCACAGCACCTGCTCTGAGAGGCAGCTGCTCTGGTCCCACCTTGGGGGAGCCTGACTCTGACCAGATTTCAGGTTCCCTGATGGGCTCAGGAGGTTGTTAGTGTGCAGTTTGTCCAGCTTTGTTCTTGTTGTACAGGTGGGAGTGGAGCTCCCGCAGCTGGACCTGGGAGTCTGGAAATCAAACTTCAGTGAGCTTGATGCCATATTCCCATTGGAGTCACGCATTCATCTGGTCCCAAAACCAAATGTGACCCAGAACCTAAGAAGCACGTTGTCTGGACCGAGGTCCCCTGAGGAGACACATTTGCCTTCTGGTGGGGATGGTTTCCTTCACCCCACTCCACCCCCAATGAAGATGAGCCTTGCAGGCTGCCCTGTCCAGGTGTTTCCAGCTGACACTTCTTCAAATGCCTCCACTGGGCCCTGGGTAGTCAGCTCTAGACAAGTCAGGGTGGGTTTGGCCAAGGAGGTCTTGAAACAGGGAGATGGAGTGTTGTTTAATGACCCCAACTGCCCAAGTTGTGCTGCAAAGGCAGCTCTGGACTGGACTGTGGCCTCGGGCTGGGTGCCTCACTCTCGTGATGGACACCGATCTGAGCCCTCAGGGACCATGCACTGGTCAGGGATTAGCCTGGTACCTTCACATGCATGTAATTTGAGGAAGAGCCTTGGGTGAGGGACCTGCGGGGTGTAGGGTGGACCCACAACAGCACACCTTCATGCTCAAAGGCTCAGTTTCCGGAACCAGAAGCGAGCGTGCTGGAGAGGCCGGATGGTGGGACCACTGGCCTTCGTCAGTAACGCAGCCAACTCAGGGGCCCTCACTCACTCTGCCTGTCGTCTGCTCTCTGGCCAGGGCTGCTACGGGCTGACCTGACCAGGCCAGAGGGTGCAGGACCTCAGGGCAGGGGGGCCCAGGGGCTCGCACACGGCTGGTGGGCTTTTCATCACATTTTCCTTCTTTTCGTCCAACAACAACAACAAAATGGTCCACAAGGAAGTGGGCTCCTAGTCCAGTGGCTGCTGTCCCCCTGTGTCCCCACCTTCCTAGCCACAGTGGGGAAGGACCCTCCCAGAGCGGGGACTTTGGGCTCAGCTGACATGAAGGGTAGCCCCAGGGGCACAACTGCTTCCTGAAGAAGTTGAGAGGTGCTGGTGGGGGACTGGGACGGCTTCCCTCGGAGGTGCAGGGTCTCCAATCGTCAGGGGACGCCCTCCCCTGAAAGGAGTAGCAGGGCTTCTGGAGGTGGAGCCCACACCAGGCAGTAGAGGGGAGGCCCCGGCCTCCAGATAAAGCAAAGCCTTCATTTGGTGCCAGGCTTCCATCCACAGACACGGCCGCAGCCACCCGGGCCTCTCTTCAGAGTCCTGGCTCAGGTCTCCTGCCCCTGTGCAGGCGGGGCCCCCTTTGGGTGGTCAGAGGTGCTGGTCTAATGTCCAGATGGCTGGGGGTTCCTTCCAGGCTCCGGAGGACACAGCTCCACCTTCTTCCCAGCCTCGTCCTGGGCGAAGGACCCCGGCAGCACCCGCGGTTCTCAGGAAGGGCTCCCCCAAGGGGTCTGGCCCGGAAGCGGCACAGAGGCCCAGGGCCTCTTTGGAGGCTCAGCGTCCAGTAAGGCTGCGTGCGTCACTGCCCAGAAGGAAACAGCAGCGAGGGAGGGGGCTGGGGGCGCAGGAGGAGGTGGACACACCCTGGGGGGGGTCCCGTGTGGTCACCACTGCGGCATCATCGGAGCCGTGGCCACCGCTGCCCACAGGGGACGTTGCTCTGGAGGCTGTCTGAATGCACAGACTGAGGACCTGGCTCGCCTTCTCTTCCCTGGACGCCCCGGCGACAAAGACCAGGAGCGAAGAGGAGAGGAATGACCGACAGGAAGGTGAGGCTGTGTCCTCTGCTCACCCCACCCACGTGACCCCACAAAACAGATCTAAGTACGTTGAGTCTGAAGCTGGGTGTGAGGCGGAGAAAGCTCGAGCACAAGCACAAGTGGTGGAGGGGCCGCTGTCGGACCTGCTGTTCTTACCGCTCGGAGCTGCTACCTTTGTCTTCTTCTAGGGACAGCCGACCTCGGCACCGACCACTGGGCGCGGCGGGTTCCAGGGCCCCTGGGTGCGTTTCTCATTCTCCCTGGCCCAGCGTCCACTGTGAAGGAGGCGTCTGCTGGAATCTCAGATATTTTGGAGACCGAAGCCACCTCCGGGCCCTGGAGAAACACCCGTCTTCTGCCACCTGAGCCGCGCAGGCGGCTTCTGTCCTGGCTCCACTGGGTCGGCCGTGCCTCAGAGCCGGGGGCACCCCTCCCTGTGGAAGCTGCCCACCTGTCCTCCTGTTCACGGGGACCCCAGGGGCCCTGCGGACGCAGCAGTGATGGGCCACAGGAAAGGAGGAGGTGGTTTTGAAGCTGCGGGTCTGCTCGCCGCGGCCCTGTCCGCTCCCCGTGCCCTGAGCCCACTCTCCCCTCGCTAGGGCTTCCCTTCCTCTGCCCGGGCTTCATGTTGTTACTCTTCCGCCACATCCTTAAGTTACGTGCCTGGCTTATTTAATCTCCATCTTCCTTGATTTCTAATGAGACACGCAGAGGCCCCTGGTGTTAACTGAATCCTACAGAATCCACTGGGAACAGTGCTTTTCCCGCTGTGGGCCTGGAGCCACACCCTCCATTCTGGTCACACGGGGACTTCAATGCACGCATTTATCCCCGTGTCCCCATCAAGTCCAGAGTCCAGGTCCTCCCCGGTGAGACCCGGCCAGGCCCCATTCCGGTGGAGAGCGGCGGTCGGTGATACACTGCCCCCATGTAGACTCAGCTGTCGGCTCCACCGTCTGCGTGGGTTCTGCAGGCAGGTTGCCCCGCGGCCGCAGGAGCGCAGGGTGGGCTTGTGTGAAAGGCCGCGACTTCGCATCCACCCAGCGCTGGGTCTGCCTGGACGTGGGATTCCAGGCCCGAATCACCTCCCCTCAGATCCTCTTTCTTACGGAGGGGAATTGAAGGAACCAGGTGGGAAGAGCTCCCTTGGGGTCCCTCTCCTAAGTTCTGCGGGACTGCAGACCAGCCCGAGGTCAGCTGCGGGCTCCGATCTTGGGTGAATGATTCTGGAGGGGCTGAAGGAGCCGGCCTGCGCCTCTGAGCCCCCTGCCTTCCCCTGCCCGGCCACGGGGCACAGTGTTGGGACCTCAGAGAAGGGAGAGGGGTGAGGGATCCAGGATCCCAAGGGGCCGTGAGAGCAGTGGGATGGCAGGTGCCAGCACTGTGTCCCTCCCACCCTCCACGGCCCAGAGGGGAGCCGTGGTTCAGGGGCAGTGACGGTGGGCACCGTGACCCCTGCCCTCCCTGCCCGAGGTGGACGCCAGGCCCGATGGCCGAGAGGACCCCCAGCAGCCGGTGGGCAGGGCCGAGGAAACCACAGGTGGGCATGCAGGCATCCTTCAGCGGGCAGGACTGAGAGCCGCGCTGGGACCTCTAATCAAAAGCCCCACGGAACCTTGGTCGTGCCCAGGTCTTGTGCGGCTCCAGCCCCTGAACCCACCTGCAGCCCCAGGGCAGCCCCCGCTGGGGGCCACATCAGTAGTTGAACACAGACGCGCCCTTTGCCCAGTTCTCCTCCAGACCCTCCCCAGATCTCCTAGTGCGGCGTCTCCATGCCTGTCCCCTGGCACGTGGGGTCCTGGCCACTCCCTCCACTCAGACCCTGGGTAGCAGTGCCCCCTACGCCCATGCTGAGGTCCCGATTCTGCCACCTGACACCCCCGCTTTTCTCTCCTCCCTCAGCCCAGGCCGCGTGCTGTGACCCCAGGATTTCTTGGCTACTTTTTTTTTTTTTACATCTTTATTGGCGTATAATTGCTTTACAATGGTGTGTTAGTTTCTGCTTTATAACAAAGTGAATCAGTTATACATATACATATGTTCCCATATCTCTTCCCTCTTGCATCTCCCTCCCACCCTCCCTATCCCACCCCTGTAGGTGGTCACAAAGCACCGAGCTGATCTCCCTGTGCTATGCAGCTGCTTCCCACTAGCTAGCTATTTTACGTTTGGTAGTGTATATATGTCCATGCTGCTCTTTCACTTTGTCACAGCTTACCCCTCCCCCTCCCCATATCCTCAAGTCCATTCTCTAGTAGGTCTGTGTCTTTATTCCTGTCCTGCCCCTAGGTTCTTCATGACCATTTTCTTTTTCTTAAATTCCATATATATGTGTTAGCATACGGTATTTGTCTTTCTCTTTCTGACTAACTTCACTCTGTAGGACAGACTCTAGGTCTATCCACCTCATTACAAATAGCTCAATTTCATTTCTTTTTATGGCTGAGTAATATTCCATTGTATATATGTGCCACATCTTCTTTATCCATTCATCCGATGATGGACACTTAGGTTGATTCCATGTCCTGACTACTGTAAATAGTGCTGCAATGAACATTGTGGTATGTGACTCTTTTTGAATTATGGTTTTCTCAGGGTATATGCCCAGTAGTGGGATTGCTGGGTCAATTAGCTGCAGCCACACGGCTCTCAGAAATGCATCTACGGGACACCTGCTCCCATGGGGTTTCCAGTTGTGATCTGGTTGGACACATTCTGGCCCTCGGCTCTCCTGGGCAGGGGCCCTCACCCTGTGGCCCCCCGCTCGCCGAGGGGAAGCCAGTCCACCGGGAGGTCGACAGGTTAGCACGTGCAGGGTGGACACCGAGGAGCTACTCTCCAGGGACGGGAATTCCGTGGATCCCAGGAATGGAAGCTCCTTTTGCATCGAGACTGTTCCCAGAACCAGCAGATCTTGGACAAATAAGCAGCAGCGTTGCCTGTGGCAGCCCGATGAGGAGGGGGCAAAGACGTGGCGAAGTTCTGTGGCAGCCCCCAGCCTTCCCCAAATCCCAGCCCTTTCCTTCCCAGGCCCATGGGGCATCTCATCCTCCTGGAAGCCAGGTGTGGCCACACGACAAGTTGGCCAGTGGACATGGTGTGCATGGACCCAAGTCGTCCCTGGGGGCCCCTCTAGCTGGTGGCATAAAGACACGACAGAAACCTGGAAACCAGTGGCCCCTGGAGGGCTGCCTGGAGGCGGAGCCCCTACTGGTCTGTTCCCCACCCAGGGCGAGCATCAGCGACCATCTCACCACGTCATGTC
Source organism: Mesoplodon densirostris (assembly GCF_025265405.1). NCBI lineage: Eukaryota > Metazoa > Chordata > Mammalia > Artiodactyla > Ziphiidae > Mesoplodon > Mesoplodon densirostris. Next base: position 1,318,320 of record NC_082665.1, on the reverse strand, counting down.
CTGCCCGTTTGTTACCACGGCATCCAGCACCCTCTGGAGTTCTGACCTTTTGGGGGAACAGATTCTGAGCCTTCCACCTCCCTGAGTCCCTGCCCCGCCCCCTCCACCCCCAGTGCACAGGAAATGAGGTCACTCAGGAAGCCTGGCCCATCGCGGGGTGGGACGTGGGGCGGGCTCGAGGGAGGACGAGGCATGGGGTCCGAGGGTGTGTGGGGACCCTGGGGAGGGGGCTGCAGAAAGGAGAGTGGCCCCAGGGGGGTGGGGGGCTGGGCCCTGAGGAGGCCTGGGCAGGGCGCCGTCCACAGCAGGTGAAGTCTGTTTGCAGGGGACAGAGAGATGCAGCCGCAGAGGGGTCAGCGGGGCCGGCGTGTGTCAGGAGGGGCTGAGGGTCTGTACCCGTCCTACCCTTGAATCTCTGCAGACCCCGTGAGGGAACACCGAGGTTCAGGGCCCAGGACAAGCAGGGCAGGATGCTCAAGGCAAAGCGGGCTCTTCCCTGAGGTCCCTCTCCAAGATGGGTCTGGGGGACACACGGCAGGCAGGGCTGCTGGACCGACCTCCCTGGGGGCTGATGACACACGTCGTGTATCCTTGAAAACGCTGTGGCTTCCCCACCCCAATCCATTGGGCTCAGAAGGTCACCAGGATGAGGCAGCTTCTGGGAAGGCCTTGGGTTTGGAGTCAGAGCTGGTGCCTTCCTGACACCTGGTGCCACAGGAGCTCAGCTGGCAGCTCAGAGGGGCTCAGGTGTGCTGGCGACAGGCAAGAAAGACAAGTCTGTAAAACAGCCTTGTAAACCGCAGCCTGAGGTCCGTGCTTGTCTGTCTGCACGTTGTTCAGGGCCAGGGGTGCTGGGCGGAGAGGGGGCCACTGCTGATGGTGCTGAGACCCTGGCCCCTCTGCTGCTCTGCCGTCCCCGAGGTGTCAGCCCTGGGAGAGGAGGTGACGGCTTAGTTCATGCTCCTTTCTGCCTGCCCCATGGAGGGTCTTTTTCTCCATTTCTGTGGCACATCTGAAAGAGAGTGGCTGAAAGCGAGAGTCTTTGGAGACCCCCTGCCGGGGGCCACCTGCAACCCCGGCCCAGCACTCCAGTGGGAAAGACTCTCCAGTCACGGGGCCTGCAGTCCCACCAGCCTCCAGCTGCCTGTGCAGCTGGGCCTTTGCCCCCTCTCTGGGCCAGTGTTTCCCCAGAGATGGGCCCAGGCCTTGGAGATCCAGGACTGCGAGACTGCTGGGTAACCCAGGTGGGGAGGGGACGCAGACGTGCATGAGGAGTGCCAGACCCGGCCGCCCCAGCGGGCGAGGCCCAGGAAGGTCCCCAGCGCTCCACACCCTTGGTTCTGGTGAGATGAGTCTTGGTGGGCGTCCACTAGGCAGGCCTGTTCCCAGGGGTGTGGTCCAGGCTCCACCTCAGCCCATCTGTCCCCCAAAGGAGCAAGAACCTGGCACTTCATCTAAGAGCCCCCCACAGGTGTCAAGTGCCCCGTGGTCAGCCTTAAAATTGGCACCCATCACCATGGTCTCCGGACAAGGTGCCCTCAGCACAGTGAGGCCGCTTGCCTGCCTCTTAGCCACAAAGACTAGAAGCTTCTGTGGTTTTTCACACCTGGCAGGAAAAAAGGGAAATCTCCCAGGTGTTTTCATTGTTTCAAAAAAGGAGAGATCCCTGGCCACAGGAATGTCTGGAAACCGGGCTGTCTGCCTAAACTTCCTTGTGTAATTTGCCGGGAATGTCACCTTCCCTGGCCCTGGGACAGCGGAGGGGGGGGTGTGAGGCCTGGTTCTCTTCCCAGAGGACAGCAGAAGGGCCCCACCTGCCGCCATGGGAGCCCATCTCCCCAGTTAGCCCTGGGGTGACGCGCCCCAGGGTCCACTTGCTGCAGGGTGGAGAGGTCTGAGCCAGGACCCACAGCTCAGCTGCTGTGAGGACAATAAAGGTGATGGGCGGGGAGCAGCTTGTCACACAGCAAGAGATGACTGATACACCGCTGGTGGGAGGTCTCCCCAAACCTGAGAAAAAGTCCCTCCAGAGTTTTGCTCACAGGGACTGGGTCGGCCCTGCACACAGATATTTTTGTTGTAGGTTGAATTATGTCCCCCACAAAGATGTGTTAACGTCCTAACGCCTTGTGCCTGTGACAGTGGCCTCACCTGGACATGGGGTCTCTGCAGGTTTAATCAATTGAGATGAGGTCATGAGGATGGGCCATCATCCAGTATGACCGTGTCCTTAGAAAAAAGGGAAATTTGGACACGGAGGTGCACGCACACCCCCCACACATACACACAGACAACACACAGAGGAGGCCACCTGACAACGGAGGTGGAGACTGAGTGATGCGGCCACAAGCCAAGAATGCCTGGGGCCACCTGGAGCTGGAAGGGGCAAGCAAAGACCCCCCCCCTTTATTTCAGACCTCTGGCCTCCAGAACTGTGAGAGGATAAACGTCTGCTGTTTCAAGCCAGTATGCATGATATTTTTGTGTGATTATGACATAGAAGCCCTTCTGTGGACTATGCTTCTGTCCAGTTATAGATGTGTCCTTTGAAGGCGTTGGCAGTTGAACACCTAGAGCTCACGCTTGGGCCATGGCGGTTAGTTCCTGGGGGCGGTCTGTCTCCACCCTCTGTCACACGGGAAGCCTCACTCAGAGGCATGGATGGGATTCCCAGGCCCTGGGGGCCACCTGAGATGGCTCCATGGGTACACTGTCCACTAGACAAGCCTACTCTATGTTTTTCTGTTCACAGGACTTGAGTGTCTAGTAGAATCATGGAAACGTACACATTTTTTGAAAGGGAGACACCGTACGTGGTTACAATGGGCGGCAAGATGGGGCAAAGGAAGTGTGTCGATTCTTTCCTCGTTTTGTTTTAATGAAAGTCCTTACATTTATTGCTCCCACTTTTCTGATTAATCAGCTTTTTCCTTCGCGGTCCCATTTTACTGCTTTCTTTCTTTTTTCTTTTTTTGCGGTACGCTGGCCTCTCACTGTTGCGGCCTCTCCCGTTGCGGAGCACAGGCTCCGGACGCGCAGGCTCAGCGGCCATGGCTCACGGGCCCAGCCGCTCCACGGCATGTGGGATCTTCCCGGACCGGGGCATGAACCCGTGTCCCCCGCATCGGCAGGCGGACTCTTAACCACTGCGCCACCAGGGAAGCCCTTTTACTGCTTTCTTATTAATGGTCGTACGACACCTTACACATATAGGGTCACAGCGAACAGTCTGTTTAGGTGACACTGGTAACGTGGCTGGGGCCTCAGTTTAAACTGTAACTCATGACACACGTGGCCCCGCACACACGGGCCTCATTGCCTCCTGGCTCTGCTTCAGCAGGAGCCGTGAGGCTGCCTCTCCGACGCCGAGAGCCCCTTCCCTTCATTTTGTCCCGATGTCTTGGGATCGGAGTCACAGCGGACGGCTGTGGGTGGTCATCCCTGCGGGTGTTTTAAATCAATACCATTCGGAGGAGAGAGAAAGAGACGTCTTTACCTTCCGAACGGCCTGGATGGATCCCCAGTGTGGCCACAGAACGTGGAGGGGTCAACAAAAGGGCCAGACACACGTGGGCCTGGGAGATTTGTCTGGAATTTCTGATTTTTAAAAAATAACCCACCGTTTGGGTTTGAATTCTAATTTTTCAAAGGAACTCAGGTGTTTATTCCCTAATGTTGTATTTGTGCAAAGTGCAGAGGCCATTGAGAATGTCAGAAACTGTGATGAAATCAGATCAAAAAGCGATGGTTCACGCCAACGTCCCTGGTTATGTTCACCTTCAAGCTCCACCCCGAACGTTTGTGTTGCGGTCAGAGGCTCGGTGTCACCCAAATCCACGTGCTGGGGTCCAGACCCTGTGTGATGGTGTTAGGAGGTGGTCTGGGTGTGAACGGGGAGCCTCAGGGTGGGATTAGCGCCTGCTCCTTCCCCACATGGGTGCCCAGGGAGCCATCTGGGGCCCCTCCCCCTCCCCTCCCCTGACCCCTCCTCCGACTCTGCCAGCACCTGGCCTCAGCCTCCACAGCCATGACCATTAGAATGTGATAAATGTCTCCATGAGCTGCTTACAGTATGGAGGTTCCTTAAAAAACTACAAATAGAACTACCATATGATCCAGCAATCCCACTACTGGGCATAGACCCTGAGACAACCATAATTCAGAAAGAGTCATGTACCACAATGTTCATTGCAGCTCTATTTACAATAGCCAGGACATGGAAACAACCTAAGTGTCCATCATCGGATGAATGGATAAAGAAGATGTGGCACATGTATACAATGGAATATTACTCAGCCATATAAAGAAACGAAATTGAGTTATTTGTAGTGAGGTGGATGGACCTAGAGTCTGTCCTACAGAGTGAAGTAAGTCAGAAAGAGAAAGACAAATACCGTATGCTAACACATATATATGGAATTTAAGAAAAAAAAATGTCATGAAGAACCTAAGGGTAAGACAGGAATAAAGACACAGACCTACTAGAGCATGGACTTGAGGATATGGGGAGGGGGAAGGGTAAGCTGTGACAAAGCAAGAGAAAGGCATGGACATATATACACTACCAAACGTAAGGTAGATAGCTAGTGGGAAGCAGCATAGCACAGGGAGATCAGCTCGGTGCTTTGTGACCGCCTGGAGGGGTGGGATAGGGAGGGTGAGAGGGAGGGAGACGCAAGAGGGAAGAGATATGGGGACATATGTATATGTATAACTGACTCATTTTGTTATAAAGCAGAAACTAACACACCATTGTAAAGCAATTATACTCCAATAAAGATGTAAAAAAAAAAAAAAAAAGATATACGTTTCCATCGTTTACAAGCACCCAGACTGCAGTATTTTGTTACAGCAGCCTGAACAGGCAAAGACAATTCAAGTAGAGCTGTTCTTAGTCTTTATAATATTATAATAGCATAATAGCATCTGTATGCCTATAAATTCCTATTTATAAACTAAAGAAAAGGGAGAAGCTTTGTATGTTACAGTCATTTACAAAATGTTTAATTAGCAGCATTGGGTTGGAAAATGACCAAACAGGGAATTGCTAAAATGCCAGGCTTCTTAGACCATGTGTTTCCAAAAGTTGACATGAAAGACTCCAAATTTGACATTTAAAATGATTAATATTATTATTACAGAAAATATATAGAGTTTATTAGAGAAGTGGACTGCGGTTTGGCTCCTTTAAATTTTTTTAAATGAGTAAAGGTTATTTTTGGAGGAGCTTTAGGTCTACAGATAACGCGGGTAGAAAGAGCAGGGTTCCCACGGGTCCTGGCCCTGCGCGTGGGCAAGCTCCGCTTCTGCTCAGTGACGTCCATGTGCTACGTTTGTTACAACCGAGAGTGATATTGACACATTATTATAAACTAAAATCCAGAGTTTACTTTGGGGCTCACTCTTTGTGACAGACATTCTTTGGGTTTTGAAAAATGTATAATGACCTGTTCACTAGTTTGGGTCCTTTTTATTAGGTTAAAAATTAAATCAGGCCTAACAGATTTAAACGTCACAGTAATAAATTTTGCCATGTTTTTCCTTCTGAAAACATTAGCCTTGGAAGGAAATGTTTTCACAACCAGCCACTGTTCTGTATCTTGGGCACACATCCAGAAGCGTGTTATCTTATCTCTCGTGGTGTGTGCCAATTTACAGACAAGTAACTCAGAAGCTGTTTTTTTTCTTCTGAGTGTAAGCTTATACTCAAAGCAGGACCTTCGATTCAAAACACAGTTTTGTTTCATAAGAGCTTTTAGTTTTACTGGTTGGAATTCACATGGAAACAGATGAATCTTACAGTCTCTTCCTGTGTAAACATCTGTCCACCCATTTCTTCATTTTCTCACTCGTTTAGTTGTGCAAATGTCCAGGAGTCCAGGAGTCCATCATCTTTCAAACTGAGTTTTCAACACCGTTTCTTCCTCTTAGAAAGCGCAAGCTCTGTCGAAACAAAGGAACGCTGAGCTCTGGTCCAGGCTGGAGCCAGTCGGTGGCCTCTGCTCACCTTCCGTGGGAAGTTCCAGGACAGGGGACAGGAGAGGAGGGGGGAGGATGGGAAGGAGGGGCTTGGCGAGGGGGGATTTCCCCACACTGGAGGGAATTGCCCAGGTATCCCTGGACATTCAGCTCTTAAAACCTGACACTTTATACCAGTGTGAACATCACAGCTGTAAACCATGCTTGTGAACTTGTCTAAATGAAAATTCCTGCATTGCTATCGATGTGATTTTCCCCTGAAAAGCACAAGCTTAGCGATACAATGTGCTCCTTACTCCAGCAGAAATTTTCTTAAACAGAGTGTCTTTCACTCCCAACGTACCTGAGGTTGGTGCAGAAAAAATAGTTGAGGCAGAGAGAACTTTTGTCTCTTAGTTGTTGAAGGCACCTGGGGGTCGTGAAGCAGCCCGTCTGCTGAGGACCATGGGGAACGAGGCTGGAAGGCCCTCTGGTTCCTCCAGATGGATGAACCCCATCGGCATTGCCCCGGCCATCAGATGCTGAGGTTGCTCAGGCCCCTCACCTGCCGGCAGCACAGGTGAGGGGCCAGGCTTGGCCACACTCATCCCACCTCTCCATCAGTCTCCTGCGACCTGGCAGGTTTAATCTTCTTTGGGGAGGGAGGGGGTGTATCCAGAGACGCCTTTACAGGAGAGGCCCTTGGGAGCTTGTACTGGAATCCCCCAAACCTCCTGATGCTGTTCATACCTGAATGATTCAGTTCATACCAAAGATCAGAAGTGTGTGCGTGCGCACGAGTGTGCGTTGTGCCGCCCACTTTGCTCTGGCTGCCTTGTTCACATCAGCACATATGCAAACTCAGGCTCTTCTTAAGCACAGTTTGTTTCCATCACTAGCAGATGCGTGTTTTTACCAAACCTTTACTTATATAGGTGCTTGCAGGCTTCATGACCGCAAGCACAGCAGTCTGATTGTGTACATAGAAAACCCAAAAGAATCTATAGATAAATGCTTTGATTAAAAGTGAATTTAGCAAAGGTATGAGGTTTCTTTGACGAGAGGGTAATAAAACGATTCTAAAACAATTGCAATGCTGATTGCATAATTCTGTGAATATGCTAAAAATTTACACTTGAAATAGCTGGATTATGTGGTATGTGAATTATATCTCAATAAAGCTGTATTTTTAAAGTGAATTTAGGAAGGACACTGGATACAATATACAAAAGTCAATTGTATTTATATAGACCTGCAACAATTAGAAAATGAGAATTTCTGAACGAAACCATTTCAATAGCATTCAAAACATCAAATGTCTAGCAATAAACCTAACAAAATATTCTGAAAACGAAACAGTTATTAAGGTATTAAGGAAGACCTAAATAAATGAGGGTTTATGACATATTCATAGATTAAAAGACAAATGTTATAAAGATATAAAAATGTACTTATCAATTTCATTATAATCCCAACTAAAATCCCAGCAGGGGTGTGTGTGTGCATGTGTGGGTGGGGCTACTGAAAAGCTGATTCTGAAGTTTACGTAGAAGTGCAAAGGGACCAGAATAGCCAAGACAATCTTGCAGAAAACCAAACTTAGGGACTCCACCATCAGATACCAAGACTCAATACAAAGCTCCAGAAGTTAAGATGGAAAATAGGTGAAAAATAGATCAACGAGATGAAATGAAGTGTTCACGTAAAGACACACACATATGTTGGACACTTGATTTATAATAAACTGGGATTACAGAGCAAGAGACAAAGACCTCTTTAATAAATAGTTCCAGGTTAATTAAATATCCACATGGAAAAATGAAATCAATTCCCATGTGGGTTGTGGGTGTGAACATGAGAGGTAAAACAATGATGCTTCCAGGAGTCTGCAGTGGTGGGGACATCTCCAGGGCTGGACCCTGAGGTCCGTCAGTAAACAGGACAAAGTCTCCATCCTTCACGGGTGGGAAGGACATGGAACCAACCCAAACCAAGCCGATGATAGAACAGAGAGTGTGGAAGCTTATGGTGGGGATGGACGTAGGTGGGTGTAAGGACTTTAATTACAACATCAGTAGCAGAGCAAAGAGTGGCAACAACCCTGATGTTAATCGGTGAACATTGCCCGATAACGGAATAAAAACAGGTCTACGTCTCCTGCACTGTGGAAGGAACCCACATCTGGATGGTGTTGGGTGCATCAGGTGGGGCTGAGAGGGCCCCATGCCCTCCGAGGAGGTGAAGGAGGCAGGGGGCTTCGTGCTCAGCAGGCGCATCCCTGGGTCGGCACAGCCATCCTCTGAGCCTGCTCTGGGCTCAGCACTCCACGGCAGAGCTGTTTTAATTCAGTCACGAGGACGAGAGCGGGAGCTGCAGTGAGGCGCAGGAGCCCCGCGTGACGACGCTGGCGGCCTGGTGGCCTTTGCTCCTGTTCACTTAACCATCTGCCCCATCTACCCACATCCAGGGTCAGCCAATGGCAGAAGCTCTGGGAGGTTTCTCTGGTGTCTACAAAGTGGCCTGTGGAATTCCAGCTCATTGGTGGCCAGCTGGAAGGAGTTTGGATTTAGGGGCAGATGAGGAAAGTTGGGCTCATAGCAGAGCAAACTCAGGCTCCTTGTGGCCAGCCATTGGCTCAGCTGGTTCAACCTCTGGCCCTGCCCATGCCCTGCACCACGCTGGTGGCTGGGAGAGGCGGGGTGATGGGGACCGGAGCTCCCCTTTTGGACTCCACCTGCTTGTCTGGGGTCATCACACAGGCTCTGTATCTCACTTGATTCTGGGCTTCCGTGACCCCTCACAGGCCCAGCACAGCAGTCACAGTGAGCTTGTTAAATAGATTAACACAGGGAATCAAGTCCCAGCAGAGGCACCGAACGTCCATGATGACAGTTAGAGGCTGAGGTGACAGTCCAGCCATCCCCAGAGCAGGGACCTCTCAGATGTCCTACATGAGCTCACGAGGCCATGGTCCCTGCTGGCCGAACTGGCCTTCTGGCCAGAAAGCCAGGTTAGACTGAGTAAGCCTTGGTTGCTAGTTTTGCCTTGGACTCATATAAATATATAATTCAGTTATAAAAGTAAACAAAAATGAAAAACAAAGCAATCCCTAAAAATCCAAAACAAATGAACAAATTTTATATCACATTGGTGGCTTAATCACACAGAGAATAGTTTCACCTGAATTTTAAATACAAGGAGCTGGAGTATACACCCCTAATGGCACAAGTCATAAGGACAAAAGGAATCATACAGAAATATTAAACTGCGTTCATAATCCAATCTTTGGCAATAATACTGCTTTTATTAACTTTAAACTACAAAAATTCAGTTTCAAATAAAGCACGTAAGGATGAAAACAAAAAATATTATGTTAATGCCATTAGGAATCAAGATTTCAGGATTAGAGAAAATAGATACAAATATAAAATCAAAGAAGTTGGGAAAACTCTTGCATTCAAATCGGAGGTGTCAGTATAAACTCTTGGACTCACACTGTATTTTTCTCTTATAGGAATAAGTCTTGGGACTTCCCTGGTGGCCCAGTGGTAGAGAATCTGCCTTACAATTCAGGGGACCCAGGTTCGATCCCTGGTCTGGGAACTGGGATCCCACGTGCCGAGGAACAGCTGAGCCCATGCGCCACAACTACTGAGCTCGCGCGCCTCAGCTAGAGAGCCTGCGTGCTGCAAACTACAGAGCCATGCGCCCTGGAGCCTGCGCGCCACAACTAGAGAGAAGCCTGCATGCCACAGGAGCCTGCGTGCCGCAACGAGGCATCCGCGTACCTCAGCAATGATCCCACGTGCTGCAACTAAGACCTGATGCAACCTAAAATAAATAAAATAAATAAATAATAAATAAATCTTTAAAAAGAAAAAAAGAATAGGTCTTTTCCTTTCTGCCCCTGGATGGTGGGTAAGCAAGGACAGTTCAGGGGCTGAGGCCCCCAGCACCCAGATTGTGCCCTCCACACACCTCTTCCTGCTGTAAGGACCAGGGCTTTCTGGAGACGTGACGAAGTGCGGGGCTGGGCGGAACAGAAAGTGCCCTGAATGCTCTTCACCTGCAAGCAAGGTGAGCTCAGCACCCGGGGTCCCGCTAGATGGATGAGGCGCCAGCCTGAAAGGCCCCCACCCTGGCCAAAACTGGGGCATTTGGCATCAAATAGACCAATGGCAGCAATGGGTTGCAAAATATCACATGTTTTTAAAACCTTAAAATCTCCCGTGACCCTCGCCAGCTGTCAGGGCGCAGAGATTCTGAAGACCGGCAAATAAAGAAAAGACAATGTAATAACAAACCAGTAGTTTGCCCTGGTTTTCTGCAGGAGTGGGCTGGCTCCAGGACAAAGCTGTTTAGAGGATTTCCAGCTGATAATTTCAGAAGGAATGGCGGGAAGAGAAGCTCACCCTTTGCTCCCGCTGTGGAGTGTATGGGGGAGGCTAACGGGCCACGAGCGCCGCCGGAAGCTCCGGGCTGGGGGGCTGCCACGTGGATCAGGCTGACCCCCCTGCATCGGGACCCCCGAGAGACACAGCAGGAGGGGGTCTCCGCTGCCTGTTGACCCCAATCTGATCGGGACTCTAGACCCAGCCCCGGTTTTCGGGAAGTGCGGGGACAGAGGACGTTTTGAAACCACACAAGGTGGCCACAGTGACCAAATCCAGAACGGGGCTCCCATGGGGCACAGGCCCAGTCATTCCCGGGACACATGGTAGTTATGTCTGCAAGTGACGTGGCGTCCCCAATTTGACTGAAAATGTGCCACAGGGGGACACACGTGGGGTTCATTTTCCTAGTAAAAGCTTTAAGAATTAGGAAAGAGTGGATAAAAGCAGGACATTAAGCAAAAGGAGTGGAAGGAAATAGGACTCACTGATCACACTCGGTGGTGGTCTGCATCAGTCCAGGTTATAAATCTTGTTTCCCCACGATGCGTGGGTCAAGAGTCGAAGGGGTGTGGAGGGCCCAGACCCCGGGGCCCTGGGTGCTTGCAAGCTCCCTTCTGGAGGGGTCCCCCATCGAGACGCGGGATGTCCAGGCTCCCCTGCAGGAGCGCCAGCATCTTCAGACCCGAGACACCACCACGTCAGCGTCCTGGGAGGCTTGGAGCAGGAGCAACGCAGAGCGGAGGTGAAGGCCCTGCGTGCAGGGCCAGAGGGTCGCGCTCCAAACCGCTCACCTCCCCTCCTCTGTGTGACCTTGGGCAAGATCGCGACCTTGCTGGGCCTCAAAGTCCTCGTCTGTAAAATGGGACCCTCCTCACAGCAGGGAGGTTTGAGGAGTGAATGGGGTTTTGCCCGGCACACAGCACCTGGTCTGTGGTCGCTTGAGCCCAATTCCATGGACTCTGCCGTGTGAACCTGGGGTCCAGCAGCCAGGGGCATGTGTCTCAGACAGACAGACTGCCTGGGTCACCAGCAAGCCCTGGAGTCAGCCCTGCCCACCCCACACCCAGGTTTCCACGCCATGTACTGCGAACATGGGGGAGATGGGTACCCCGAATGGCCCTGGGCTGATCCCCATGTCTGCTCTGACTGGGGCTGGGAGGGGTCTGGGGTCCCGCATCCCCGAGCATCAGGGACCACCGATCAGCGAGACTGACCAGGTCTTAGCACCAGCAGCAGGACCGACTCACAACCCTCGGAGGTTCTCGGGCCAGAAGGCCCCTCCCGCCCTCTGGCAGCAGAGCAGGCTGTGGTTTGGGCTGCATCCCCCATCCCATCGCACACTCCGCTCTGCAGAGGAAGTGCCTTTCTGCACCTCCTGGGGGCTTACGGGGCAGCGTTCTGTGCGGCTATTAGTAGTGGGATCCGTGGCATATGTGTGCATGTGCTGGTGTGTGTGTGTGCACATCACTCTGGAACCCTCCAAGTTGCCGGGACTCAGCGTCTCCTCTAAAACCCCAGGGCACACGCAGCCCTAGAGAAGGGAGGACAGGGGGGCTTTCCTGTCTCTCTGGGCCATTGAGGGAGACACTACCCGCTTGAGGAAAACTCTGGAGGCTCTGTCTATGCTCATTTCTACATCACTGAAGTGAGTGGCTCTGAATTTTAAATGTACATGAACACATGCTCATACTATACACATGTACATGTGCGCATACCACATACATGCACACACGCACACTGCACACACTGTACACGCGTACGTGTGCACTCACATACACAGCCTGGGGCCCGACACCGGCTTGCCCACCTGCACTGGGCTGGAAGCCACCTCGGGAGCCGGAGTCCTTGCCCCTCCTTCACGCTCCCCGGGCTCAGGACAACCAGGCAGGTTTCTGCCACATAGGATCCAGTGGGGCCACTCCCACTCCCTCCTGGTCCTGACCTGTGTCCCTCCAGGGAGGTCCCTGCCTTGCACCGGGCAGGGGGCTCCCCTCCAGGTGGAAGTGGCGCCTCCCTCAATCGCCAGTGGCTTCACCCGGGTGGCCCTGCGAGGGCAGAAGCTCTGCTCTGTTTGGGGAGCAACAAGGCTGGGATTGTGGGTGTGAGACTGGGGAAGGGGTGCCAGAGGGCAGAGGTGAAGGGGGTGTCAACCCGGGAACTTCGGGGGAGCAGCCGGAGAGCACGAACTGGGGGCCTGGCCAGTCCCCCAGTTCTCGAAGGCTCTGGCCACTCTGCACCCCCTCCAGTCAAAAGAAAAGTTGGTCCCGAGGATTTCCAGGTCACAATCCTGAACCTCGACACCCACAGCAGAGCTCCATACCACACCCCCATCCCCAGATGCCATCATCGACTGGTGCCCACTTCCCGGGTCTGGGAACACTTGGATCCTCCAGCCAGGACCTCTAAAATCAGGCCAAGGTGCACCTTGTGGGGCGGTAACTCCCCCTGAGACATCTCAGTGGAGCAGCGCTGAGTGCCTGCTGTATGCAGATGGATGTTACGAAAGACCTCAGGCTGGAGGTCCCCAGACCCTCGTCCTGTGGGGAGAGACACACAGCAGGGTCCTGGTGGGGCAAAAGTTGCCATCCCCCCTCCCCCCTCACACCTCCCAGGACACTGATCAAAGCACCAGCTGGAGAGAACCTCGCCTGGGTACCAATAAACAGGGAACTTTGCTAGAAAACTCACGGGATTGAAGAGCAGGGTTTTATCAGACAAGAGGCGACTGGAAGTCAGGAGCCGGAGCAGGGACCTCAGGTGCAGAGCCCAGTGTTGTAAGGGGCTGGTGGCTGGGTAGACACAAGGGGCGAGCTGGCACAGAGGAAGGGCACACAGACAGCCTCCAGGGGGAGGACTGCCTGGAGGCGGTGAGACTGGATGGATGATTTGTCCCAGAGGGGCCATCCTCTCCCGGGCATCTGTGGCTCCTCTCTGGCTGCACGAACTCTGGGCTCCAGTGGACAAGAACCTGTCAGGACGAACTAAGGAGCCAAGAGGTCCCTGGAGAGGTGAGAAAGGGGTTTCCAGACTCTGGGAGTTGTGAGGACCAGGGCTGGGCGGCAGCAGGTCGGGGTCCAGACAAGGTCTCCCTCCACCCCAGGAAGGCAGCTGCTGAGAAATAAGAGAAACCCAGCAAAGTTCTCTGAGTGACGGTGAAAGACCCCCAGCCTGGCGTGTGGGGTCCTGAAGCTCATGCTGGGCCAGCGATCAGCTCACACTTGGGGCCTCCTGAGCAGTTTGGACCTGTGGCCAGCAGAGACCTGGCCTCCCCCTCTGCCACCTGCCTGCCTGCGGTGCTGGGGGCACGGGAGGGGATCCTACTCCCTTCCCTGGCCCAGGAAGCTGAGTGGGGAGCCCTGCCTTGGGGGTGCATTGGGTCTGTGTGCCAGCCAGCTCACCTCTGCGCCCACCCCCACAGGTGCCCTGGGGTTAACCTGGGCCCATGGTTTCTGGGGAAAAGAGGGTCCAGATGGAGCCTACGTGACCCACCCTTCCTGCAGGGGCAGGAGGGCTTATCTGCCCCTCCCAGGACCACTTCCTTCCTCCCACAAGGTGACCCCGGGGGCACAGCCCTGGAACGCTGGACCAGCTAACCACAGCCAGCCTCCTCTTTCCATACATCGGGAGGCTCACACCCAGCCCACTCAGCAGCATCTGGGACCCATTTCCTCCTGGTCCCACATGGTGTGGTCTGGGCCGTGGCCAGCTGGCTGGCCTGGGGCAGCCCCCGGCCATCAGTCAGCCCCGCACCCTCTGCACGGACACCACCTGAGGCCAGGCCCTGCCTTCTCTCCAAAGCGGCCATATGCATGCTGGGGGTCTGTGGGCCTTGCGGAGGATACGCCAGAAATAAAAATGTCAGAAACCAGGGGAGAGGCCAGACGCCAGAGCAGGACCAGCCGTCCCGACCCAACACCCTGGCCCTGCTGTCTTGCCCTCGGTCCCCTCAGGCTCTGCCCTCAGCTGGGCTCTCCCACCAGCCCCTCTCACAGGCTTCCTCTGGCTCTCAGCTTCACAGCTCTGTCCTGGTGCCCAGAAGTCACCTCTGCAGCATCATCACACTCCTGTCTGTGGGGTCCATCCCCAGCTGCAGTGGGTGACCCACTGTCTGTCTAGGTGCCCACAGCCAGGGCGGCAGGGGCCCATCACCTGACCTCAGCAGTCTGTGGGAAAGTCACCTCTAGGACGGGTGGGGGCCAGGCAGCGGCAGCTGAGGCCTCAGGGTGGGGTGGGGGCACCATAAGGGGAAGGCCACTTGCCCAGCATCCTGGGTTTCCCCAGCAGGTCCCATCACTGCACTGGACCCAGTTTCTTCACCTGTGTCCTGTATACACAGAGTCGTGGTTTCCCCACATAGACATACACACATGTATACATGTACACACATATACATGCTGTCATGGGCTGAATTGTGTCCCCCGCCAGTTTACATATTAAATTCCTGGCCTCCAATATCTCAGAATGTGACCCTATTTGGAGATAGAGGCTTTATAGGGTGTCTTAGCTTGGGCAGGTGTAACAAACACCACAAATAGGGGGCTTAAACAACACACATTTATTCTCTCACAGTCCTGGAGACTTAGGTCTGAGATCTAGGTGTCATGTGGCAGGTTTCTGCCGAGACCTCCCTCCTGGGTGTGTAGACGGCCGTCTCCTCCCTGTGTTCTCACATGGTCGTCTCTCTGTGTGTGTCTGTGTCCTCATCTCCTCTTCTCATAAGGATGCCATTCATAAGGGATCAGGACACACCCCCAGTGAACTTATTTTACCTTAATTCCTCCTTAAAGATGCTGTCTCCAAATAAGGTCACATTCTGAGGTGCTAGGGGGTCAGGACTTCCACATATGAATTGGGGGTGGACAAAATTCAGCCCATAACACAGATAATCAATTTAAGATGAGATCATGAGGGTTGACCCTAAACCAATATGACTGTGTCCTTATAAAAAGGGGAAATTTGGACAGAGACATACAACTGGGAGAATGCCATGTGAAGATGAAGGCAGAGACCAAGGTGATGTTTCCACAAGGCAAGGAAACCCAAGGATTTTCTAGAAACTACAAGGGAGGCCTGGAACAGATTCCCCCTCAGAGACCCCTGAAGGAAGCAACCTTACTGACGCCTTGATCTTAGACTTCTGGCCTCCAGAACTGTGGCAGAATAAATTTCTGTCATTAAAGCTGCCATTTGTAGTACTTTGTTACAGCAGCTCTAGCAAACTGATACACAAACATGAGCATGTACATGCACATGTGCACAGGTACACATACGCACACATGCAGGTGCACATGTACACATGCACAGGTATGCATATACATATAGGTACACACATGTGCATACACAGAGGTACACATGTCAGAACTTATAGAAAGCAGCCAAAGAAGTGCTTCGAGGGAAATTCATAGCTTTAAATGTTTACGTCAGATATAAACAAACAAAAAGGCTTAATTATCTAAGTTTTCACCATAAGGAGCTAGAAAAAGACAAGCAAATTAAATACAAAAGAGTAAAAGAATAATAAAAATAGTAACAGAAAGTAATGAACTAGAAAACAAACAGAAAAAAATTAACGAAGCAAAAATTGATTTTTTGAAAATTGTAAAAACTGATAACTCTACAGCAAGACTGTTAAAAAAAACAGAGGAGACAGAAATCAAGAATTAGAGGAGGGGTATCAATATAGATCCTTCAAATAATAAAAAGAATGAATAAATGTTATGAACAACTGTATGTCAATAAATTCAACTTAGGTGACACAAATTCTGGAAAAATACAACTTACGAAAACTAACACAAAATGAAATAGAAAATCTGATTAGACCTATGATTATCTTTAAAAATTGAATTCATCATCAAAACTGTTTCTACAAAGAAAACCGTATGCCCAGATGGTTTCACTGTGAGTTTTATCAAAGATTTAGGGAGGAAATATTATGAATCTTACACAGAATCATTCAGAAAATAGAAGAGGAAACAATTCCCAACTCATTTCATGAGTCTGGCATAACCTTGATCCCACACCTGACAAAAAGCATTGTAAGAAAAGAAACTTAGAGATTAATAACATTCATGAAGATAGATGCAAAATACAATACCTAACAAAATATTAGTAAATTAAATTCAGTGATACATGTAAAATGAAACCACATAGTGTGATCAAGCATAGTGTAGCCCAAATTTGCAAGATTTGTTTAATACTTAAAAATCAATCAATGTAATTCATCATATGAGTAGAATTTAAAAAATGAAATATATAGCCACCAATAAATGCGGAAAACCCATTCAACGAAAATTTAACACTTGGCTTCCCTGGTGGCGCAGTGGTTAAGAATCCACCTGCCAATGCAGGGAACACGGGTTTGAGCCCTGGTCTGGGAAGATCCCACATGCCACGGAGCAACTAAGCCCGTGCCCTACAACTACTGAGCCTGCGCTCTAGAGCCCGCGAGCCACAACTACTGAGCCTGTGTGCCACAGCTACTGAAGCTCGCATGCCTAGAGCCTGTGAACTGCAACAAGAAAAGACACTGCAATGAGAAGCCCGCGCACCACAGCGAAGAGCAGCCCCTCCTTGCCTCAACTAGAGAGAAAGCCTGTGCACAGCAACAAAGACCCAACACAGCCAAAAATAAATTAATAAAATAAATAAATTTTTAAAAAAATTAACACCTATTTATGATAAAAGCTCTATATAGACTAAGAATAAAGTGGAACCTTCTCACCTGATATGGCCCCTCCATAAAATACCTACAGCTAAAATCCCATTTCCTGGTGAAGTACAGAATGTTGACCCCAGAAGTCTGGGAAGAGGCAAGGCTGGGTGCTCTGACCACGCTGTTCAACACTGTACTGGAAATTGCAGCCAATGCAATAAGGGAGGCTGAGAAAGCAGAGGCACACAATTTGGAAAGTGTGTCTGTTACTAAGGGACCATCTTCCACCCAACCGCCCCCCTCTGCTCTCACCTTGGGCTTGCCAGGCTGAGACTCTGCAAACAGCAATTCCCCTTTGCCCACCGGATCTCACCTTACATTCAGCCAACAGCAGATGCCAGAGAGAGGCTGGAAGGGCCCAGCACCTGGAGGAGATGTGACAACCAAGTTTAGTGTGAGCTCCCGGACATTACCTCCCATGGGAAGGAGCACTGTGGGAACTTTGGCAAAAGCTGAGCAGGGGGCTTCCCTGGTGGTGCAGTGGTTGAGAGTCCGCCTGCTGATGCAGGGGACACGGGTTTGTGCCCTGGTCTGGGAAGATCCCACATGCCGCGGAGCGGCTGGGCCCGTGAGCCATGGCCGCCGAGCCTGCTCGTCCGGAGCCTGTGCTCTGCAGCGGGAGAGGCCACAACAGTGAGAGGCCCGCATAACGCAAAAAAAAAAAAAAAAAAAAAGCTGAGCAGGGACTGTTGGTCATATGATTGTGTTATATTATCCGACAGTTGCACTGAGGATTTGTAGGGGAAAGTCCATGCTCCCAGGAGACGTGCATCGAGGTACTCACAGGCCAAGGGACTCTTACTTTCCATTGGTTCTAAAAGCACTTCAGAGAGAGTGTGAGTGTTGAAGGAAATGGGATAAAATATAAGAAATCAATAAGTCAGAGTTAAGCTACATGGAAAGTCCCTTCTTTATTCTTGCAACTTTTCTTAAATTTTCTTTGTTTGAAATTATTTCAAAATAAACACTAAAAAAAAACAAAAAACAAAGAAGAGCAGTTAAATCAGGGACAAAATCTGTCTCTCTCAAGGAGGTGGCCATATGCTCACAAGCACAGCAAGCAAGGCCCCGGCTCCGTGCTTATGAGGCTGTTTTGCTGTCGAACGAGCTGAAGCTGCACATTTCAAAGCTGACCTTAGGTCCCTGGAGCTGCATTTTTTTCCAATCAGATGTTCTTTCACAGAGAAAGAATGTCCAGTTCCTCGCGTTTGGTCTCCCTGTTAATGATGCTTTCCGGGTTCACACACACTTCTCTATGGAGAGTTCAGATCTCTCGCCCACTCTATGCAGGTGCCGGGCACTTGCCGGGCACAGAGGGTGTCATGGGAGACATGGGTGTGCTCTCCATCCTTGTGGCAGCTATGGGCGGTGGATAGAGAATCCTAGCTTATCTTCTGTCAAATACGGAAAGAATAGTCAAATTGCCTGGTATCCTGCAGTTTTCAAGTTTTTCAATCCATCATGTAAACAACAGCATGGGTGTCAATGAAGCCCATATGTAACAGTCACAAACACAGACCGTCCGGCTGAGTGGGGACGCTGGCCTGAGCTCCTTGTGTTTCTGTGGCCACTCTCCCGAGCCCTGTCCCCAGGCTGGCCCCCGTGGCAGCCGAGGACTGGCCCAGGACCCCAGGAGGGCTTCCGCCAACAAATGTCACCCAACGGGTGAAGCTCCAGAGCAGGGAGACGGCCTTCCCTGAGGGTCAGTATGCAGACCCGCTGAGGCCTGCTTCTTGTCCAGCCCGTGTCCCTGCTGTGAGTGTCGTGGGTACCAGTAGGCCCCTCCTGCCAGCAGATCTGACCAGGGGTGACCAAAACTGTCCCGGGGCCACTTCCACACCACTCCTGAGCAAGGCAAGGACCTGATTCACATCCATTTCCAGGACTGAGATGGGCACTCGGATCAGAGCCAGAATCCCCAGGTCCCGCCATCTCTCCATTCACTGGACTCCTCAGCACAAGACAGGGCTGGACTGGCCGTGGGCACAGAACCGGACGAGAGCTTCATGGCTGGGGAGGGAGTGGGTCAGCTCATCACTAACCTGTGTTTAATTCCAGTAGGTGCAGGTTATAGGGCTAATGCAGTGCTCACGGCGACCCTGTCATAGGCGCTACCATCATCCCCGTCAGATGGGGGAGGAAACCGAGGCAGGAGGAGGCCACTCGGCTGGGAAGCTCAGAGCCTGGATTTGAAGCCCTGATTCACCAGGTGTCCAGCTGCCCAAAGGACCAATCTAGGAGAGTATGTCAGGGGTCCCGACCATCGGGACCTGGGGCAACGCAGGAATGAGGATCTGGAGAAGGGCTGGTGGGTCCTGCAGCAGGGTCTGTATGTGCAAAGGCCCTGAGGGGACGGGGCCAGCTCTGCAGACCCTGGGAAGGCGTGCTGGTCTGGGTGAAGACGGCAGGGGCTGTGCTCGGAGGTGGCCTGTCAGCCGGGGCCAAACCCGCCGACAGTGCACGCCCCAGGGGAGGGCCCTCCTCAGCTGCAGTCAAGCCTGGTCTGTCCCCCTGTCGCGCCCGCTCTGCCCCGAGTCCTGCAGAGGTCGCACCCCACCTGCCCTCACACCAGCCAGAAAAAGGACGGGAACAAACAGACCCTCCTCACCAGGCCATTAGGAACAGGCAATTCACAGTGTGTGGGGTCTGATAAAAGGGGACTTTTAAACTGTACTATGAGCTTTACAAGATTTCAGCCGTGGAGCCTTTGTCCACCTGGGGGTGGGTGATGCTGGAAAGTTCACCGGCTTCAGCCGCGTTTATGGAGCCCCTGAGGGGGGTGGGGGTGGCCCGGGGAGACCTGGGACACGGGTCGGCCCTGCCCGGCTTCCTGGGCCCCCATGGCTACGTCCTCGTGAGTGACAAGGAAACAAGAACGGAGCGACCGCCCTGCTTGGGATGGAAGGAGGTGAGCGGGGGCCACCTTGGATGGGGTCAGAGGCCCCTCTGGGGAGGGGACTTCCCCAGAAGACCCAGAGGGACAGCAGCCCTGGGGCCTCTGATGATCCAGCACCGACCTCCCCTGCAGAGGGGATGGTGGAAACCAAGGAGTCCCTTTGAAATGAAGACAATCCCCAAAGGAATCCTTTATGAGCTTAAAGTGACTTTGAAACCTATTTTATACCTAACAACTAGAGATCATAAAGGAATGTTTTAATGACAAGGACACTGAGGGGAGGCGAGCCTCCTGAGTTGGAGAGCACCCTGAAGACCAGTGTGGAGGAGGGTGGCCTTGCAGACGGGAGCTGGCCACGTGGTCCTGGGATGGTTGTAAGGCTCATCCCCTTGGACCAGCCATCAGCCATCCCCTCATCCCTTCCAGGGTGGGAGCAGGGGGCTTCCAGAGCGATGGGACCACGTTGGAGCACGCGGCATCGGGGGCTTTATGGGGTTAACTCAGCCAAGCTCTCCCCCACCTCCCTGTGTGCTGGGAGCCCCGGGTGCAGCGCCCACCCTCCCCCCTCTAGCCTTGAGGGAAACGTGAGCATCTCAAACCAGAGAGAAGCTCAGGGAGGCCGATGGCCGGGGAGCATAAGTCACCGGAGAGGCAGAACCATCCCCCCGCAGAAAGCTTCCACGAGACATGACGGAGTTTTGTTAGAACCGGGTGGTCGGCAGAATAAGAGTCCCCTAAAGAGACCCTGGCCCGAGTCCCTGGAACTGTGAGCAAGTGACCTCGTTCCGCAAAGCGACTTTGCAGACGCCATCAAGGTTGGGGACGGTGGGACGGGAGGTCATCGTGGGTTAACCTCATGTGACCACAGGGGTCCTCACAGAGGAGAAGGCAGTCAGACGGCAGAATGGAGGCTGGGGGGTGGGGGTGGGGTGGCCGCAGCAGGCTGTCCCGGGAGCCTCCCGGACCCTGGCCCCGAAGACTGTCAGATACCTGTGATCTTTAAGCCACTAAGTGTGTGGTCTTTTGTCACGGCAGCCGAGGGAAACTCAGATTTGAAAGTAACTCATCTTGGGGGAATTGCAAAGAAGTTACAAAGGGAAAACTGTCACAAGCAAAATGTCTTAATTCAATGAACATCGCCCAGATAGGTAAATAAAACCCTAACATCTGTAAAATAGGGTGGAGGTGGGCCACAGATCCGGAGACTCAGGATCCAGTCAGGATTTCCAGGTTCGGGGTGGGAGCACAGGGCGGGTGGTGCCGGGGACCTCCCAACAGGGACCCTGACTAGGTTCCCAGTGTGCCCAGGGTGAGGGGCCTGGGAGTTTCAGCCTTCTGGTGGCTGATGCCCACGGCCAAGACTGGCCTCCCTCTCTGCTCAGGCAGGAACCTGGAGGCAGCAGGAGGTCAGAGTTCAGTGCTGCAGAGACCCGCTGACCACCGAGGAGCCTGGGGCCCCGTGACGGGTGTCTGAGTCGGGTGGTGCAGGCCCCTGGCACTCTCAGCTTCCAGCCCCACGTTCTTCCTTCAACAGGGATGCCTCCTGCTGTGCCTGCCCCCTGAGGGCCTCAGCAGGAGCTCGAGCTGGCATGTGCCCGGGACTGGGTGGCCCATGACTGGCCCTGGCCCCGCTGCCATCTCAGCTACCCCACAGCAGCCTGTGCGGCCCCGGTCACCCACAGGGAATCCGGCCGAGTGGCTGGACATCTAGGTCACACTGGAGGGGCCCTGGTGCAGGGCATGCGGATGGCGAGGGGACACAGTGAGATTCGGGGCCGTGGCAGGAGGTGACACAGGCCTCCTCTGCCCGAGTCCTCCCAGCCTTGGCCTGGTGACTCCCGGCCCAGCAGGGTGGGTCACAGGTCCCGGGCCACCTCCTCCCTGAAGCTGCCCTGCCTGCTCGCCACTGCCCCTGGTACTGGCATTTGCCCCACCGTCACCCTTGAACCTTGACTCATCCAGTGCTGTGTCCCCCCACCGACCCCACGGGGGCCAGAAAGCAGGATGGGTCTGCCGCCCCTTGGGAGCAGGGTGAGGGGCTGGGCGGCACCAGAGCCCCTTTTGGGGGAAGCCACCTGACCACCGGCCCAGCTGAGGGGCCCGCCCGCTGCTCCTGGAGCAGGTGGCCCCTCCCACCCAGCAGGACCCTGAAGGCGTAGTCCAGGCTCTTGGCCATTTGAATGGAGAGGCTGGCGGGGGCAGCGAGAGGGGAAACTGTGTCTCTGGGTGGGGCGTGTGGGGTCTTAGTTTCTGCAGAACAGCTCAGAGATCTGCGTCAGGTTGCTGTGTGAATCCCTTGAGGAGGAGCTAGGACTCTGCTTTATCGCTGACTATGGTTGAAGCTATCATTGCTGCTCTGGATTGACTGCTTTTCCTTTGTTTCTGGTTCCCTTACTTCTCTAATTAGTAACTGCTTGAGTCTGCTCTTTGGAACTCCGGGAAGGCCTAGGAGACTAAAGCTTTTTTACAAACAAGAAATGGGGGACACGGAGGGGCTTTTATACCCAGGAGGGCCCTGCAGGGTCCTGCTGGGCTTCAGTAGCCGCCCCTGGGACACCCCGTCCTGTGCTCCTGGCAGGCCCCCACCGGGCAGGCTTCAGGAGGCACGAGGTGACCACCAGGCATCCCTACCTGCCCAGGACAGGTGCAGCCCAGTGGGCGTGAGGGTGGTGGGCTGGCTCTTGGGTGATGCCCCGAGGGATTCGTGTGATGCCCCGCTGTGCGGGCCCCCCAGGAATCCTCACGCATTTTGGGGCAGAGCTGAAGAAACACCCTGGGCCGGGCTCTGTGAGAGGCAGAGTTGGGGGAGGGAGAGCTGGGGTGACCGGGCCCAGGACCAGAGGTCACAGGAATAGCCTCTGGCACCGCCAGGGCCAGAGCACTAGGCCCTGGGAAGCTGGAGCGCGATGACCACAGAGAGAACAAGTCCCGCTAAATCACAGAGCTGCCTGTGGGTGAATCTGTAGATTTTTCTTCCTCAAAGTTTCCTTGAACTTATTTTCCTTAAAAACTCTGATCTGATTTTGGACTGAAGGAAATCAGAACATGGCACCCAAAATATGCCACTTTGGCGTGAAGATTACTTTGAGCACGGGGGGGTCTCTGCCCTCCTCCTTTCTTCCCTTTTATAAAGATAGTTTCTATGTGCAAAGGTGTCTTCAGATCATTCTTGGGCTTGAGTCTGTATAACAGACCTCACTAAACAACCCATGTTTCCATAGTTTCCTAGTCACCTTCCCACAACTTACCCCACCCCCCGCCAGCCCACAGCCCCCCGCCCCCGCCCCCGTCTCTTCTCCACGAGGGCTGCCCTTTGTTAAAATGATTGTATAACCACCACCCTCCACCCTACCTCTTTGGACTTTTCTTTTCTGTGATGCAACCCCACCCCCAGGTGCATGTGAAATAAACCTTTTCCTCTGTTAATCTGGCTTTTCTCAGTTTAATTCACAGGCCTCCAGGAAAGAACTTAAGAGGGTAGAAGAAAGGCTCCTGTTGCTTTCCTACAGTACGTTTAGGTACACACATAGAGTTCTCATTGTTTTTAAACTTTGAGAAACCCTCAAAAATCTTTTCTTTTTAAAGTTGGCAGGGTGTCCCATCAGCTGACGGGGTATCAAGAAAGTCCGCTGTTGGCCCACTGTCCCCACAGATGTCCTGCAAGGTTGTCCTGACTCATAGAACCCGTTTCTCGAGTAGTAGAGGCTGCTTCATTATCCCAAAGTACATCGTGTCCCGTGTCTGGGAGTTCACTTTCAACTTTTACAGGAAAAGATACAACACAACTGGCTATGTAGTGTGTGGGTGGACGCTCCTTCCCCACATCCTGCAGCCCACTGTGCAGGTCTCCATCCCAACTCTGGGCCTGAGTCACAGCCTGCTGGGCCTCCACACCCAGGCCTGGGATTTGGGCAAGCAGTTTTTGTTGGATGTTGGTCTGTTACAAGGAACGCGCCTTAGTCTTTTTCCTGTGAGAGAATGTGGGCTGGGACGACCAGCTGGACAGTAGCTCCAGACGGTCCCTACCGACCTCTCACAAAGGCCGGCAGCCACGCGGCTTAATGCTCTCAGGCCTGGGGTCCCTGCTGCAGCCGGCTGCGCCCCACGTCCTGAGCAGAGTCTGGGCCCTTCCCTCTGCTCCTGGTGCAGACCTTCCCATCCGCCCACACCCTCGCCTGCCTGCCCGGGGGCCACCCTAGGGCTGGCCAGGGGGAGCTACCAGGGCAGATGCGAACTCCTCCCTGCTGAAAATAAGAGATGAGGCCCCTCCTCCCCTCCCTTTCCAGAATGGCTTTCTCTGTACTTTCCAAATGTTTGTAAATCTTTTTAATGGGCCGTCTCACCACTCAGGAATGTCTCCTCAAGGCCTGGGAGCCAGCTATTTGAACTGTGATCTTCAAGGAAGGTGACTCCCCGACACCCGTTTCCTGGGGGGCGGGGGTGGGGGGAATGTGCTGAACGAGTCACTGGACTCTAACTGCAAAGCCTCCTTATCGCAAAGAGTCTGGTTTCTTTCTGTCTTTGCAGTGGCTTCGGCAGTGGCCGTGCTGTGCGTCACAGTCTGGTTTAACGCCAGCTCATCACACAGTTGCATCCTTCTCTTCTACCCTTATGGAGAGGTTTCCTGGGTTGGAAAGAGACTTGGTTTTAATTCTGTCCCCATGGAGCCCTGGCAGTGGGAGGAGAGAGGGGACAAGGCGTCCCCCTCCCTGGTCACTCCCTCGCCTGCAGGCCCAGGCAGAGCCGCTCCCATTGCAAACCCTGGCTACTGCACCAGTCCTTGTAAACAGCCTTTGCCAAACTCTCCTCCCCTCCGGGGCGTGTTTCCCTCTGCCGGGCACCCATGCCCCACAACCTAGGGCCCACCTTTGCCGAGGTGGCCATCGTGTCGGCTGCGTTTGGTCCTGGGGGTCAGGAACGTCCCGGCATGTGGGAGGCCGCACAGAGCGTCAAGGGTTCCAGGGCCCGGAGGGCAGCCGCACTCCTTCCTCCCCGCCCCGCCTCCACCCCTCCACCCGCACACGCTCTGCGAGGCCAGGCCTCGCAATGGGCCGCATCCCCTGCCTGCCCAGCTCCCACACCTGCGCCCCGGGGCCAGGACTCTGCCCAGGCCTTTCTGTCATTAAGGGCGCGAACCTTTCCTTTTCTGTGCAAGTGCCCTTTCACAGCCGTGGCGGGTCAGCCGTTTAGACCCGCTGTCCCCGCCGTGGACGGTCCCCGGTGAATGCCGCCATCCCGCTCGCCCAGCCGGAGGCCCACACGAAGCCGGCCGGCGGCCTCTCAGCCTCCTCAAGCCCTGCACTCAGCCTGGCCACCCTCCTGCTGCAGGGACTCCCAGGAATGCTCTCCCGGGCCCGCCTTACTTCCTTGGGTCTCTGGTCGTGGAGCAGAAGGCGGAGACGAGGACCCGCGTCAGAAGGGCCCCCACAGAGCCCTCTGGAGCTGCAGCCGGCCTCACACCAAGCACTTGTGCACATGCACACGCACGCACACACACGCATGTACACGCGTGCCCATGCGCTCACACACGTGCACGCCCACGCACGTGTGTGGATCTGGAAGGAGTGCTGGGCAGCGTGCCCGCCTGGGAGCTGGCGCAAAAGCCTGGGAGGAGCCTGGCCACGGGAGGAGGGCACACCACTGCCCTCGGCCGGAAGTGACAGTGAGAACAGAGCCCCTGGTGGGCCTGGGATTCCCACAGACCTGCACTATGGGCAGGGAGCAGGAGGGTCCTCAGTCTCCAAGGCTGGGACGGCTCGGCCCTCTGGGCCACAGCCCCACCATCCAGGGCAGGAAGGGCCCAAGCGCGCCCTCCCCCGCCCAGGCCGGCCCTGCCCCCAGGGCCTCTCTGGTTCCCAGGGCCCCTGACCTGCCCAGCCCAGCTGCTCTGAGCCTGGAGGCCTGCCAAGCGCTCTGACCTTCCTCCCCCAGCCCAGCCCTACGGCACCTTGTGCTCTCCCTACCCCTCAGGCTCTCCCCGGTGGTCACAAAGGTCCCGAATCCCCTGAGGAGAGAGGCTGCCTTTCCCTCCTCCCTTCTGTCTGTGTGTGGCTAACACATCAGAGGCCATGGGCCTGAGGGAGTCGCCTGAATCTGCAGGAAGGAGGTTGGTCAGCGGGCCAGCCCCGCCCCCCACCACCTCTCCACCTCCCCAAGGGCCAGCGGGAGCTTCTGCCCCCAAAGCGGTCGGTCCAGGCCCCCGGCCGTGTGCCCCTGGCTGCGGGTCTCGAATCTCAAAGGGGACAAACTGGGAGGCTGGCCAGCCGGCCTTTCCCCAGCGCTGAGTCCACGGGGAACTTCTGGGCAGCAGACGTGAACCAGACACAGGACCCAGAGCCAAACGATGCTTGGCCCACTGGTGCCCGGTAACCCGCACCTTGAGTTTTTCTTATTTACTCAAGTCAGAGACAAAAGAAAGCTGAAAGGCAAACCCACGGGCACAGAACTTTCATTTTTCACGTGGAGGATAAAACCCCCAAATGTCATGAAAGGTACAAGAGAACGGAATGCAGAAGTGGCTTTGACTTGACGGAGGAGGGTTTTCTTCCAGATCTCCTGGGACTCTGAACGCTGGGGATCCCATGAGAACGCCCCCAAACCACTCAAGCTTAAAGGAGCTGAAAAGACAGCCCCTCTTCGGTCCCTAATTCGTCTGTCACAGACCCTGAGCCTCAAGGCACAAACGGAAGCTGAGTAAGTGGCAGCAGACAGTGGAGACTTTCTCACCTTCCCTCTCGTCACCCGAACCAACGAGCTCACAGGCAAAGGCGCTTCGTGGGCCCGGACGTCGGGTCGGTTCCCCGAGGTGGCTTTGATAGCTCCGCGCAGGGGTCACATGTGCATCAGGGGGTCTTTATTTTCTATTCCTGCCCTCAGCTCCCTCACAGGCCCTCTCAGGGCAATCGAATCTCCTCTGGGTTAATGCTTGGTTTCTCTTGGGTTCGGACACCCGCCCGGGTGATTCTGAGCTTCTCCCCTCTCAGGGTCTCCACTCTAGGGTGGGCAGGCGGGGTTGGGGGGAGGGTGTCCTGCGGCCCTGGCTTCCCCCTCCCGGGGGATGGTGTGACGCTGTGAGCTCCTCCAGGACTCAGAACCCAGAAGTCCTTCCTCCTTCCACAGACGTCCCAGCCTGGGCTTCTCGGAGTTGTGGAAGGCTGGCATCTCCCCCTCCTCAAGTCAGGGCTCAACCCAACTCCAAGACTGGGGGGCCTCAGCTCCCACGAAAAGAGGGGCTGCAGACAGGCAGGGATGGAACACATACTGGGGGATACTTTGGGATATCGTGGGCTGCTCTCCCGTGATCCCAGAGGGTATGAGGACAGAGTGACCGGCTGTGACAACCGAGTGGGTGGCAGTGGCTTGTGGCAGCTCTGCCTGTCCCCTCCCATCGCTGGCTGGACTGAGCTCGTGGAGGGGCTGCCTGGGTCCCGCAGGAGGAGAGCAAGGCTGGCTGTTAGCAGACAGCTGCCCCACGTCTTGTCCCTTGTGTCGGTCAGTGCCGCAGTCAACGTGGCCCCATGTGGCCAGCCTCAGGCATGCCCTTGGGAGCACAGTTTGGGGGCAGAGAGAATCCCAATGTCGCCGTGACCCCTGACGAATGTTATGGGGGTCGGATCCTCGCTCTCGTCTCAAACACCCTTGTGCTGGCCTAGGCAGCCCCGGTGCAAACCCCAAGCTGTCCCAACCAGGCCTTTGTGCCTCCCCTGGCTCCAACCTACTGTCGCTGGACTGTGGACCACCCCTCCCCCTACAGCTGTACCCCTGCAGAAGATCAGGCCTGGCTCTCCTCCTCGGGAATAGATTGCCCGGGACACACCTAATTGATTGCCAGTGAAAATGCTGATGGGGTGATTTTGTCAGCCCGAGACGCTCCAGGGACATTGTCACGGGCTCCCCATGTAATGAGAAAAAAGCTAGAATCGGGCCATCCAGACTTTGGCCAGCCTCCACCCGGCTGTTCACGCTTCAGCTCCCAACTTCCTCTGGTTCTAAATGAGCAGAAGTCGTTGGAGCCTGTTTACCCCATCTGCACTCGGATGGGCCGCGTGAGTCACATTCCAGCCACTTCCTTCTGGATGCATCGACTAAGCATCCACTGTTTAAGTCCCAGAGGCCAAGAAACTTCCATCTGCTCAGGACATACCATCTAAAGCACATCCAAGCCCAGAGGAAGTTATGATTCAGCAGAGTCCCCAGGAGTTACTCCCCAGCACTGAGTAAGTCTGGCTCTGACTCTTCTGGCTCGACATTCCTCCTTAATTCACTCGTGAAATCCTCGCCGAGCCGCTGCGACGTGCCAGGCACCGTGTGCAGTGGCTCAGAAAGTCCCCACTCCCAGGAGCTGGTGGTCTAGCGAGGGAAGAAGCCGGCTGGTATCACCTGAGTCCAGCTACACAGAGGGCAGGGCCAGCACAAGGGGGGGGGGGCGTGGCCAGGCACCTGCGCGAAATGGAAGGGGGCACCCCCTCAGGCTCCAGCCCCCACCTGCACCGCCTGAGGGGGAACCCCCTTACACTCGGCTCCTTGTGAATGGCTGCTGTTGCCCAACTGTATACGTGTGACGTGCACACATTGGTGTCCAACGGTATGCAGTTGTCTCTTTCAATCCTGCGCAGAATTCCATCAGATGGACATACTGCAACCAGTCCACCATGGACATTTGAGTTGTCTCCAACGTAGGGGATCATGGGTCACGCTGCTATAAATAATCTTTGGGTGAACTTGGGTGGGTGCTTCAGTAGGACACATACCAGGGAGTGGAATTGCTGATCACACCTTAGAGGAGGGAGACCACCGGTCTCCCGGAGTGGCTGTAGCAATTGCCTGTCCACCAGCACGGTGTGAGGGCTCTGGTTTCCCATGTCCTTGTCAACACTTGGGTTTGTCCATCTTTCCATTTTAACCATTCTGGTATGACGGTGTCTCATGGTCTGACTTGCATTTCCTTGATGCGTCATGAGGCTGAACACTGCTCCACATGCTTACGGGTCTCCCCCATTGTGAAGGGACTAAGCCCATGTCCGTGTGTCTTCTGGGCTCTGCAAGTGATTTCTCTTGATTTGCAAGAGCACTTTACTGGTTCTCTACACAAATCCTCTGTTAGTTCAACGACAGGATATGTACAGTAACTCCCCTCACTCAGAAGGTCACATTTTCCACATGTCTTTATAACGCACACTTTTTCTGGTCTATTTAGGATACCATGATTATACATTTCCTTATGTCATATCCCCAGATCTTTCTTGTTTACCTTTCACCTTTAGAGCAGCAATCCATCTGTAATTGACGTGTCAGTGTGATGTGAGACAAAGTCCCGGACAGACATCAATCAGCTCAGCACCCTTTGTTGACAAGACCTCCCTCCTTACTGTGTTGCAGGGTCATTTTGGTGACACAGCTCTGCTATTTGTGTAACTGCACCAGCTTTCTTTCAATTAGTGATCGAATGGTATATTTTTGCATCTCTTTACTTTCATCCTTTCTGTGTTTTTTAAGATGTATTCCTTATAAGCAGGATATAATTAGATTTTGTTGCTTTTTAAATCTAGTCTGACAATCTTTGACAGTATTTTGTTCAGCTGCCATTAATGTAATTTGTAAGATATTTGGGGTCACAACCAGTGTCTTACAGTTCATTTCCTCTTATTCCCATCTGTTCTGTGTCCTGTCTCCTCTCCTTAAATTCCTTAATTATCCTGTTTTTATTTTATCAACTATCTTTTATGTATGTAGAAGAAATAAGGGAAATAGAAAATCATCATTATGATACTACAGTAATGATTGCTGTAGCCAAGATGTACTGATAAATGCTAAAATCAGTGGGCAAAACTTTAAAGGAAAGCAGGACATTTGCATAGCTCAAAATGCTAAGCTCTGCAATGGTTTGGCATGAATCGCTAACCAGTTTATCCTCTCTCCAGGAGACAGAGATGAACTCCCCTCTCCTGGAGTGTGAGCTGGACTCTGTGACTGGCTTCCGATGGACAGAACACAAAAGGGGAAATAAGTGACTTTGTGTTGGAGACTCCAGGCAGACACCCCGAAGACAAGTGACCAAGTTTAATCACCAGTAACAAGGCATCCTGATGGCCTTGTCCCCTGATGCGATGTGCTGTGGGGTGGTCTTTCCAAAACCCATGAGAAAACATCAGACAAACACCAGTTGAGGGTCATTCTATGAAATGCCTAACCAGTACTTTTCAAGAGTGTCAAGGTCGTGGAAGGCAGGAAAGGCTGAGAGACTGTCCAGATTGGAGGACACTAAGGAGATGTGATAATAAAGAGGGGATGGGATCCCAGAACAGAAAGAGGACATTAGTGAAAGCTGGTGAAACCCTCCGAGACTCTGCTGTTTAGTTCACAGCATTGCATCAATGATCACATCTTAGCTTTGACCACTGAGCCAAGGTCAT
Source organism: Mesoplodon densirostris (assembly GCF_025265405.1). Taxonomy (NCBI): domain Eukaryota; kingdom Metazoa; phylum Chordata; class Mammalia; order Artiodactyla; family Ziphiidae; genus Mesoplodon; species Mesoplodon densirostris. Next base: position 1,287,948 of record NC_082665.1, on the reverse strand, counting down.
GTAACATGTTAACATTAGGGGGTCCTCAGTGAAGGATCTATGAGGACCCTTGGTACTATTTTTGTAACTGCTAAAGACTAGAATCTAAAGTTATCTCAAAATAAAAATTAAATTAATTAATTAAAACCTCAAAAAATTCTTGGGTGGAACTGATTTTCTTCAAAGATCTCTTCCATTGTCTTCTGATTCCATTGTTTCCTTAGGAAAGTTAGCTGTGATCTTGGTTTCCTTTGACTGAAGTTGGCTTTTTTTCCTGCTTTTAAGATTTTCTCTTTGTCTTAGCTTTCAGTAGTCTGGCTCTGAGGTGTGTGGGTGTGTTTTGCCTCAAATTTACCTGATCTTGCCTGGGTTTGCTCACACGCAAGGGATGGCTGGCTGAGGACTCAGCACTGCTGCAAGACTCCCCCTCCTCCATCAGACTGGCATGGGCATGGTCTAATGATGGTGGCAGAGACACCATATGAACACGCCCAGCTGCACACGTGCCCCTAAAGCCTCTGCTTGCATCACCTTTGCTGACACCTCAGTGGCCAGAGAGTCCCATGACTGGGCCAGTGTCGGAACATGAGGGACCTCGAGTCACACAGCAAAGGTGGGGACCCAGGGTGGGGAGTGTGGTCCATCACTTCAACCTACCCACTACTTCCTTGGAGCAGCCCTTAGGGCAGTTGTTATCAAGCACTCCTGTTTGTCAGGTGGCTGCCCACAGCACACACCAGCCTGGAGCAGGGCCGGGACCCCACAGTCTGGCCCCAGAGCTGCTCCCTTGGCCACCACATTCAGCCAGGCTCTTAGCAGATGGCTGCCCCCACCCCATGGTCCTCTGTGAGGGTCACACCCAAGCTGGCCAATTGAGAAGGGCCACCCCAACTTCATCCAAGTCCAGGGGTGATACCCACACTCGCCCCACTTCCGTCATCCTTTTTCAAATCCAGACACTGCAGTAATGTGCAGAAGCTCTGGGTTGTCTCCCCCAGGGAGCTGCCCACTCAGCTGGGCATGACTCCACAGGCCTGCAGTACTCTTGGCCTGAGGTCAGGTCAGCAGGTGTAAGAAAGGACGAGGCTCCTCTCGACCCCCCATCAAGGTCTGTGGTCACTGCTCCCCACCTGGCCTGGGCCAACAGAACCCTCGAAGCTGGGTTTAGCTGTGGACCCCTCCCCAGGAGGAACTTGGGAAGGGGCCTGGAAGGCCATGTGGAGAGACAGTGGCCAGAGCCCCGGGACCTGAAGCCCATGAAGCCCCAGAAGTTGTGGGATGCAGCCCGGCCTTCCACAGCAGATGTACCAGAGCCTCCCAAGGAACAGGGTGTCTGTCAGCCCTGGATCACCCCGTCCTCTGCCCCTGCCTGCTCCAGGCTCCTGGCCCTCATGAGAGGGCCCAGTTCCTTGGTCACCAAGTCAAGTCAGCCTCAGGCAGGAAAGGGGGTGGGATTGGGCTTTGGGAAATCTGAAGGATCCAGGAGGGTGGCACGTCCTCAGGACTGGACCCCAGCCTGGGATGGGGCCCAGAGAACACACACGGGGCCACCACGAGGCTCCCAGCACTGCCCGGAGCATAAGGAGCCCCTGGAGGTGGGCACTGTCTGGAGGGGCTCTCGCACCCACACGGGAGTGCTGCAGGAAGGAGAGGGAGATGGAATGGCGACCCAGACCCCGAGTGTCCGTCCTCCGGGTGATGTCACCCCTCTCACTGCCACGTGGAGCCCAGAGAGCCACTCAGCCTTCCAGGTTCCAGGGCCCAGGACCCCAGAGCCCGGGGGACGGGGTCACACCACGGAGCTTGACGTCACAGTGGGACAACTCTTTCCCACACTTCGCCCCTCCTCAAGGCACAGAAGAAAAAAGGGAGGAGGTCACTCAGCAGACTCCCAACACCCAACCCTGGAAGAGGATGAGGGCATCCTGTGGGCTCTCAGCCTCTGACGGTGCAGGGATGACTCCACGGGGCCCGCTGGTCATCGGGAGGCCTGTGGTTTCTGCCCACCCCAGGTGTGAGCTTCAGCTCCTGAGAAAGAAACTCAAGCGTCTGAATTGTTTTGAATCACTGACCACAGGCCCCGGGAGAGGCTGGGAGGCCAGCAGTGCCCCTGGGGACGGGCCCAGGAGCAGCACAGGGTCTGACAACACAAGTGTACCTGCTGTGCTTCCTCCAAGGAGGGTAGAGCTGGCCGCCCACCCTGCTGCTGCCGCGCACATCAAACCCTGTGCCTGCTGGAGAGTCCTGTGTCCCTTTGTCAGTGGTGGTGGTGCCCCCCCGGGGCTTGGAATGTGTCTGTCTCTCCTTGTCTTGGCTGGGGGGGGGGAGGGGAGGGGAGGAAGGGAGGGGGGAGGGGAGGGGAGGAAGGGAGGGGGGAGGGGAGGGGAGGGGTCATCTCCTGGAATTGTTGGAGGCCACCTTAAAGGGGGATGTGCTCACAGGTCGGGGGGCTGCAGTGTCCTCGCCTGACCTTTCACAGCGACCCTAGACTCCTGGGACAGCGGCCGGGAGCTGGGAAGGCCGGGAACGCTAGCCAAGGCAAGTGGCCAGGCTGCTGGTGTGTGCATGTGCATGTGTGGGTGGGTGTGAGGATGTGTGTGTGTGCGTGCATACCTGTGTGTGTACACGTGTGAACGGGTGTGATTAGACCAGACGCCCACGCTTCCTTCTGCACAATCCTTCACTCTTGCTCAGGCCTGGTTTTCCTCGAGAAAACCTCCAGATGGTGGCCCAGATCCGCAGACACACAGGCTGTCTGGGGGCGTCCCCCCCAGGCTGAGGCCAAGGCTCCTCTGCCAACCTAGGAGGTCTTCGTCGGGGGGGCTGCCGCTCAGCGGGGTCCCCCAGGTCAGTGGGGGGGACATCTGAAGGCCTGGCCCCCCGGTTCTGATGGGGGTGACTTAGAAAGGTCTTCAACCGCCCCACCAGCAGCCCGGGGGCCGGGAGTTAACTCACGCATGCTTTTTCATGTCTAAAAAAGTCTTATGCTTTTTTAGACACAGATGTGACATCAGGGACTGGCTGCCTGCAGGGCCCTCCCTGGAGCTTAGGGGGCTTCAGGACAGGGACCCCCAGGCCGGGAGAAAGCTCTCACTTAAAAGAACGGAAACTGGCCCGGGTTCTGAAGGGCTCATGGAGGAGACTTTCCCTGGAAAACCCACTTGGGGACCGATCTGGGGGAGGGGGAGAGGGGGAGGGTCATTCTTCTCCCTCCATTAATCATAAATACTTGGGTTTATTGTTGTATTTTCTCTGACATTTGCTGGAGCCAATTTTTATTTGTTAAAGGAAAACAAACATTAAAACATTTGCTTTGCTGCAAAATAAAAGCCACATTCCAGGAAGCATACAAAGGCCGTTACCCACGAAGAGGACTGTGAAAGTGACCCCCTCACTGTGAGCACAGCCTCCAGGACTGGACAGAAGAAAGAGGCTCCAGCCAGCCCCACACTCCCTTTTTTTCTCTCTTAAAGACCTGGAGGAGAAAACAATCTTCATTAACAAACTCGTCACTTGAGCTGGACTCTTACTGAAAATTTAAACCAGCCCCATGGAGGAGCCCGAGTCAATCAAATGCACAAGCCCTTGGGCCAGTCCTGGACACATGGCGCTGCAGGGGGAGAGTTCCCTGCTGTTTTCACCCCAGTACCTGCCATGGACAACAGGAAAGGGGCTGCCTGGGCCCTCCAGGCTCCAACTGCGCACGACAAAGGGCTGTGGTCTGAGACCCCGCCGGGCTCACAGATCAGCTCCCAGGGAGGGTCCAAGCCCGCCTCCCCCAGATCTCCCAAATCCTCCCCCAGCCCACCCAGCCCCACCCTCCCCGGGGTCCAGGTGAGGGAGCCCCCGGCACTCAGGTCACCGTGAGACCTCCCACCCGCTCCGCAGACCTCCACGAGCGGCCCCGTCCTGGGTCACCCGTGCAGAGTCCGCTCTGACTTCCGCATCGTGAGGGCCATCACCTGCAGCCTCCCCACCGAGGACTCCTGTTGGCCCCTCGGCCTCGACCCCGCCTCTACACCCACGTCTCGGGGCCCCTCTGAGCCCCTCTGTCCAGCTGCCGTCTCGATTTCCTCGCCCACACCTCCCCAAGCCCCTCAGACCCAACAGACCCCAACACACCCGCCCCTCTGCCCCGAGCCCGGCATCTGCCCACCCGACGGCCACCCAACGGCACAGCTGTGGATGCGGCTCCCGCCAGTGGCCCCACCAGGGGGGCGAGGATGCCGAGGACCCCACCCGGGGACGCGGAGTGGGATCGGGGGCAGTCTGGCTTGCCCCAGACCCCCGATCTCACCGCCTCCCAGGGAAAGCCCATGTTCATTTCCCGTCTGTCTTCCCCGATGTCTCCTTTTAGCCAGTAAACTCCGTGTCTGATCCGGGCCACCTGGGAGCACAGCTGACGTTCCCCACCTCCCTGTGCACCCCACCCCTTTTCTCCCACAGCACGTGGCCCCATGTGGCCTGATCCAAGCCTCGAGCTTCACCCTGGTCTCCAGATGTGTCACCCATGGTCTTGATGCAGCGGAGACTCCACTCACGACGGAGCCCGCAGCCCCCAGGACAGGATGCGCCCGGCGCTCCGCGGGGCCCAGACAGGGAGGTCCCTGTTCTTGCTCCGTGTGCCGGTCACCGCACAGCATGCCTCGTCACACAGACCGCTGCTGCTGAAGGGTGAGCCATAAACTGAAGACAGAATGGGGGGCAGGGGCACAGGGGCACAGGGGCACGGAGGGGGAGTGCAGAGGAGGGGGCAGCTCAGCCAGGCAGTGAGACCCGCTACAGTGACGAGGAACCAGAGTCCTTGGTGGAGACACAGAACCCGGCGCCGGGTTCAGGGAAACCTGGGTGACACTAAAGTTTCAGCAGACACGCGCTCGGCTTCTAGAGAGAAGCCCAGAGCCTGAGGAAGCGCACGGCGGCCACAGCTGGGATCTCAGCCACCAACCACCCTCCGAAAGAGCCTCCTTCCTCTGGGTGCCGTGGGCCCCACAGAGAGGTGCTGGCGGGAGCCAGGCCCCTGTGGGAACTGTGAGCTCCCTGAAGGGAGGTCCCGCAGGAGCACCCGTCTGCCCTGGCAGAGGATAGGGAGGAGTGGCCGCCCTGCAGGACCGTCCTCTGTCCCGATGAGAGTGCCCGGGTTCCTGCTCAACTGCCAGGAGCTGCTCAGTGGAAAATGGCTCCGAGGACACCAGGTCCTAAACCCCTGGAGACGAGCGTGGCCTTATTTGGAAAGGGGCTCTTTGCAGATGGGATCAAGTGAAGGGTCTTGAGAGGGGAGACCACCCTGGACTATGTGGGTGGGCCCCGAAGCCCATCACAAGTGACTGCGAAGACGGGAACAGAGGGAGACGCGACAGCTGGGAGGGGCAGGGCTGCGGGTCCGCGGAGGGGAGACAGGTGAGGACCTGCCTGTGCAGGCGGGAGCCCGCGGGGGCTGGAGACGCAGGAAGGACCCTCCCCGCAGCCTCAGGGGGAGCGCAGCCCTGTGACACCTTGATTCTGGACTTGGGGCCTCCAAACAGTGAGACGCTAAATTTCTGTCATTCCAAGTCACCTGGTTTGTAGTAAGTTGCTGCGGCCCCAGGACGCTCACAGGACAGAGAGGCCGAAAGCGGAGGGTCTTGGCAGAGCCTTTGGGGGTGGAGCGGGTGCTAGGGGGGCAGAGAAGGGAGCTGGGAGGAGGGGCTGCAGCTTCTGTAACCGTGAGGGGACTTGCCCTGCTTCCCGCCCCATGGATGGGAGGCCTGGCTGGGGAGCATCAGCCCATCCCTGCACCCGCCTGTTTCCCACCTCAGGCCCCAACCCCCAGGAGGGATCCATGGACCACAAGCTTGTGCGCTGCTCCCTGCTGGGCCCGGCCTGGCTTGACCTGCACTTTGCAGGAATCAAGGTGCAGAGGTGCCCAGGGCACTGTGCCTCTGTCGCTCCCTCGGGACCCACTCCTCTGACCACATCCCACAGGCCCTTGTGGCAGGCTTGGCTGAAATGCTGGCTGGTCACTGGTCTCTCCATGGAGATAAACTACAGGCTAGTCCCTGCGATGGCACCGAGGCCGGGCATCCAGCGCCCCCAAGCTTGACCCTTAAGGAATCCAGTCGGCCACTGAGACAGAGGCAATGGGCCCCACGTGGGGCCTGCGTTCACCACGGATGACGGCAGGGTGAAGCTCGCGGGAGCCCTTCCCCATCTCCCGCGGGCCTCCAGCGAGCGGGGACGACACCGTCTCCGTGAGAGGCCCTCACCTTGCCCTGTGTCATCCTGAGGTCATGCTCCCTTTGGTCCAGGGTCCTCAGCCCAGGCTGCACAGCACCTTCACCAGGCTCTTGTGAAACCGCTAAGGACCCTCCACCCAGGACTCCACTCCTGTGGGGGGCCCGATTTCGGTGGGCTTTCAGCTCCCAGGTGACTATCCACTGTGCCACGGGGCCTGAGCACCAGGCCAAGCTGTCCCTCAGCTTCAGTGGAGAGGACCCTGGCAGGGGACGGAGCAAAGGCCCAGCGCCCGGAGGCCCCACCGCCTGGACGGCGGTCTCAGCCCTCCCTCCCTCCCCACGCCCTCCCCCTGCCTCTTCCTCTGAGAAGGCAGATAATCCCTCTCAGAGTTCCTGAGAGGGTCAGCAAGGGCGTGTGATGGAGGTTCCAAGAACCAGAGGCTTTTTTCCTGCCTAAGAGGTAAATTCTTAGATGAAACAAAACAACAAAACCAGATAGGGATCGGAAATCTCTATCACTGAAATAGAGGTGTCTGATTTCTCTAACTCAGTTAAAAACAGTGCCAATAGAAACACGGTTAGTGATGCAAATATGAGAAGGTCTGGAAACGGTGAATGCTGGAGCAAGTGTGCTTGGGGCCCCACCTTACTTCGGCAGTGGTTGCCTGGGGGTGCTGGTCACCTTAGGTAAACGGCAGAGGCGGGTGTGTGCACAGCCGGTGAGGACCGTTCAGGGAGCTGCGTGGCCGTCTTGTTGCCCCAGGACCTGCTTGCTTGTATGCTGTTCTGTTTATCTGCCCTCAGCTCTTGGTGGAACAAGTTCTCTGGTTTCATTTTTCAGAAAGCACAAAATGTGCTTTCTCAGTAAAGACAAAAGCAAACTTATGTTCTGACGCACAGACGCCTCCAAGAAGGAGGAGAAGAAAGTGACCTTTATTTTCCAGGGGCTCCTTCAGCTGGGCCCGAGGGGTGACGCACTGGGGTCAGATCAAAATTGCCGGGGCTGGTACACACGCCATCCCAGCCACCGGTGTTTCCAACTCCTACAGGAAACTCTGGCTCCACATTCCTTCCTTCCTCAACAAAGGCTTTCACCACACCCACCTACCAATTCCCTCGCCCCTACTCTCTACCACCAGAGCCAAGGATGTAGCCACAGGGGTGACTGTGGCCAAGTCACAGCCTGGGGTTAGCCATCATAGACCGCTTCCAGGTTCTGCCAACCCCAAAGCATTTGTGACCACATCTGAGGCCACTTATTGCTCGATTAAGACAGATGGAAAGAACTAAAGATAGAGCCAGAACTAGGGATGGAGATGGAGATGGAGATGGAGATGGAGATGGAGATGGAGATGCAGCCGGAGATGAGGTGCAGAAGGAAGTTGAGATGGAGAGAGATGGGGATGGGGATGGGGATGGAGGTGGAGATGGAGGTGGAGATGGAGTTGGGGATGGGGGTGGGGATGGGGATGGAGATGGAGATGGAGATGCAGCCAGAGATGAGGTGCAGAAGGAAGTTGAGATGGGGATGGGGATGGGGATGGAGGTGGAGATGGAGGTGGAGATGGAGTTGGGGATGGGGGTGGGGATGGGGATGGAGATGGAGATGGAGATGCAGCCAGAGATGAGGTTCAGAAGGAAGTTGAGATGGAGAGAGATGGGGATGGGGGTGGGGATGGGGATGGGGATGGGGGTGGAGGTGGAGGTGGAGGTTGGGATGGGGATGGGGATGGGGGCAGGGATGGAGGTGGAGTTAGAGATGGAGATGGAGATGCAGCCGGAGATGAGGTGTAGAAGGAAGTTGTGATGGAGAGAGATGGGGATGGAGATGGAGGTGGAGATGGAGGTGGAAGTGGAGATGGAGATGGGGATGGAGATGTAGATGGGAATGGGGATGGCAGTGGGGATGGGGATGGGTATAGGGATGGAGGTGGAGGTAGAGATGGAGATGGAGTTGTGAATGGGATGGGGATGGGGTTACAGAGAGACAAAGGTGGAGGTAGGGATAGGGATATGTGTAGGGGCAGAGAAGAGGATAGAGGTGGAGAGATAGAAGCTTTGCTGTGGGGTAGAGATGGGAGAAGATCCAGTCAGCTGAGCAGCGTCTGCCCCTGAAGACTGTGGGGGTCCCAGTGGGGAAGGCTGGGAGGAGTGGGGGTGAGATCCTGCCTCTGTCCTGCCCAAGGTAGACCCCCTCCCTGTTGAGTGAGGGATGCTTTCAGGTGGGCGTCTCTAGGCAGGAGCCATCCAGTTCGGGAGGGAGCAGGCTTTGTCCTCCCACTTCAGTAGCTGCTTTAAGGCCCAGTGAGGGTGCGGGCCAATCAGACCGTGTTCTTGAGGGACCCCAGTCAGATGTGTCACATGGGGTGGGGTATCTCGACAGAAGCCATACACTTCTCAAGAGATGCTGTGGACGCACCAGTGCCTTGCCGAGGGTGGTAGATGTGCTGGGTCGTTCCCTGGAGCGTCAGAGGCTGATCTGGCACGCGCATCCCTGCTGGCTCAGATGCAGACAGATGTGTCTCTGCATGAACTATGCTTTCTCTTTGCATGGAGTGGGACAATTTTGTTTTAAAAGAATGGAAACAAAAGCTGAGAGACTATTTCCTACACAGATTTTATCAATTTCTGCAACTCAGTGGCTGTGGCCCAGGACTGCTGAGCCTGATGTGGGGAGGGGCCCGAGGTCCGGGTAGCAGAAGCATGTTTAAATTGCACAGATGTGTTCTCCAAGGAGCCATTAGTCCCAGGAGACGGATTCCAAGCACCGCCCCTGCTCTGGGCTCCCACCCTCCTGGGGATCCTAAGCTATGTGAGGAATCCGATTCAGTGAAGCACCCCCTGCATGCACCAGCGAGGTTGTCCCTGGGAACGGGCACTGTGGGGTCAGGCGCATCCTTTCAGAAGGAATTCCCAGCCAGCAAGTCGGGGCTTCCAGGCAGGTGGGCAGGCAGCCTGGGGCGGCCACCTGAGCTGGCCGTCACCTGCTGGGTTCCCAGCTGCGGCTGCGGCTGCGTCAGGTCTGTGGTGCCAGGTGGGGGGACACACCTGGGCTGTCCTTTTACTGGAAGTGCTTTCACAGGAAGCCCTTAACCTTCAAGCTTTCAATCCTGTTTCCCTGCAGCAGTTCCATAAGGTGCTGTGCAGATAAAAGGTGTTCTGAAACCAAATCTAAACATCAACTCAGCCCAGGCGAAGAGCTGGGAAGCACCCAGTTCTCCTCTGCAGAGTCCCATGTGCTCGTGTATCTCAGACCTCACTTTGCCCTAAAATAGACCTGGAGAATCACTGTGACCTTGAAAAAGTCCCGACTATTTTTGCATTAGCGTCTCGGGGGACTGCAGCAGATGCCTCATCCATGACACATCTTTCCTTTATGTTCCTTTGAAACCCACCCCCCACCCCTTCCAGAGATACACAGCTGATGCGGAGCCTGATGGTGTTTGAACCCAGCCCCACACGCTGGCTTTCACACAGGGGGAAACCCGCTTCATAAGCTGCACAAGAAGGGTGTCCCAGCCAGGCCCGTCCCTGTCTGCCTGCATGGCTGTGTCCCGGCCCCCACTGACTCCTGCTGGTGGACGGAGCCCCAGAGCCTGTTTCCTGGAGAACCTCCCCGAAGCCTTTGTTTAGTTAGAGCTCTTAGAACTCAGCGCCTCTCAGCCACTGAAGACCTTGGGGTGGGGCCCGCCGCCCGCCAGGCCAACCAGGCCTGGGTTTTTCTGATGGGTGTAAGTGCAGGGGAAACATGCCTTCCCATAAAGCTGTTGCCATATTACTTCTAATCTCTAAGTTTTCCTTCAAAGGAAATGATCTCAGTTCCATGGTTCACAAATTCTGCTCTTGTAAATTCGCCTAATCCCTGAGGTTTACTGTAGCCACAGATCAGTACCGTGTGCCTCCGTGGTCACTGGCCGCGGTCGTTGCAGGGAGCGCTGGTCAGCTCGAGTCCCAGCGCCCGTTCCCAGCTGAGGTGGAGCGGCCAGCTCTGCCTTCCCGGGTCAGCTCCGACTGTGGGGTGTCCTCTTCCAGATCTAGGTGGTGCCCGCCTTCTGCATTCGCTGGTGGTTTCATTTTAAACAATCCGCCCCCCTCCCAAGCTGGGGCAGGGCTGAGGTGCTGCCTGGACTCTGGGCGCAAGGGTGCACCTCACGGGGAAAACCCATGTCAGAACAGGCTTCCTGCAGCCGGTGTTCATGTTACCGCCGCAACAGTACATTAACAAGGAGGCTTTCCATAGCGACAGGCAGGAAGTAGGTCATCTGTTGGCTGGTTGATAAAAATGTGACTGTTTCCCCCAGAGCTAAGGTGCAGTGACAGCTGATTCACTGTTTGAGGCCACTTTCTAGAACACAACCCTACCAACTCTGAATCGACCCCACCGAGGACTTCTGAAACCTCACAGCTTTCAGCCTTCCATCATATTTAACTACTTTCTGTTCTGTTTCACCTTTAACCCCAAGGTGTGTGAAGCCAGAGGGCTGACCGGGGCCAGCCTGCGGGGCTCAGGGTGCAGGTGCTATGGAGGCCGCTCTGGCAGGGCCCTCGGGGGACAGGGCTGCTGTGTGCGTGAGGGCGCAGGAGTGTGTGCGGACGTCTGGGTGAGTGCGTGTGGGCCAGTGCTCATCACGGCACAGACACCCCCCGGTGGGCACCTCTGGGCACACGCGGACTCCCCTTCTGTGCCGGAAGCTTCTGGAGTAAAGATCTGCTGTGCTCACCAAATCAAACTGAGCTCGAAGGGAAATCAGAGATGAGCACTTTACCCCTCTTTCTGGGCCAGATGGAAGAGTCTACACATCAAATCATGGCTCTGGTGATCCAGAATGTTTCCTGAAAACCTCAGGCCTCTGAGCTGATGTGCCTCGCCTGAGGATGGTGACGGGGTCCAGGCTATGAGCAGTGCCAGGGCTGGTGACCACTTCTGCCCACTTCTGGCCTCACTGTGTCTTCCGGACACTGTCCCTGGTCCCTGGGGAAGGGGGAGTTGGGACCGTGTGCAGACTCCCAGCTTCCTGCTCCTGGACCAGCTGGGCCGGCCCTGTCCCCATCAGAGTACCTCCTGCTCCAAGAATGGCCCAGCTGGCCCCACGGCACCACTGTCCTTAAAAGGAGCTTCCCTCGGGGACCCTTATGTTGGGAATCCCAAGCTGGAGTTGGAGGGAGGAATCCAGGCCCTGGGCGCATCCGTCCTGTCCCCAGAGATCTTCTCTGCTGAGGTCACGGCTTTTTCCAGCTCTGAGGCATTCTGGATCCTTCCCAGGGCAGAGACTGACAGGCGGGATTGTTCCAGGACAGGAAGAGGCCGCGGTCTTGTAATCCTGCCTATAGCAGTGGGGAATGGAGGGGGCACTTAGCCTGGGAACCGCTCAGGAAGTGAGAACAATGCGGAAGCCACCCCTGCCCGCCCCCCTCCAGGCTGCAGTGCAGAGCTGGCTCGTGGGGGTCCTTGACCCCAGACTCTCCCCTCGCTGGTCCTCGCGTGGCAGTGGCTGGGTGGGCGTGCGTTAATTTGTCTTACGCCTCAGAGCAAGTGTCCACCCGAGGTTACAGGGTTTGCCCTTTTTTTTTTTTTTGCAGTACACGGGCCTCTCACTGTTGTGGCCTCTCCCATTGCAGAGCACAGGCTCCAGACGCGCAGGCTCAGCGGCCATGGCTCATGGGCCCAGCCGCTCTGCGGCATGTGGGATCCTCCCGGACCAGGGCACGAACCCGTGTCCCCTGCATTGGCAGGCGGACTCTCAACCACTGCGCCACCAGGGAAGCCCTTGCCCTTTTTTATTGGGGTGACTGTGATCCTGGTTCCTGGGCAGTCACTGTGCACCCATGACCCCGCCTGTATTCAGTTGTGTGTGTTGTCAGCCTCGTTCAGCTTTCTCCAGGGTGTCCTTACTAGTGGTTCTTACTGTAACCCAGTGCAGCCAGCTGACTGCTCCCTCCCAGGTGTGCGGGTCACTTCTGGCTCCTGCTCTCCTCTGCAGCCCCTCACACCTGAGGTGAGGCGTGACGGTGGCCTGCACCCTGACAGCTGCACTTTGGCTTCTGGTGGGTTCCTCCCTGGGAGACGCCAGCAGGAGGTAAGACTGGGAGCTGGGTGAGGTCAGGGACGGACTCCACAGGTCCCCCCTCCGCTCACTGAGGGTCAGTGAGTGCCTCCACCAGGGGCCACGGCTTCTTCAGGACCCGCTCCCCACAGCTCCCTCTGGCTTCCTGCAAAATCCCTCCCTTTCCCTGGTGTTACCGCCCAGTGTGCCCTGCATCCTATATTGGGTTCCTTACACGCTGCCCACATCCTTGTCAATGATCTCTTCCTAAAATTCTCCACAAATGACTTGTTCTTCATGTGCCCTGTTTCTTGCCAGGACACTGACTGGTACAATAGTCCAAACCTGTGCACCATGCTTGTGAAATCTTTTCCAACCTCAATGTCTAAAAGAGAGTCATGCATGTTTTCCACTTAGACTTTACTGCTTTGTCTTTGACATTTATGTCCTTAACCCATGCGGAGTTAGTTATATCGTTTTGGATGTGAGTAGCCATTTTTTTCTCGCTCCGTTGACTGAGGGTATCTTCTTCCTCCTCCCCATCTTGCTCTCTCTTCTACTCACATGTATGTCTGCTTCTGGGGTCTCTATCCAATCCCGGTGCCCAGTTGTCTACCCGCACAGTAACCTTGAATCACCTCAATTACTGTAATTTCATGGTGGTCCTGACATGTGGTGGGGAAATCCCCACTCCCCTTTCAGAAATGCCCTGTATATTCCTGGTCCTTTATTCTTCTGTGTACATTTTAGCCTGATCCCAGCACATCCCATGAAATACCCTGTTGGGATTTTGATTGGAAATGCATTGAATTTATGCATCAATTTGGGGAGAATTGTCATCTTTATAACATGTGCCCCTATCCATGAATATGGTATGCCATTCCATGTATGCCTTTGAAATTTTTATCTTGATGAAATTTTATAATTTCTACTGCAGAAGACTTAAACTTTGTTAGATTTATCCTTAAATACTTGATATTCTGTGGTTCTATTGTAAATAGGTTTTCTATTTATTCCTTTTCTGGGGAATTGTTTGCTGCTCATGTACAGAAATCCAGCTGACTTTTGTACATTAACCTTCTGTATAGTGACTTCACTAAGCTCTCCTACTTATAATAATTTGTTTGTAGACTCAGGTTTTAATGTCAACAACCATAGCACCTGAAAACAACAGCTTTACTTCCTCCTTTTCAATCCTTGATGGTGTCACACTGAATGTTAGATGAGGTAGAAATTACAGGGTGGCAGACTGAAAATTCATACAAGAAGGAGCTTTCTAGCAATAAAGCAGCATAAAACAGGGGGGGCCTGCTGACGTCAGTTATTTTCTTTGTGAAGAGAGCACAAGTGAGGTTGGAGCATCCCATTCCTCAGAAAGCAGGAAGGAGTCTGGTGCAAAGGTAAGGCAGGTGTAGGTGGTGCTTAAGTGCCTTCCAATCCCCCCAACCCCCCCCCCGCATTTTGAGGTCCTGGTTCACTTCCTTCCCCCAGGGGCATTGGGGGTGGCAGTGGTTCTCAAGTCCAGTATCCAGAAACCAGAAGCTCTTAGGGCAGCTGCCTAATGTCTGGTTCACAAGTTCCCCATCTGCCCAAAGAGCAGGGGGTGCAGAAGGCTCTGAAGTCCTGCCACACCCTGAGCCCAGTGGCCCAGCTGGAGGCACATTCCCCCGGGCTGTGGCATTCACACCTCCCTGCCATCCTGCACCCTCGGCATGGAGGCCGGGCACTCAGGGCACTCTGCTGCTGGAACCCTGCCCAGCAGCAGTTCCCCAGGCTAGCCCTTCATCAGAACCACTCAGGGCCCCATGGGACACCCAGCCAGGCCTCTCTCTGCAGATTCTCATGTTACAGGGTCTTGGGCAGAGCCTTAGAATCTGTATTTGTAGAAGTAACACTTGGGTGATTCTGACAACCAGGACGCAGCCCCTGGTAGGGACCACCCCGTGGCCATCCTGTGGGACCACCCATGGTGAACTGACGGGCTCCATTGGACCTCCCACCCACAGACTGCACTTAATGAAAGGTTCTTATCTGAACTGAGAAGTTCTTATCTTAGTGTGGCCCACCCTTGCCTATGAGGAGGTTTCTGGAGACCTGGGAGAGGGTCCCAGGCAGGCAGGAGGAGGGGCTTAGGGCAGGGATCAGTCCATGGGGTGGAGAGGGGAGAGAGGAGTGATAGTGTCCCCAGTAGAGGTCCTGAGCCCTGGGGTGCCTGTCTCGTCTAGTGATGGAAGACTCGGCTGAAGGGAAGGGAAGGGAAGTCAGGGCTGAAGAGGTAAAAACAGCCAACGCCAATCAGGCCGGTGTTTGTTTGAAGTCCTTCAGCAGGTCCCTGTCAGGATAAAAGCCCAACTTCTCAGCAGAGCCATGAAATCCCGAAAACCCTAGGCTCTGCTTGGTCTGCAGCCTGGCTCTACCTACTGCCGCACCCCAGGCCAGCCGGGCCCTTGGCAGGTACCCAGTACATGTGCTGTTTGAAGGGCATCGGAGCTTGTTCTAATCCCGTGTGGTACGACATGCAGACACAGAAATGATGTCATGAGGGAAGAAGTTTATACCTACAGACCCCAAGAATCAGGAGACACGTCACACCATGCAGGGCCCCATGGGGAAGCACCAGGGTCGGTCAGGGGGCAGAGGGAGTGAGAGGGAAATGGGGGCAAGAGTTAGATGGTGGTTTCCACAGGAAGGATGGGTAAGGCAGGGTCAGCAGGCCTGGGATTGGCTGCTCTGAATCATCCCAGCAGGTGCTGGGTGCAGGGGCTGTCCCCAGGCATCTGGCACCTGCCCTGGGTGATTAGGGCAGGTGGACACTGGCCCAGAGTGAGAGGGCCCTGGCGGGGGGCGGGTGTTGGGGTGTGGGCTCTGATTGGTGCCTTTGCATTTGAAAGAAATGTTTTCTGTCTCTAGGATTAGCTAACCTGGGAGTGGCAGGCCTCCAGGACATCATGCCTCTTCATGGACGTTCCCCCCTGGGGGGCTCTTCTCTGGACCGATCAGGGAATTTAACATCAGCCCTGGCCTGAGCTCCATGGAGCTTAATATCCCATCCCGGCGTCCCTGCTTCTGTGCGTCACAGAAGCCCCCTTCTTCATCTGGAAGGTCCTCCTCCCACTCCCTCACCCCGTCCACCTGGCGTCCACCTGTGTGCTCTCCAAGCCCAGGTCAAGCGTGACCTCTTGGGTCGGGCCTTCCCGGGCCTCCACCAGGTGAGATGCTGCCCGTCGGTGTGGATTTCCAGGGACAGGTCGTGCTCATTTTTCTGGTGTAGCTTTCAATAGTGACCCCTTCACTCTCCCAGCTGTCTCGGTTTAGACAGTGAATTCCATAGTCACCCTACCTGATTAGGACTTTGTCACGACACTTGTCATTTTTGAAATTGCATATGAGTCTCTCCTGACCGACTGTAAGTTTCTGGAGACGGGGTGTCATTTTCCATTGTTTTACTCTGGACCATTGTGGTGCACACACAGTGGAATCAATAAATATTTATAGTTCTCAAGTGTATCTCCACTCCTCCTCATGAGAGAAGGTGGGAGAGGGGAGCACAGAGGGGAGCATGGGGGTACCCCCCCGCCTCACACCCGCAGTGCGTGTGTGGTTGTCTCTGCCCTCCGCTAGTTTTTCTGTGTCCACATGTTGCTGTAGTACTAGACATACTGTGGGCTCACTTTTTTGTTCTTTTTTATTTAATAGTAACATGTGATCCACATATTTTATAGACTTTATTGCAGTAATTTTCAACCTTGCATCATGTTCCACTGTCGATGCGCCCTAACTCACACAAGTCATTTCCAATCGTTGGTCGTTCGCATTGCATTTTGTCGGGGTGCATAATGTCCCTCTGAACCTCTCTCTGAATGTGTCTTGGGAGTCACCTGAATCACTTCCTCGTGATTCAGCCCAGGAACAACATGGTATTAGAGAATCTGAACATTTGTATGACTCTTAATTTATGTTGACAAAACGTGCTCTCAACATAAAGAAAGAAGGAAGGAAGGAAGTAACGAGAAAGAAGGAAAGGAAGAGAGGGAGGGAGGGAGGGAGGGATGGAAAAGAAACCAGGTTACACGGCTGTTGGGTTTCTGGGTGTGAGAAGAAAGACTTCATGCCTTAAAAAGGGTGGCAGAACTCAGAATTACTGTAAGAAAACCAGAAAACACTCACATACCCACACACGCACACACATGCACACGTGCACACGCATGCCCATTTGATTACCAGGCGTGGTCTCTCGCAGCCCCCAGAACCCAGGCAAGCACCACGGCCATGTCCCCTGTCCCCACGGGGCCCTGGGCAGTGCTAGCCACAGGTATCCCGTGAGCTCGGGGGCTGGGAGTGCTCATTTGCAGGTGAACTGACGCTGGTCCCCCTGGAGGTGCTGGGTGAGTGGGAGGGTTGAGGCCCAGCTGTCCCTGAGGGAAGGAGTCCACTGTGTGTTTGGGGATCCCAGGCACCTATGCCTCCACCTCCAGTGCCACCTGGGTGGTCAGAGGGCGTTCTCTCTGACCTGTCCTCACTGGGCACCCTGGGAACCTTCACCATCTCTGGGCCTTCCTCTCCAGGCCTCCTCAAGGGGCGCAGCACCTCTGCCACCCGCACAAGGGGTGGGGCCCACACAGCCAGGAAGGAGCTCACACCTGCCCAGGGGCCCAGGCGGCCCCCTGTCACGGTGTTTCTGTAGCTCTTCGCAGCCTGTGACTCAGGGCTGGCTGGCTTCCCGGCCTGGTTTCCTTTTCCTTTTGCCATAAATAAAATCAAGACGGGCTGAGGGCGTCTCTACAGGGTCTTTGTACAGGCTTGTCAGGGTGCAGACAAGGGCCCTGCAGCGAGCAAGCGGAGTGGGACCCTCCAGAGCCTCCTTCCCGCACAGGCGGAGTCCAAAGCCAAGTTGGCCAGAGGGAAGGGCCGAGCCTGGCACCCTGCAGGCCTTGGGAAAAGGGCACAGCTGGCTGTCGGTGTCCTCTCTGCCCGCCAGGCCCTGCACCCGCCCTTTCCTCCTCCTTCATCCACAGAAAACCCAGAGGGAGGCTGAGGCAGAGAGAAGGGCCCGACAGAAAACAGGAAAAGGGGAAGCAGATGGGGAAGTGGGTGTGAGCTCAGAGGAAAGGGGACAATGGGGGAGGAGGAGACAGAGAGGGCTGGGCAGGGCGGGGGGCAGGCAGGGGCATGTGGGTCCACCCCCTCCTGGGCTCCGTCCTGGGCCAGCACCCCCAGGTCTCCCTGCATGATTCAGGAGTGCTCATGTGTCCCGTCACGGGTCCGGTGGCACAGGACGGGAACTGGTCGGGATGCCCCTCTTCAACCAAGAACTTTCCTGGAGAGTCCACGTTGTATCACAAAAATTCATCCCCATTTGTAATTCTGGTCTTACACATTTTTTTTTTTTTTTTCGGTATGCGGGCCTCTCACTGTTGTGGCCTCCCCCGTTGCGGAGCACAGGCTCCGGACGCGCAGGCTCCGGACGCGCAGGCTCAGCGGCCATGGCTCACGGGCCCAGCCGCTCCACGGCATATGGGATCCTCCCAGACCGGGGCACGAACCCGTATCCCCTGCATCGGCAGGCGGACTCTCAACCACTTGCGCCACCAGGGAGGCCCCTGGTCTTACACATTTTAATGTACTTTTCTTGCTGTAAAAGACATCATACACCCAGAAGTATATTTATAATACATACACGGAGTTTAAAGAATAATAACTTAAAAATTGCACCCAAATACACCACTGTCTCTTCCAGTGGCTCCAGAAGCCACTCTGAGAAGAGGATTCCAGCCAAGCAGGTGACCCCAGGAGACACAGACAGGTGGGCAGGGGGGCAGGAGGACGGGAGGGAAGCAGCCATCGAAGGGCTGGTGACCAAGGCAGCCTGGGCCCTGGAGACACCTGTGGACCCCGAGGCTCAGGGACGCCCCCCACGATGGCGAGGGAGCCGGCACCCTGATTTAATGTGTGCATCTGAGAAAGCCCTCAGGCAGGCGAGGAGCAGGTGCTGCTCTTGAATCCCCTATGGGGTGCCCTGAACTGGCAAGGCCCTGGGATTTGGGGGGGGCCCAAGGGTGTCTGCTGCCCTCCCACCTTGAGAAGAGGGACAGTCCCGTCCCCCACGAGCCTCTCCCCATCACTCTTTTTTTTTCTTTCTTCTTTTTGCAGTACGCGGGCCTCTCACTGCTGTGGCCTTTCCCGTTGCGGAGCACAGGCTCCGGACGCGCAGGCTCAGTGGCCATGGCTCACGGGCCCAGCCGCTCCGCGGCATGTGGGATCTTCCCGGACCGGGGCACGAACCCGTGTCCCCTGCATCAGCAGGCGGACTCTCAACCACTGCGCCACCAGGGAAGCCCCCCATCACTCTTTATAATGAGCACCATGTGCACGGAGACTTGTAAATCACTTGGTTTCACTTTCCGAGCTTTATAAGGAATCGTACTGCATGTCGTCCGCTCACTTTCCCCACTCGGTTATTGACAGAATTTAATGAGGGGAGCTGGACATGAAAGGGAGATGGCTGAAACCTCACGTGGGCGGCTTCGGGCTGCCAGAGATGAGCAAGGGAAGAGGCTGTCACCGGAGCGGGAGCCAGGTGGGCAGGGGTCCTGACCATGGAGCGGCTGCCATTGCCCACCTACAGGCCTCCTGAAGCAAGAAAGATGCAAGAAGCCCTGGCTTTCCCCTCCTCCCACCCTCCCATCTCAGCCAGCACCTCCCACGGGCTGAAGCTCAACTACAGCCCCTTGATAAGGGAGCCCGGGAAGTGTGGTTTTCAGGTACAGAGCAGAGCGGAGGGTGGGGATGTGTCTCAGCAAGAGCAGGCACCTGTCTGAGTTCACACGCACATCTGTAGAGTACACCCTGCCGGGGGACTTTGGGTTGGTTCCAGGGTTTTCTCCTATAATCCTTCTTGTGCGTGTCACCCAATACACACGTACCAGATGGAAGTGTTTCTCTAGACAGTGTATTCCAAACTTTCTGACCACAATATTTTCATGGTGACACAGGGCACATCCACATGACTGAAACCAATGGTTATGAAGGAATATTTACCCTAGACTGTGCAATGTTTGCTGACATTTACTCCCCTATTTTCTATTATTGTTGTTCTTACCATCATCACCAGCATCAACACCATCATCACAGTGACCACCATCATCATGACCATCATCACCATCATCACCACCACCATCATCATCATCACCATGACCACCATCACCATCATCACCACCATCACCATCATCACCACCACCATCAATACCATCATCACCATCATCACCACCTCCATCATCATCATCACTGCTTTCATCATCTTATGAAATTGATTTCATCACTCATTAATGGGTGTACAGTTTGAAAAACACTGGTCCAGACTACGTGTCTAAGAATGGCATTGCAGCGTGATGTGGCAAGTGTATCTTTAATTCTACTGGGAAATGTCAAATAGTCTTCCAAAGCACTACCACCCCACACGCCCATCGGCAGGGCAGCAGAGTTCCAATCGCTCCCCACCCTTACCAACGTGGGGTGAGTACACAGTAGAATGTCTTAGTAGGTTTAATTTGCATTGTTTACTGATGGAGTAGAGCCATTTTTCGTTTCTTTATGAGCCATTCCTACATCTTTTCTGTGACATTTGTTTTTGTGTTTCTTTTATGTCATTTGATTTTCTCCTTTTAAAATGTGTAGATGTTCTTTATGTATTCAGGATCCTAATCTTTTGTGACAAATGTCTTATCTCAGTTTTCAGCTTGTCTTTTCACTTTCATACTTGTGTCTTTTTATGAACAGTTCTTTAATGTAGTTGTATGTATCAATCTTGTTATTTATGGTTGAATGTTTTGTGTTTTAAGAAATCCTTCCTCCCCTTGTGATCATTAAATATTCTTCTATATATTCAGTTTAAAATACTTTCCCATTTGCATTCCTTTAATGTATTTGGAATTTATTACTATTTTTGAATCACATTGTGAGAGCAGGATTCAGTTTCCTTCTTAACTACGTATGTACTAACATTTCTGCACCCTTTGTAAGGTCGATCCTTTCCCGCCGAGCTGTAAGGGCGTTAACTGCATTTGTTTCCATATCTGTGAGGGTGGGCTTTGGGGCTTTCTACCCTGTTTGGTTAATCTCTTTGTCTATCCCTCTGCTGATACTACACTGCCTTAATTACTGTATCTTTTAATGCATCTTGATACCTAGCAGGGCAAATTCCCCACCTGGTTCTTCTAGATAACTTAACAATTCGTGGACATTGGTTCTTTCATACAAATCTTGATCCAATTTGTGAAGTTCCAAAAACTCTGGTACTTTATTTGAAATGCATTGTGCCTGAACATCTTTAGAGACACTGGGCATCTTTATGAAGATTTGGTCTTCCTATTCATGAACAGGGTATTTCTCTCCATTTACGAATGTCTTCTTTAATGAATTTCCAGGGGAAAGGGATCTACTGTATTTATTAAACAGCTTGTAGGGTGGGTATGAGGGTGTGCTAATTGCTCAGCACTTCCAGAAGAAGCCTCAGGCCAAGAGACACAGGTGCTGGCATTGCATTTTAGCGGCCTGTGCTGAGCCTCCAGGGGAAACAGGGGCATCACAGCATCTGCTACCTGCGAGGAACAGGATTTTATAAAAGGAATTCCTGTAACTGCAAGAAAAATCCACTTGTTCCAAGCCCACTCATTTGCTACGAGCTTTTTATTTTTTCACATATGGATGCAAATCAAACATTTCATTTGTCATATTCTCGAAGTGACCTTCTAGAAAACTGTAGTCTTATTTGCCCCAATACTGCTGTGCCTCGCCAGTGCTTGGTGTATTGAGTTGAATAGTGTCCCCACAAAATTCATATCCTTCCAGAATCTCAGTACATGGCCTTACTGTGAAATAGGGTCTCTGCTGGTATAATTAGTTAAGATGAGGTCGCACTGGAGTGGTGGGGGCACTAATGCAATATGACAGGTGTCCGTGTATGAAGAGGGAAAGAGACGTTGAGAGACACACAGGAGGAGACACCTCGTAAAGACAGAGGTGGGGATTGGAGTGATGTCTCTAAAGCCAACAGACTCCAAGGATCCCGGAAGGGAGGCCTGGAAGGACTCTCCCTCACAGCCTCAGCGGGAACCAGCCCTGCCAGGGCCACCCCCAGGCCATGGCCCTGTCTTCAGTGTCCCAGTGTGGGTCACGATGGATCTGGAAGGCCAGAAATTCTGGGGTGGGGGTGAGGCGGCGGCCAGCATCCCAGCTCCTCCCGGGGGCCACAAGGAGAGCCATAGGGTGGGAGCTGCCCCCCACCCGGCCCCTCTGACGGTGCCCACATCAATGACTGGCACTCGGCTCTCTTGTGTGACACCAAGACCTATGCTGGCCACTCGATGGTCGTCACCCGACATGGAGTCAACTCCAGGACACTGGACCCCTCAGGACATGTCCCTTTGGGGTGACAGTGGCTGTGCTTACAGAGGTGTGGGCACCCAGGGACCCCACCCTGGCAACTGGAGTCTGGGGGACACCAGTCGGGGAGAGTGAGCCCCCGGAGGGCATCTGAGTGCATCATGCTGGGCCTCCGGCTCCCCTGCACTGGCTGCACTGACCTCCTGCCTGTGGTGGAGATGGGCCAGTGTGGCATGAGGACCCCAGCCACGGGCCGGCGGGGGGCTGCTGGACCCACCAGCATGCTCCTCGGCTTCTCCTGCCACCACGCCTGGAACCCGCTGGAGGCCAGCTGTGGCACCTTGTGCTCAGTGTCGGGAAGGAAGGACCCAGGAGCAGCTGGCTTCCCTCCTGGTGCCGCTTCAGAACCAGTGGCTTCAGCTCGGTCACTTTCAGGCCGGGCCTCCCACAGGTTCCCTGGGCCCGCTGCCCCCGAGCCCGTACATCCCCTTACCAGGTGGTACCACATGCCCCAGCCCCTCACCCACATGTGCGCACAAACCCTGCCGCCCTGGGGTCTCTACGCCTCAGGGTCCCTCGTGCTCCCCACCTGCCTTCCTGCTCCCGATTCTCCATCCTAGGCGCCAACCTCCCAGTGTAGTCCCGGGCCTCTCAGCTGCTCGACTCGTCCTAACCACAGGCTGGCTAGCCCCAATGACAGCCCAACCCCCCAAGCTCCTCCTGTTCCAGCCCGCGATACCCACAGTCTCTGGCCCACGCCCCAGGCTCCCCAAGCTAAGTCCCCCTTTGCCAAAGTACAGCCCGCCCTGTCCTTCCTGCGGCCCCAGCTCAGGGGAGCACCCCACCTCCCCACACAGTCTCCTACCAGCCCCGCCTGGTCACCCACCACCTCATAATACTCCCCAACCTCCCCAAGCACTCCCCGCCTACCAGCCCAGCCATCAGCCGATGACAGTGAGGGGGCTTCAAGGGTGAGCAGACACAGTGGCTGCTGGCCGGGGCAAGGGTGGCCTCGGCGGCCCTCCCACCCCCTGGCAAGGCACTGAAGGGAAACCATTCCTCTATGCACAGCAGTTCTGACGCCAAACCTGTGGGCTCCCCAACCAGGCAGTACCCCACGGCTTCAGGGCTCAGTCCCGCAAGACTGTCCCCCCAGACACCAGTTGCCAGGATGGGGTCCCTGGACGCCCACACCTCTGTCCAGCTTGGCGACAAAGCAGAGGTTCCCACGAACCCCTCTTCGGTTTCAATAATTGGCTAGAACGGCTCACAGACCCCAGGAAAGCACTTTATTTACTCTAACTGGTTTAATATAATGGGTGTACGTGAACAGCAGATGAAGGGGTCCCAGGGCGAGGTCCAGGATCCCGAGCACACGAGCTCTGTCCCCGAGGCGTGGGGTGCGTCACAGCCCGGGCAGGTGGGCGTGTTCACCAAGCCAGAAGCTCTCCGAGCTCTGAACTCTTTCGTGGAGGGCTTTGATGGAAGTTCCAGTACGCAGGCACTGGCTGATTAAAGTACTGGCCATTGCTGATGAATACAGTCTCCAGCCCCTCTCCCTTCCCTGGGCTGAAAGGTCCGACCTCTGATCCTGTGGCTGGTTCCTCTGGCGACAGCCCCATCCTGCCAGGGTCACCTCATTAGCATAAGCTCAGGTGTGGCTGAAAGGGCTTATTCTGAAGAGCAGAAGGCCCCTCTCTCCCCCCACTCGGGGAATGCCATGGCTTCCGGAAGCTCTGTGCCAGGCCCAAACATCACAGGTGTCACAGAGCCCTTGGCGACAAAGCTCCCCGTGAAGTCCTGGGTCCATTTCCAACGGGCTTTCTGTTGTGGTCCCACATGTGTGTGGGTGGCCCCCTCCTACCCCACCCCGGTGTCCCCTCCTGGCCTGCAGCTTGACGGGTGCGGGGTTGCGACTTGAAGTTCTTAAGGTGATTCCTGCTCAGGGTCCTTCCACCTGAGCCTCAGTAGGGGTAAAGCTGAGGTTGCCTTTTACCTGTTATTTTACTTTTTGAAGCTCAAACAAAGTTTACTAATTTTGACCACCACCACCAATGACACAGGGTGGTGTTTGGTTATAATGTCAGCTAACGGCTGTTTACCGTGTGCCCCCAGCCAGGGTGCAACGGTCTCTAGTGAGGTGTTTTTAATAGCTTTATTGACATGTAATTGACATCTGATAAGCTGGAGATACAGTGTGCATTTGATTTGGGTGGCGTCTGTGTACACCTGGGAACCCGTCAGCACCATCCACATGGTGAACAAATACATCCGTGTGTGATTCGCAGGGTGTCCTGGCCATCTGTCATCTGTGCTCCCTGTTCCCGTCCAGCCCAGCCCAGGCACTGGTCCCCCTCTGGCGCTCCCAGGACCTCACAAGGACGGAGCCATCGTATGTACATTCTGTCTGGCTTCTTTCAATCGGCACGATATTTTGACGTTTATTGCTTTTAGTGCAGACCAGTAACTAATTCCATTTTATTGCTGGATGGTGCTCGTCAGCAGAGAAGTTCCGCAGCCTGTTTATCTGCTCACCTCCTGGGGGACACTTGCTTGTTTCCACGTTGGGGCTATTGTGCACTTTTGGGTAGGGTCTCTGTGTGGACAGAAACCAAGGAGTGCATGGTTGGATTGTAGGTAGGTGTACGTTTAACTTTTTAGGAATCTGCCAAACTGGTTTCCAAAGTGTTTGTTCCACTTTATACCACCCAAGATGAGTGGCAAGAGTTCCGGTGCCTCCACACCCTTGGTGACACATGGCCCAGTTGTCTTTAAATCCTGGCCCTTCCAATAGGGGTGTGGGCATCTCCCTGGGCCTCAGCGCGAATCTCCCCAACAACAGATGATGTGGAGCGTCTCCCGCGCTCCCCTGGCTCCGTAGCCGTCTCCCTCTGTTGGCCCTTGCTCCCCTTGCCTGTATTCTTCTTCTCAAAACGTATTGTTGGGCTTCCCTGGTGGCGCAGTGGTTGAGAGTCCGCCTGCCGATGCAGGGGACATGGGTTCGTGCCCCGGTCCGGGAAGATCCCACATGCCGCGGAGCGGCTGGGCCCGTGAGCCATGGCCGCTGAGCCTGTGCGTCCGGAGCCTGTGCTCCACAACGGGAGAGGCCACAACAGTGAGAGGCCCGTGTACCGCAAAAAAAAAAAAAAAAAAAAGTATTGTTGGGTGGAGGGTTCAATAAATATCAACGAAGCCTAGGTAGTTGACAGCATTGTTCACGTCTTCTGTGCCGTTGGTGACTTTTCTGTCTACTTGTTCTAACAATCACTGAGAGAAGAGTGTTGACATAACTACAGTTGGGACTTTATTCCTCCCTCCAGTCCTATCAGGTTTTGCTTCATATATTTGAACCCTGTTGTTTAGGTACACACTCGTCCATGACTGTGATGTCCTCTTAGAGAACTGACTCCTTCACCATTACTTAATGTCCTGCTTTATCTGTGAGAATATTCCTTCTTCTAAAGTCTGTTGGTGTCAAGATAGCTACTCTGACTTTATTTTGGCTAGTGATTGGCGTATTTTTTTCATCCTTATACATGAAACTTACATGTGTCTTTATATTTAACATGGATTTCTTGTAGACATGGTATACTTTTTTTTTAATCCCATCTGACCATCTCTACCTTTTACCTTGTATGTTTAGACCATTCACTTTTAATGTGATCATTGATGATTGCATTAAAATTGTAATTTTGCTAGCTGTCTTCTACTTGTTTGTTATTTTGTTTCTCTTTTACTCTTTTTCTGCCTTCTTATGGTTAATTGAACTTTTTTTTTATCATTCTGTTTTACGTCCTCTTGACTTACTACTTTTACCTCTTTAAAAAAACTTTAGTGGTTGTCCTAGGGTTTACAATATAAATCTTAAATTAATCAGAGTTTACCTTCAAATAGCATTAGACATTTCACATACATTTCAAATACAATATTTTCCTAATTCTTCCCTCCCACCCTTCCTGATGTTACTATCATACATTTTACTTTCATGTACGCTATCAGTGCAATACAATGCTACTGTTTTTCCTCTTGATGGCAGCTATAATTTATAGCAATTAAAAATAAGGGAAAAAAGTTTATCTTATCTTCGTTTCTTGCATTTTTGGTACTCTTCATATTTTGGTGAAGATCCAGTTGGCAGACTAATACCATATTCTTTCTGATTGAGGAACATCATTTATCATGTCTTGTAGAGCAGGAATGCCAGCAGTAAATTCCCATAGTTCTTGTTTATCTGAGATGGTCTTTTTTTTTCCTTAATCCTTAATTTTTAAAAGATATTTTCACTAGTACAGAATTCTGACCTAACACTTTTTTTTCTTTCAGGGTTATAAAGATATCCCTTCAATGTCATCTAGCTTGCATGGTTTCTGAAGAGAATTCTGCTATAACTCTTATCTTTATTTCTCTGAATGTAATGTATCTATTTTTTTCTCTGGTTTCCTTAGAGATTTTTTTCCACGTCTTTTTTTTCTCAGCAGCTTGAATATGTCATGCATATGGGTTTTTGTTGTTGTTTTTTTGTTGTTTGTTTGTTTGACTTTGGGGGGGCATTTATCCTGATGCATCTGCTCTGGGCTTCTTTGATCTACGGTTTGGGGTCTGTCATTACCCTTGGAAAACATTCAGCCATTTTCGTCCAGATATTTCCTCTATTCCTCCCACTGTCTCCTTTCTCCATAAAATTTGATTCCAATTTTATGGACATTAGACTGACATTGTCCCACAGCCCTTGAATGCATTGCTCTGTTCTTTTTACGTTCTGTTTTCTTTCTTTTTCAGTTTGGATAACTTCTGTACAGCTACTTTCAGATTCACGGATTCTTTCCTTGGCTAAGTTGAGGTTCCTGATCAGCCTGTCAAAACCACCCTCCATCTGTTTACTGTGTTTTCCGTTCTCGGCATGAATCGTTTCATTCTGTCTCACTGTTTCTCTTTTCAAGGAAGTACATTATTTTAAGCAAATGATTGAAAACAACTTAAATCTCATTAAGGTGGGATCACTCAGTATGCTATTTCCATGGGATATGTGTGCAGTCATTTAAATAAACTTGTATATGGGGACTTCCCTGGTGGCCCAGTGGTTAAGACTCTGCACTCCCAGTGCAGGGGGCCCGGGTTCGGTCCTGTTCAGGTCACTAGATCCTGCATGTTGCAACTAAGACCCGGTGCAGCCAAATAAATAAATAAATAAATAAATAAATATGTATATACTGATGTGTCAAGAGCTATTGTGTTAATGAAGCAAGGTTTATTTATTTTTTAATTAATTAATTTAATTTTGGCTGCGTTGGGTCTTCGTTGCGGCGCATGGGCTTTCTCTAGTTGTGGTGAGCAGGGGCTACTCTTCGTTGTGGTGCACGGGTTTCTCATTGTGGTGGCTTCTCTTGCTGCGGGGCATGGGCTCTGGGTGCACGGGCTTCAGTACTTGTGGCTCTCGGGTTCTAGAGCACAGGCTCAGTAGTTGTGGCGCACAGGCTTAGTTGCTCCGCGGCACGTGGGATCTTCCCGGACCAGGGCTCGAACCTGTGTCCCCTGCATTGGCAGGCGGATTCTTAACCACTGCGCCACCAGGGAAGTCCCTAAAGCAAGGTTTAGAACCACGAGCATTGTCCCAGGTATGTTTTTAAATTTTCACAAAACAACTTTCTACATTTCTAAAGTAACAAATATCTATAAAATGTATGTTTAAAAGCCAGCAGAAGGATAGTGACAAGGACTAACTTGGCAGGAGGCTGAGGTGCAGAGGTGGGTCAGGGGGACCTTAGCTTTATTTGTAACATTTGGGGTTTTAGTGGGCTATAATCGAGTCAGTTCAGTGGGCTGTCACTCTGATTGGGGGTGAGGGCAGGTGGAGGAGGGGTGCCCCAGAAGGTGGTGCCGGGGAAGGAGGCTGGAGGCTATGTTAGGTACAAACCGGTCCCACCCTGGAGGCTCCATCCTGGGGCTCTCGTGTCCCTCGTGAGAAGGAGCACTTGGAATTGCCCTTCTCAGCTGAAATATACCTGTGTTCCTTCCTCCCTCCCTCCCGCCCTCCCTTCCTTCCTTCCTTCTGGTCTGTGGTGCACAAAGCAAAGACACCATCCCCTGTGGGGGGCAGGGGCAAGGCTGAATTCTACTGGAGGGAAGTGGGAAAACCATAAGCAAATAAACGGACAAGTGAACAAATAAAGGAACAAGAATATTAGTGATAAGCGCTCTGCAGGGAAGTCAGCCAGCCTGACGTACTGGTGGCTGGGACTGCTCTGAGGACCAGGCGGTCAGGCTGAGATCCGCGGACACTGAGGGTGGGCTGGGGCAGGGAGGACTAGGCCGAATCCCTGGCGGAGTCAGGGCTGGAGACGTTCTAATGCTGGTCTTGAATGTGAGCAGACCCAGGCTGTGTGTGTGCGGTGTTTCGTTGGGGGTTGGTTTGTACTGAGCAGCCACCCTAGCACACGTGGAGGGGGGAAAGTGACCCTCTGGTTAACTTGTCTGAACGGGGTGGCTTTGTCGTGGTCGTGCCCCAGGGAAGGGAAGGGGCCGGGGGTGCTGTTTGTACTGGAAGGCTGCCATGTGGGCAGGAAATGGGGGGCGGGAGAGTCGCCCAGACACCTTCCTCCCATCTGAGGGAGCTGGCAACGTGCGTTTCCTTTGTATTGATGAGCCGCAGTGGAGACGAGGCAGTTCTCAAGAAATAGACCATCCTGGGCTATTAGATGATGCACTTGAGAATTCGGGGACCCCTCCCCTTCCCCCGTGACTCAACAGGAGCCGAGGCATTTCCGTGCAGCAGTGAAATGAGGAAGTGACACGGTCCAAAATTAACAGAAATGTGTGTTATGGACCTTTGACAGTCACTTCTCACAGCTGGCTCATCACCTCCCCACATGCGCGATTCCCATCACGGCACCACGTGGCATCCGTGGTGTGGGACGTGGCTTTTCCACATAAACATTGCTCATTTAATTAGATTTTTCATGGGGATGTAGTGGTCTATTTCATGTACGTCTCATCATTCACTTGCTATTTCCAAATTCTGCTCTGACAAATCCCCCCACGAAAACCGGCTTCATCAGCTGCCCTGCCCGGTGCCCAGGGTTCCGCTGGTCAGAGATTGAAGTCCAGGTGAAGCTGAGGGGAAGGGCTGAGATCCACAGGCTGCAAAAGGCAGTGGCAGTTCTCATCTTTCATTTGGCAGGTAATTATCCAGCATCCACCAGAGGCAGGCGTCACCCTAGGAGCTGCAGGTGCAAACACAAAAGGTGTGATGTCTGGGCACAAGGTAGGGCACTGGCCTTGAGGGCAGCAAGCATGGAAACCAATAAATATACACTCTGGCTCACATAGTGACCAGTGAGGCAGAGAGAAGAAACTGGGCAATGGAGGAAGTGGAGGGGGGGGCAGAGTCCAACAGAGGTCAGAGCCCCGGGCCGGGGTCAGCTGGCCCATTTACTGTCAGGCCACAACTGCGTCTCAGGTCCAGTGGACTGGCCATTAGGGCCTGAGAACTGACGTGCGACTAGATACGCTTTTTGGATACGCTTTGTGCTTTTCACAGCGGGCTCTGCCTACCAAGTAACTTTTCTTCCTCTCCTGATGAAAAGTTACTTTTGTAGCACAGCAAGCCCCATGGTGTCTCGTTGGACACAAGGAGAACGGACAGCCTGGGCAGAGGTCAGAGGTCCTGCCCTTTCCTCGTCCCTGGCCTTGCTCTGTGCCCCTGGCCCCTGGCCCCTTCCCTGTACAGCCCCTCTCTCCCTGCACAAACCCACAGTCCCCACCCAGGACGCGCCCACGGAGCAGGCGGGTGCCCACTGCACAGGCCCCAGATTTCAGCAGGTCCACTGTGGCTTTGGAAAGCCCTGTGTCGATTTAAATCACAGAGCCTTCTGTGGGTGGGCGACGTCAGTCAAGCATCCTGGGCTTGCGGGTCCCTGCTGGACGGGTGTCTGGGAGTCCCCAACCCTGCGTGTCACCAGGATGAGCTGAAACGAGCACAGCACTTCTGTGTCATCTGTCATTTACTTCTGTGTCATTTGTCACTTCTCCCTGCAGAAGGAGCCGTGAGACCCACTGCAGTGGAGAGGGATGGGAAACAGCACGAGGCACAGAGGAGAAAGAGGCCCGCACCTGAGCTCAGGCGGGTCAGCACTTCTCTCTAAGCTCCAGCCACCTCACCAGACGCACCACGTGTCCCAGAACTGTACTGCGCTCGGGCTGGCCCTCCCCCGGACCCGCTCCGCCCCCAGGCCTTTGCTCCTGCACGTCGCCGCCACCCCCCAAGCCCCTTGTGGGGCACCCACAGGCCTGGGCCACCCCTGCTGCCCAGATTGTGCCCCGAGGACCTTGCCCAGCACTGGGCACGGCTGGGGTCCTTCTCTGGGGCGAGTTGATTTGGGTCTGTCCCCCCTGGAGGGTGGGGTCTTTGTGGAGGAGGGTGGGAAGACACACAGCCCAGTGATGCTTGGTGGTATTTGGGGGACTTATTTTCTTTGTGTGTGTATACGGTTTGTATTTTTCTACAGTGATCACATGTTACTTGTGGATATAAAAGAAAAAATAAAACTCTAATAAGAAAAAGATGAGAAAGCCGTGGGAACTGTGGAGACACATAGCAGTGAGTCTGCAATAAGACATTCAGTGAAAAAAATGAGCACAAGATATGTACTTTCCCAGCTCTAAGTTCAGCAATCATAAGTGTTGCACAGTAAAAAGTCTTACTTTTGTATTTTTTTTTGTTGTAGCACTTTTCATGACACAGAATGCCCCTTGAAGCTGGCCCTCCCCCCAAAGCCCAGAAAGGTGGGCTCACCCCTGCTGTGGGGCTCCCAACCTGAGAGCAGAGAGAGATGGTAAATCCCAGGCCCCAGTGTGGGCAGGGACACAGCACTGCCCGCCCTCGTCCAGCCTCTCCTTCCCAAACCCACAGTCAGGCCCAGTGGGTTGGTTTGGGAGGGCAGGGGAGAGGCAAGAGGTTGAAGAGCCCCGCCCTTCAGCTTCCTCACCCTGGAGCAGGGCCGCAGCCCATGCACAGATAGACTGACGGGCCACAAGGCACAGGAAGGGACACTGTCAGGACCCAGGACATGCCTACCACACACATGAACACACCACACACACAGGGGCATGACACACTGAAACCGAGCAGGACCCTGCAGGGCCCCCCGGGGTACAAAAGCCCCTCCGTGTCCCCCATTTCTTGTTTGTAAAAAAACTTTAGTCTCCTAGGCCTTCCCTGAGTTCCAAAGAGCAGACTCAAGCAGTTACTAATTAGAGAAGTAAGGGAACCAGAAACAAAGGAAAAGCAGTCAATCCAGAGCAGCAATGATAGCTTCAACCATAGTCAGCGATAAAGCAGAGTCCTAGCTCCTCCTCAAGGGATTCACACAGCAACCTGACG
This sequence comes from Mesoplodon densirostris, assembly GCF_025265405.1. Taxonomy (NCBI): domain Eukaryota; kingdom Metazoa; phylum Chordata; class Mammalia; order Artiodactyla; family Ziphiidae; genus Mesoplodon; species Mesoplodon densirostris. The sequence continues at coordinate 1,256,950 of NC_082665.1, read as the reverse complement.
CAGATCTCTGAGCTGTTCTGCAGAAACTAAGACGCTCACCCAGGAGGAGGACGGTGACCACATGCTGACCACAAGCATGCAGACCCCAGACCGGTTGGAACCAGAAGGTTGATGATACTGACTCCTGATTTTACCTCCCCACCAACTAATCAGAAGAAAGTCCATGAGCGGCAACCCTCACCCATAACGCTGCCTTCCCTGAAAGCCATCAGGGAGTTTGGCTCTTTTGAACAGGAGCTGACCGGTCTCCTTGCCTGGTGCCCGCAAAAATAAATGCCGTACTGTCCTCCACCAGAACCCAGTGTCAGTAGGTTGGCTTTGCTGCAACTGGGCGAGCAGACCCAAGTTTGGTTCAGTAACAACACTAACAGACACACATGCACACACCACACACAGTCACAGAGAAAGCTCCATCACAGACTCACGCATCCCTTTCACACATACCCCTCGGCAGACACACAGAGGACATGGACCCCACCCCACCCCTCCATCCACATATACAACAAAAGTTTTGCATTTCTATTCAATGCTGTTCTCCTTCATTTTAAAAAAATGAGGTCACAATCCTCTAAGTTGCTTTCTCTCCTCGCATGGGCCATGAGCACACTTTTCACTGGACCTGGAGGTTCGAAGTCAGGTGAGGAAGGAGAAGCGAGCAGGTGGACGGGCACAGCAAGATGGGGCAGGCAGGGCCTGGGGTGCAGGGCAGCATCCATCCGCCTCTGAAGACTAAAGCAGACAGGGGAGGGAGGGTGACGCGATGGGATTGGAATCCCAGCAGGCCCTCTGCTTAGGCTGGAGAGCCAGCAGGGGCAGAGGGAGGGGCTGCGAGCCTCTGTCAGGAGGGTCCAAGAGAAGCCCGCTGGCCAGAGGCCCCGGGAGGTGGTGGTGGAGGATGGGTAGATACGAGAGGTGCCTGGAGGGCGCGCGGCTTGGACCAGACCAGGGGCTTGGTCTCTAGGCCAGGAGAGGGTGAGGCCGGTGGTGTTAGTGCCGCAGGGAGTACCCAGCAGGATGCCTTGGGTGGGGGGGTGGTAGGAGATGGGTGTGGAGAGGCCCAGAGAGTCTACGCTGCAGACACTGCTCAGGGGTCAGGCAGGAGATGAACCTGGATCAGGAGGTGGCAGTGGGGAAGGAGGGGGGTGAATCCAGAGGGTTCAGCAGAGACACTAAGCCAAGGGTGACGGCACTGGGGCCCCTGTTTCCTGCAAACCACGAGGGGACCAGATCCAGGGAAATGCGAGTTTACTTTAAGAGGTCGATGTGAGGGGCTCTGGTTGCCTGGAGAGGCCTGTGGGTGGTCTGAGGAGTGGACCCCTTTCGCAGCTGCCTGGAGGAAGGAGCTGGGACCTGAGGTCAGGCGGTCAGCTGGGGGTTGGGGAGCAGTGGCCTGCGGAAATGGAAAGGGCCGGACAGAACTCCCAGAGCTGCAGGGGGCAGGGGGGTGGGCAGCCGGACCTCCAGCATGGGGAGGGGCCTCCTGGGCCAGGTCTTGGAGACAGGAGCGCCAGAGCAGACACCTCGTGGGGCGCAGGGCCCATCCCCTGGGGGGCTTCAGGAGTGCGCGCAACGTGGGGAGTGGGCCATGACGCGGCCACGCCGCCCACGAGGCTGGGCAGAAGTCCGGCTCCCCTTTCCTCCATCCGTCGCCCCCTAGCGAGGAACGTCTTTGTTTAAATCGCCCGCCTTCCTGCTGCCCATGGGACTCAGGGCCCGAGGGCGAATCCCCTGGTTACGGTCACCTTCCCGAAGAGACGCTGGGCTGGACACACTGCGTGTCCCTGGACCTTGCCCCGGTTTGCAGCCTGAGACCCCAGGTGCCGCCTTGGGCAGCGGCAGGGGCAGCTTTTCCTGAGGCGGGGGCTCGGGCCGGCCACGCTGCCTGGGGACTGGGGGTCGGGGGAGAAACATTGCGGCTGCAACGCAGGGGTGCTAGGACCCGGGGAGCGGCCCATGGTCGGGTTCCGGGTCCGCACCCCGCTCCGCGCAGGGTTTACTCCGCGCCAGGCCCTGCCCCCTGCCCGGCCCCCTTCCCGCCCACTGCCCTGGCCCGTCCTGCCCCCTGACCAGCTCCGCCCCCGCCCGCCCGCCCTCCGCCTGGTCCCCGCGGCGGTCAGAGCGCGGCCGGCCGAGCCGGCGCACCGCGGTGGAGGCGCAGCATCCCGCGGCACAGACGGTCCGGCCCGCCTAGCATGGCGCCGAGGTGCGGACCGCGCGGTACCGAGGACGGGCGGGGGCAGCGGGGGCTCACGGGCGGGGGATGGGGGCGCGCGCGGTACCCTAACCTGTGGCCTGTGCCCGCAGGTGGCCCTGGCTGCGACCGCGGCGGCGGCGCCTCCTGGACTTGCTCGCCCCCCTGGTCCTGCTGCTTGGGGTCAGCGCGGCGTCCGCAGAGCCAGGTAAGACCAGCGGGGACGCGAGAGTGCTCGCACCTGGCCCGCCCGCCTCCGGCCGCACTTCGTGCGGGTCTCTGGCAGGTCCCAGGCGGCGACGTCCTCACCCCAGCCCGTCTCGGCTTCGGTCCCGGGAGGCGGCCCCTGCTCTACCCACGCGCGCAGGTGGCCCGCGGGCGGCGGTCGGTGGGTGGACGGGGTCGGGCCGGGGCCGTGTGCCCGAGCGTCCCGCGACGGCCATTCATTCCTCGACTGCGGGGGTTCGCGCCACCTGGGCGCGCCCGGGACTCGGGAGAGGCCCGGGCTGGGGATGGTGCGGGCCAGCTGCGTCCTGAGACCCTCGTGTCGTGACCAAACTTCGGCGACTCTGGGGAAGCTGGTGCGCTCGACGGACAGCGCTGCGGGCCGAGGGCCAGTGAGGTCCCGGAGCCGAGGTCGTGGTGACGGCCGTTACACACGCGGTGGCTCGGAGACGCCCGGGCATCCGAAGCCTGACCGCGGGCCTGTGTCGCCGTCACCGGCCTGGTGCCTCCCAGCGCCTCTGGGCCCCAGTGTAACCGCGCGCGGAGTCTAGCAGGTCTTGGGGAGGACAGTGCGGGGCGGGGCGCAGCCGTGTTGTTTCTAACCTGTTGAGGCAAAAGTGCCCAGGTTTCCCCAGGGCCAGCCTTTGTGAGCCGCCCCGGCCGCCAGGCCTCTGCCCCCGCGTCCGCCGCGGTGTCGGGTTGCGCGCGGTCCCTTTGATGCGGCCGAGCGCCGAGCAGCCGCCGGGAGAACAATGCGCAGGGGTCCGTTGTTTGGCGGCGCCCTCCCGCCGCTGCTCCCGCGTGGACCGCAAACTGTGGTCGGGAAAGGCCGTTCTGACTGCGCTGAAACTTCCTCTGCCCCCAGCTCCTGGGACCCCATTCCCAACCACGCGGCGGCCCAGGTCCTCTTCCCAACCGGCCCAGCAAAGGCCCGGGAGGAGCCGGTGGAGGTGCCAGGCCCGAGGGGAGCCCCCGCCCCCAAAGCGTAGGTGCTTTATCACAGGTGGAAATAGACTGCCTGCCCTGACATCCGTCCCGGGCAGCCGGCTCCCCGCGGCGTGAGTGCTCACTGTGGTCAGCACAGCGGTCACCTGCTGCCACAGCGGGGGGGGGGGGTCGCCGGAGGGAAGTGTTCTGGGGAGAGAGCCATAATAATTTGTTTCATTGTTTCCAGTCGGCTGGGTCATCAGGTTAAACGGCAACACAGACCTTTTAAACAAGTAACCACCTGGTAAATAGATGTGGGAAAGCACCTGTTTGTAGTGTAGCAGATAACTCCTCAGGTATTTGGGTTAACTCTGGGGGCGGGGGGGGGCATTTAGGGAGTGTTTGTCCTTATAGGGTTCTGTGGTCCCCGGGGTTCCTGGGGTTCTTATGACTGCCCGGGACCACATCGTGGCTTCAGGGGCCATCCCCTCAGACATGTGCAGGAATGTGTGAGCCTGAAGGCTCTTTTATGATTATGTCTAGTCGGGAAAAGGAAAGACACTGAAGCATCCACACCCCAGCTTATGAAACTTTGTCATCAAGGAGAGGAAGTCAAGGGTGTTGACTCTGAGCCTCAGAGAAGAAAAAATAAAATGTGTTTGGGAGCTTGGGTGAGATGAGACCTCTAGGTTCAAGTTAATGCAGACTCTGGGGGCAGTGGGTGGCACAGTACCGGTTCAAGAAATGGTGTGTTTTTTTTTTCAATTTATTTATTTTATGTATTTATTTTTGGCTGCGTTGGGTCTTTGTTGCTGCGCGCAGGCTTTCTCTAGTTGTGGCGAGCAGGGGCTACTCTTCCTTGCGGTGCACGGGCTTCTCATTGTGGTGGCTTCTCTTGTTGCGGAGCACGGGCTCTAGGTGCATGGGCTTCAGTAGTTGTGGCACACAGGCTCAGTAGTTGTGGCTCGCGGGCTCTAGAGCGCAGGCTCAGTAGTTGTGGCGCACGGGCTTAGTTGCTCCGCGGCATGTGGGATCTTCCTGGACCAGGGCTCGAACCCGTGTCCCCTGCATTGACAGGCAGATTCTTAACCACTGTGCCACCAGGGAAGCCCGAGAAATGGTGTGCTTTATCTTCTGTGCCGCCGTGTGGCTGCAGTGGCAGGAGAGAAGATAAAGCACAGCAGGGTTTGCCAGAGTCTCAGCTCGTCCAGAAGGAAGGGAGCCCCTTGCAAGGTGCCCAACAGAATGTGCTCTTTTTGTTCCCTGGAGCATAAAGCAGGAAGCAGCCTCCGCGGGGCTTGTGTGCCGCCCACCCCTCCCCCGTGCTGGGAGAACACAGGCTCCTTTCCCTGCTGGGACCAAGTCCCCTTGGAATGGGATAATAATTGCCCCTCTAGATGTTGGAGAAGAGCAAAAGTATGTGAACGCCTGACTTAGCAGGGGCTCAATTTGTTCTAGAAACGCTTCAAAATTACCCCTGGGAGTCAAAAACTTAAGCCCCGTTTGCTGATTTGAACATTTTTTCTGACCCCAAATGATGCATTTTCCCAAGTCTGTCTCTGTGCTGTTGTACTTGACCAAAAAAATAAATAAATAACGACTTTTGCTGTTTTGCTTAAGCTTGGCCGCTGTCATCCTGATGCTCTTGAATGGCGTTGTGTGCTTTCCCCCATAGCCAGAGACCTGGTGGGACCTTGGCTGGGCAGGCTTACGAGCCTGGGGGCTCAGTGCTACCTGCGGTCCCCTCTCCCGGAGGAAGTACCGGAGTCACACGTGCTAAGGTGGCGTCTGCCCGTGGGTCATTCCTTCAGGGCTGAGCAAGAAGGACCTCGCCCTGTGGACATTTGCAGGATGCCTGTGGCCACGCCAGAGCCCTAGGCTTTGAGTCGCCTTGTCTCTGGCCCCTCCCACATGTGACTTTGGGCTCAGGCTCGGTAAGCTCCCCGCACACCCCAACCCCCAGACCCGCATGTCCCACCCTTTCTCACCACTAGGGTCCATCAGTGGGTCCAGGTCTCCGCTGATGGCCATGGTCCTCCCTCCCCCGAACTCCCTCGGTGGGCCTGCAGGGTTTAGGCTTGAACAGGACATGGCCAAGACCCTGTGGGTCCCCGTGTCCGGGGGTGTCTGTCATCCTGGGGTTCACAGGCACCTGGGTAAGGGATCTAAGCAGAGGGAAGGAACTTTTGTCCAAGACAGGCTCGTCTGGAGGGGCAGCACAGATGGGGAGTCTTCAGGGTTCAGGAATAAGACCTCTAAGGTAGTCTTGAATTTCAGCAAAACTTGTTTTTCAAGGCACTCTTGTTTTCTTTTAAAAGAAGGAGGAGGGGGAAGGTCCTTGCAAGGAAACCTAGAAGGAGAGAAACTGACTCCTGAGCTGTCCAGAGCTCGAGGGGCCTAGAGAGCCTGCCCCACCCGCCCTGCTTCACCCTGAAAATAGAGCTGCGCATGCGCTCAATGCGCACACACACGTGCACACACAGATTACACACGTGCACGTCCATGCACACGCTCGCTCTCTCCCCACCAGAGTGCCTGGTCTCTCTTCAGCTGGGTTGTTGAAAACGTCCTGGCGCTCCGTGGGTGACAGAATGGGACAAGACCCGTCTTCTGACACAATGGCCAGCGGACTTCCCTCTCTCAAGGCCTGAGCACTGCGGGGAAGGGCCGGTCAGTGGAGGGGTGGGTGAGGGGCAAGCTGCTCTTGCTGCAGCCGAGACCAATGAGCAGACCCCAGGCCCGGCTCTGTCTGCAGTGGCTGGCCTGTGCCCCACGGCACATGCCCGTCTGCAGTCTTGGTCGAGGCGTGGCCACCCCCGTGCCTGCGAGGGTCGGACCACAGATGGCACACTCTAATCTCAGCTCTCTGCTCGGAGGCTTGGAGGCTCTGGGTTAGCTGTCATCTGAGAGAGAACCCCGAAACGGCGGCCCCTCTCCCCAGAACACAGCTGGCCAAGCACCAACTGTCTGATGTCTGGGTAGAAGGTGGACATTGCAGGATGTGACATGTGAAACTACCCGAAACCTGATGCTGTTGGCGGGAGGGAGGGATAAATTATTGGGAAAATTAAAATATATGTTTGGCACGCTCATAAGATGATTGCATTTGATACATCTTGACGGCAGGGGCCCAGAAGCACAGTGAGAACGTTGTGGGAGGTGCCTGCGGTGTGCCCTGGGTCCCCACAGCTCTCCTCCCTTGCCGGGTCACGTGGCTTCTCTGGACCTCACGCCTCCCATCCCTGATGGCTTAGGGTCTGGATGAGCTCTCTGCCAGGCCCGGCTCCTTCCCAAGAAGGACTGGGCCTCTGAGCCCTCCCTGCCCTCCTGCCAGTCTTGGGAGGAGCACTGGGGGGGTGGGTGCTGCCTTGGTTTCCTGCTCTAACCTGGGGCGGGGACAGCCCCTCCCCCCTTTCTGGGTGCCCCGAGCAGCAGGTGGTTGCATTGTGAAGCCCCTCACAGCACCCGTGTGTGACGTGCCTGGTGTTTGATGCTGCTCGTGGAATCTCCACATGTGTCCGGGACCTCGCACCGTCCACTGCATCCCTTGGGCATGCTTGGTGAAGACAGGGAGCTTTCTCTGTCCTGCTCCCCAGCACTGCCCGATGCCGGCAGGGTGTGGCTGGGTGACTTGGGCTGGCCCTTGGGGTCATGTTTTCGATTGGCGGGTCTGGGCCGTGCAGAACGGCTGTCAGAAGGAGCTTTAGATCACGGATGCGCTGAGTCAGATGAAATTTGGGGGCCGCAGGGCAGTGTCTGTGCTCCGCCTGCCAACCTGCAGGGGCGTGTCCTACCCCCGCCCCAGCTTCTCTGGCAGAGGAGACAAGTCCCGGCACGGCCTCCTGGCTGACTTCAGCGAGTGCCCAGGAAGGAGGACTTGTTCACAGGCCGGTACACCTTTCTGGAATTCCGTGCTGGCAGACGGGGACACTCCTGGGCTGATGCACCGTGACGAGGCCGGTGGCACAGGGCAGGGGCACCCAGCACTGAGCTGGGGTGATGGGTGGGGCTCTTGGCCACCCCTGGTTTCTGGAAGACCAAGAGACTCTGTGGTGGGTCCAGCTGGCCCAGGCACTGGCCACGGGTCAAGGTTGACCTTTACAGGGTGTTTCCCCACAAAGGACATGAGACCAGAGCCAAAGGCTTGGTTGGGGACGAGGCTGCAAGGCGAGGGGATGGAGCCTGTGTGACCAGAGCTTGGTGGCGGGTCACAGTGGCAGGGCCTGAATGGAAACTGCAGAGACCGTGCACGTGCTTTTGATGGATTGGTGTTGGTGGTTGTCGTGGAGCCCGGAGCAGACATTGCATGCTACTGATTTATTTTTTTATTCATTCAGTCATTCATTTAATTTTGGTCCGAAGTACTCGTTTCTACTTTTTGCACTGTTCCTTGAGTAGATTCAGAATTAGGCACGGTCAGGCCTCCTTGTTTTGCATCCAAGCTCAGAAATCTTGGAGACGGTACCAGGCTCCGGCAGCTGGGTATCCTGTTTGCACAGAACCTGCTGGCACAGGCTGTTTTCAGTGAGCACGAGAGGCGCCCTTCCGCTTTGGGGAGACTTGAGCCGCTGTGAAAGCAGTGCCTGGAGGGCACGTCCCAGCAGCGGTTGAACCGCATCTTGGTGCCCACCGTGCACAAACGTAAGCTTCTCTCGTCCTGGAAACGGGGAGGGCCCGGGGAAGAGCACCGACCCAGCTGCTGGGAGCTGGAGGCCGAAAGCATCTCTGCTGGGGCCTGAATCCAGAGCCCCCATGCCCTCTAGGGCGAAGGGACACCTTTCTTCCCCGTTTCCGTTTAGGCAACCAGGGGACTTCATCTTGGAAGGGAAACCGTGATTTGCGTGGATGCTGCTGCTTTGACAGCGTGAGGCGGGAAGGTTCTCCCCCTCCCCTTGCAGTCGGGAGGGCAGGGCCGTGGGCAGAGGGAGTAGTGCTCCGCAGGCCGACCGGGCGCCTGATGCAGGGTGGGCCTGAGTCCCTGAGGGGGCCCTGCCTGCCCCTGAGCTCCCCTGGACCAGCCAGTTGGCCCACGGAGCCAGGGTCTCTTCCAAGCTGGGGCTCACGCATCTGGGGCCGGGGGTCGGGGTTTGCATTAGCGGAGAACTTGGGAAGGCCTTCCTTTCGCCCCGGCTGGTCCGGGGCTGGGAGGTGGTGGGTGGTGAACCCAGCCACCTGGCCCCTTGGTCCATTGACTTCCTCTTTCCTGAGTCATTTTTGAGCACCTCTGTTTGCGCCCTGCCTGCCCCAAACAGGAAGGTAAACAGCAGTGTCCCTGGGTGACCGAGGGCAGGGTCTGGGCTGCTTATCTGGGGAGGCCCCATGGCAGCGCTGGGGCTGAGTGCGGGGGTGGGGCTCTGGTTGGGACCTTCGGGACGGGGGTGGACATCCCTCCAGATGGATATTAGTTCCGTGCAGCTTTTCAGCCCAAACCGCCAGGGCTGGGCACTGTCACTTTGAAAATCCTGCTAATCTGGTAAATGGAGAAATACGGTTTCTGTGCTCTACTTTGTGAGTTTCCGTCCAGTGAGGGTGCAGGTTCTGGAGTGTTCTTTGGCCTTCGCGTCTCCCCTCCGACACCCATCCTCTGCCTGTGCGCTCTGTCACCTCCTGGGTGGCATATTTGGCATATTTTCTAGGTTGTGGGCAGGCTTTAATTGGGAACGTGAAGTTTCTTACAGCAGGGTGTTGTCTTTTCCCCTTATTTTTATGGCCTTTTCCTGTAGAGGTAGGACACGCGTGACGATCACGGCTCAGGGACAGCGGCCTGGGCTCATCTGCGTTGCAGGGGTGATGCGGGGGTCGGGAGAAGTCAGAGAGGATCACTGTGCGCGCCAGCAGGCAGAGTGCTGGGGGGCCACGTGCAGCGTGTGGCTCTTATTTTCCTGACTCGGCTTTGGTGGGCGTGGAGTTAGAGCCAGTCCTTGCAGAAAACAAGTATGGAGTCACTAAATCGTGGTCTATTACAGCGGGCAGGCAACCTGGCTGGCCACTTCGTGTTTGTGGATGGGACGCCATCTGCTATGTGGGTTGAGAGCCCAGGCTCCAGGTTTTAATTCCAGCTTTGCTTCTGAGCGCTGTGTGACCTTTGGCAGATTCCTCACCGTCTCTGTGCCTCTGGTTGTAAATTGGGGAAGGCAGTGGGGCTCTGTGGGACTGAATAGGGCATTCCTGCAGGGAGCTTCCTGGGATGTGTCCTGACAACTCCTTCTTGGGCTCTGGGGACACCGTTGGGGATGGCCTAAGCCACCCGGCAGGGCGGGGCCTGGAGGGAGGGCCTGGTGAGCACCAAGAGCAGGAAGTGGGTCCTCGTGACCGGAACACAGTTTTTGTCCTTCTTACTTGGCCATGGGCTCCGCCTGCTAAGACGATCATGTGTTTTAGACAAAGCAGCCCACTCACGCCCGCAGCTCCGAAGTCCTGCAAGTGTTCTGGGCCCGGGTGCCCGTGTGGTCTCACCCACCCACGTGTCCCATGGGGGTGATCCAGGGATCGCAGACCTGCCTCTGCCTGTTGGATCTTGTCATGAGGCTGCTGTATTTTGAAAAAATCTCCCGCTGAGATTCCACGGAGCCTCTTGTTTCCTGCGAGCCAGGCCAGTTCCTGGGGTTCCCGCATTGAGGCCCCGTCTGTGCTGGGAATCTGAGCTCAGCCTGATGGGGTGTCGTCTGGGCAGCGCTTGCTCAGAGGACAACAGACAGGGCGACATCCTTTCTGTCCTCTGTCACCCCAGCCTTCCAACCAGAATGAGGGGAAGCCACCCTGGATCCCGTGCAGGCTTACCTTCGGGGTCTCTCCACCTGGGGCAGACCTGCTCCCTCTCCAGCGGCTCAAGCCCAGGCCGCCAGGCACCGCTCGCGGGCCCAGCTCAGACCCTCCTTCCCCTCCTCACACGGGGCCTGAGGGCTTTAAAAGGCAGGCCCCCCAGGAGAGGGCGCAGCCAGCCCATCGGTGGAGCTGGGAGAGGCTTTTTCTACCACAGACGATCATTCCAACTAGACAGCTTTCCTTCCGCCGCCCTGGGCATGTCCACACCTGGCCCTGAGCCACCTCTGCTCCTCATCCTCTTGGCCCCTGGAGGAGAGGACGACCCTTTCTGAGCCCAGATGCCCCTGCAGGGCCCGGCCCTCCTGCCCCTCTTCAAGGTTCCAGCTGTCACTTTGCTCACTTCTCTGGCTCACTTCTTCTCACTTCCCCAAGGCTGACCCAGGGTTGCAGGCTTAGCATGCTTCCGCACCGGCGGGTAGTGTTGGCAGCGACCTCTGCTTGCCTTGGGTTCTCCCATCTTGGCCTTGTCCCCCTGTGGCACCGGGGGACCCATCTTGGTCCAGGTCACCGGTGTCCTTGGGGCAGCTAGGACCTTCCTGTTTTCTAGCTAATGTGAGCCTCCATCCCCAGGGGACTCGGGCCCGGCCGGCGCTGACTCAGAATCTGCGATGCTCTGCTGTTCCTTCCTTCATAACCTTATATTGCAGCAATAGTTAAGAATGCCGTGGAGGCTTGGAAACCAGAAAGAAAAAGCACCCATTCCAACCCAGTCTTTACTGTCAATGTGGGGGAAATGGGACATCTTAAACGGACCTGGGCTGCCCTCCCTGCTGACTCCACTCCCAGCCTGCGTGGACAGCCCCTCTGGGTACAGAAGCCTCAGGGCCCCCCGGAGAGCCAGCCGCAAGCTGGTCTGCTTCCCAGATGGGAAAACATCCCCACCCCACCGCCCACTCCTGGACGGCGAGCTGGCCTCCCAAGCACCTAACTTCCCCACATTTAAGACCCTAGACAACCCCACCTCCCAGCGTTTAAACTTTTTCTTCCCATGGCATATGGTCTGCTGAATGTCAGCCCCCAAAGACCTCGCCATCCTGATCCACAGGACCCGTGAATGCTGCTTTACGTGGTAAACAGGACTTTGAGTGGGATGAGGCTCTTGAGCTGCAGAGACGACCATGGATTACCTGGGTGGGCCTACATGGAGATGACCCTGGATTACCCGGGTGGGCCTGCATGTAATCCTAGGGCCCTAAGAAGGGATGGGGGAGGCCAGAGGGTCAGGTCAGAACAAGGAGACGTGGCGATGGAAGCACAGGTTGAGGGAGAGATTGGAAGATGCAGGAAGGGGCTACGAGCCAAGGAACACAGGCGGCTTCTAGATGCTGGAACCGAGGGACTGGGTCCTCCCTGGGGCCTCCGGAAAGGAGCACAGTCGTTCCGACACCTGGGTTTTAGGCCTCTGGCCTCCAGAACTGTGGAGCGCAGTTCGTGTGGTTTCCAGCCCCTGACTCTGGGGTCATTTGCTCCAGCAGCTGCAGGACGCTGTCCAGTGTGTGGCTAGGTCAGCGGCAGGGGTGGAGTCACAGTGACACAAATTTTCTCATTGGTAAAGTGCTGCTTCTCGACAGTGTGAAACCTCTGAAACTTTCGAAGGCCTTGGGACCCCCACGCCCTGTACAGGGCCCCTGAGTGCCCTTCCTGACCCCCAAGTCCCGAGGGTCGACTCCCCGTCCTGCGCACCCAGCACCCTGGCCTGGGGACTCTCTGTGGAGAGGTTAGAGGGGCCCCATCCTAGGAATCTCTTAGAGCTCAGCGGGACCCCATTCTCAGGTCCCAGAATGACCTCCACGTGTCCCCGGGTGGCACCAGGGGCTCCGACATGCTGGCTCTGGGCTCCGACTGGCTGATGGAAGCTTGAACGGGGGAGGGAGGAGGGCGGACAGAGGGCAGGTGAGCGGGGCCGGGGCAGACGTCGGGACGCCCGAGAGTGCCCGGACGGGCCTGTGGGCAAGGGGACTGTGTGTGTGTGGGGTCTCTCCTGCGACTCTCTCTGGCAGGGCCCTCGCAGGGCAGGGGTGGGTGTTATCGTCCACAAGGTCGGACAGCAACCCCCTCTGTTCTGTTTTTGGAGAATGAGGCAAATGGCACAAAAGCACATTCCCAGAAAGTGCCAATTCTGCCCAGTGTCCTGGCGTGTTGCAGAAAGGGTTTATAAAGTAAAGCTGACCAGTTGCCGAGCAGGTGGACAGTACTCAGTACTTGTGGAACGGACCAGTGCTTGTCAGCTTCCAACCATCTTGGGTGCTGGCTGGACCTTCAGTTATCTGGGTGCTGGGTGGACCTTCAGTTATCCGGACGCCGAGTGGACCTTCAGTTATCCGGATGCCGAGTGGACCTTCAGTTATCCAGATGCTGGGTGGACCTTCAGTTATCCGAGATGGACCTTCAGTTGTCTGGATGCTGGGTGGACCTTCAGTTATCCGATATGGACCTTCAGTTATCCAGGTGCTGGGTGGGCCTTCAGTTATCCAAGGTGGACCTTCAGTTATCTGGATGCCGGGTGGGCCTTCAGTTATCCGGGTGCTGGGTGGACCTTCAGTTATCCGAGGTGGACTTTCAGTTATCCGGTGCTGGGCGGACCTTCAGTTATCCGAGGTGGACCTTCAGTTATCTGTGCCAAGAGACTCGGTGGCCGGTGGGAACTGGTGGCCAGACTTGCTTCACTTATGAAAACGGCCAGACTGGCCCATCTGTGAGGTGGCTCCTGACAGGCAAACTACATCTTCATTTGCCTTCACGTACTGGGTGTTGTCACCTCTCCTCCGGCACAGGGACCTTTCTCAGATCTCACGCACTCAGAGAGACCAGGGACGTCCGGGCAGGGCGTGTGGCTGAGAGCTCAGCCTGGCTCCCGCAGGCCTGGCTTTGTACCTTCTGGGCGGCCAGAGACGGAGCCCAGGGTGGCAGGCAGCCAGGAGGGGTTGGGGGCTGTGCCCGTGACCCTTGGGTGCAGTTTGCTCTTGTTCCCATCCCCCGACTCCCAGAAGTGGATGGGCCCCCCGCCTCAGGCCCTCTGTAGGCCAGCTCAGGAGCGGCCAGGGCTGGCCCAGCCCAAAGGTCACTTCCTCAGGGGACTCTGCGGGGAGGCTGTGCAGCTCCTCCCCAGGGTCATGGGACAGAGGAGGGGCAGGGCACATGTCTCTGCTTGGATTCAGAAATCCAGGGCCTTTGGCGGCAGCGTCGTCCATCATGGCTGGTCACCCTGGTCTGTTCGGTCCCAGCTGAAGACCCTGCTCACCAGGTCTCTGCGCAGGTTGTACTGGGTTTTGAACCCTAAGTAGCTAGTAGACGATGGGGAGTTGAATTCTAAAGCCGCAGCTCTCACCTGCCCACTGGATTGGAAATCAGCCCCTCCCCGCCATCCACCTTTCCCTGCGTTTCCCCAGTTACATGCGAGCATCCCTTGGGAAGGATGCAGGATCGACGCTTCCAGGGGCGCCGTCTCACTCTGAGTTTCAGGTGTTTGGAAGCATCTGATTTGACCTTTGCCTTTCTCTTCTACAGAAACAACCCTCGTGCCTTAATGTGCTTTTACTAAAGGGCCTTTTTGAGTGATGAGGAGTCTCTCCTGTTTTCCTGGCTCAGGACATGCATGTTTGGGGAGCCACTTCTTAAAGGGCAGTGCTGGGCCTGAGCTTCTGGGAGACACGGGTCACGGAGACGGGGGTGGGATCCGCGGAGATGCCTTCCTTGTGCCACGGTGTCCCGAGCGGACTTCGTCCTATCAGCGGTGACGGTCGCTCGCTGTGACTGCCCGAGCTTCGGGGCGCCCGTTCTCTTTCCCTGTGCCTGTTGACCAGCCCCCCCGGACGCCCCCCGCACGCCCTTCCGTGTGCCAGGGCCCGGCGTCCCTGCGACCGCACTCTTGGGTGTCCTTGCTCTTCCCCGTGGGTCACGGCTCTGGGTCCCGGCCCGGCCGCCCCCCGTGCCAAGGGGTCTGGGCTGTGCGTCCTGCCCCCCGCCGTCCCTCTGCTCCTCCTTGGTGGTCAACATGCCGACCCTGCCGTTCCGTGAGCCCCGGCTCACCCAGGACACGGGCGGGAAGACACCGCACAGGCCGCGGTGTAACCTGCTCTCAGGTAAAGCCGTCCCCCTGTAAGCTGTGGCTGCATCGGCCCCGGTGAAGCCACACCACCTCCACCCCGGCCTGCGTCACCCCCGAGGCCAGGTCGAGGTGCCGCTTTGTGGCCTGTGCCGTTCCCGGGCCGGTGGCTGCCTGTGAGGTGGGGGGACACTCATGATGGGAGGTGGGGCTCCGGCTTCCGGGGTTGGGGGTGGCTGCTCGCACCTGCTTGGGCCCCAGGTGGGTGCACTGGTGCAGGTTGCCCTGACTTCACTTTGCACTGAGCACAGGAGTTCCCCTCTCACGATTCACACCCCCCCCACCTCTGAGCTCTCTCATCGCTAATCGAGGCTGTGAGGCCCCTCAGATGAAAGCCCCTTTGTGCACAGCCTGCAGCTGGCCCCGCCCTGGGCTGGCGCTCACGGCCTGAGCAGGTGCGATGGCCCTCTCACCACAGGAATGTCCCCACGAGACACCAAGAACAGCTTCCTCCTTTATTCGTGTTATCAGCTCATGACGCTGCGATTTGGGTCCAGTTATATCTGGAGAAGGTCGTGCTGTCTAGACGCTAGTCCAGCTCGGTTGCGTCTCCTCCTCGCTCGTATCCCAGCAACAGGATTACGGCTGGCGGGATGGCATTCCTGTAGCCCTGAGAGAGCGGGTTCCCTGTCCTTCCACTCTCCGGAACCTTCTGGGGCCAGCGGTGGGTGTGGGCAGCGAAGGCACTTGGACCCAGCTGCCCTCAGGCTACCAAGCGTTAGCGGTGCAGGACTCCCAGCGAGAAGGAGCGGCGGCTCCGGACCCAGGGGCCTCCATGGGGAGCTGTGCGTGGCGAGTTCCGTGGTCCTGCTGCACACTCCTGCCTTTTACCAGGAAGGGCAGGGATGCTGATGGCCCGCCTGTGCTTCTCAGTGTGCCCCCGACTCAACAAGCTGGAAGGCGGGCCCCTCTCTGCGGCTCCCGACGGGCTCCCCAGCGGCGTCTGCACTGGCGCCTACTCTGTGTCAGGTTGGCTGGTGCCCGTGTGGGTCCCGCTCAGCACACTCTAGGCTCCTTGAGGACAGACGGGCAGACGGAGGGCCTCTGGGTGAGACTGGACTTTGTCCCCGGAAGTGTTTGCAGCCCTGTTTCATCCTTACTGAAATTTACAATCCTGTGCCATGTGTTTAGCGCCCCTTGTGAGGAGACCCGTGGCCCACGTTCAAGGACCACCTGTGCCTCTGACCCCAGGAGTGACAGTGGGTGGGCTGAGCAGTAGGAATGGTCCCATCGCAGGGTCAGCGGTAGTCGGACGGGAGCAAGAAGGAGGTGAGTCCGGTGAAGGGAGGTTGAGGCCCAGTGTGTACAGAGCAGCAAGGCTGTGCTGAGTGAGGAAGAGTCCTGACTACTTCACCTCGGAGCAGAGTTCCACACGGCCGGCAGGGCCTTCCTGCATCTCGCTGTCCTTTTGGGGCCTCGGTCAGGGGACGCTCCCTCCTCCCGCTCTGTCACACGGCCCCTGACACAGCCCGGAGGTGGGGAGGGGGTGGGGGTACAGGGTCCCGAGCACACCCTCCTTCCCGACCACAAGGCCATGGGTGGACATTTGAGTGCAGCTCCCGTCTGTGGGCACCAGATTCCTCCGCTCCTGATGGTAAGGCTAGTTTGCAGTTAGCAGATTCCAGAACCGCTCACAATGAGAAGCTAGGTCTCCGCATGCTACTTATTATGCTTTCATTTGATTAGTAACAGTCCCTTCCATCTGGCGATTCCTGCAGGTGCCTCCCACGGGGTTGGAAGGGGTGGGCGCATGGCGGGGGGTGACAGGTGGCGTCTTTGCTCCTAGCTGACCGAGGCTCATGTCATTTTAAGTTCAGCCACGTGCGGGGGGTGCCTTCCTGACACGAAGCCCCAGGTACTGGGCAACGACCGGTGGGCGCTGGGGCTGGGAGGGCCGTCAAGATCTTCTGGGCACCGGACGCCGGGCACCTGCTTGTACTGGAGGAGCGAGAGCTCTGCGCAAATGTCCTCGGCTCCAAGGGCCCTGGGTCACCGGCCTGTGGGACTTCTGGGCGGCTGTGGCCCTCACGCCCACGGTGGGGGGGCCCGAGCCCACCCCACACTCGACTCGGCCCACACCTCCTTTCCTTCCACCCGGACAGCACACACTCACAGGCTCACCCTGAGGTTTAACCAAGTGGCATCTGCACCCCAGGTCAGCTCCTTGCAGCCTCGCCGCCCCCATCCCCACCCCCCACACGCAGCTTCCTCCCGAGCTGTCCAGCCGCCAACCTGCCCCTCGTCCCGCGGAGCCCGGGAAGGGGGTCCTTAGCTGGCCACTGGTCCAGCCCGGCCCCCTCTCCCCAACCCTGCGTCCACCTGGAGGGAAGCGGCTACAGGCCCATCCGGGCCCCCCCACTCCCTGCTCCATGCCAGCCTCTCTGTGGCCTGGGAAGGAGATGGTGGGCCGTGGCCCAAGGGGCACCGGGACGGCCACCCCAGGGGACGACGCCCGCCTTCGAGTGTCCACCTGCTTCTCCGTCTACCCCGTCCCTGCCTGGTGGACCTCATCTACCCCCTGGACCCGACGCCTGCACCTCCACTGTGGCCGCTGACCTTTCCCCTGCCCAGTGCCCTGGGCATCAGTGTCTGGCTGCCATCCTCCCCCAGCGCGGGGACCTGAGGCCCCCAGCACCTAACGTCATGCCTGGCCCACAGCTGGGGCTCGTAAATGCTTCCCAGATGCATGAATGGACTTCTGAGGGCTTCGTGAGAATGATGGCTCATGCACTTGGCCAGAGCGCACGGCCGGCCCTGCCTGAGGTCTTGGCGGTGCAGCTTCGCGGGGCGAGGGCCTGGCTTAGGTGCGCAGTTACTGGGGATGCAGAGGCGTTCCTGCACCCAGGGGTCACCAGGGGGTTTGCCCGCTCCTGTGCGGGCTTTGAAGGTGTGCGGACGCTGGTCGCCGTGGAGCTGCAGGAATGGGAGAGAGACGCTGAAGCCCACGGTCTGGCCCGGCTCCCCTCACCGGCTGGCCACCGCGCTGGATGCTGGATGTCAGCAGACACGGAGCAGACGAGGTCCTGCTGCAGGAGGCCAGGCCGTGCCGGGAGGGGCTCGGATGGCTGTCTCGGGGTCGTGAGGCTCACGGGCTCTCCCTGGCCGAAGGGCCGCTGTCCCCACAGGGAGATGGGGGTCTGCGGGGGAGACCCCTCAGTCCTGGAGGGCAGTTTCTAGGAGGTTCGAGAGATTTCAGGGGCCCTGACTTGTGGCCAGCCATCACCGCTACCTCTTCCTTGTCCTCAGGGCACATTGCGCTGGGAGATGGGGTCACTGAGCCTCGGGGTCTGATGATGAAGCCTTGCTGGGGCTGGGCGCCTTCGAGAGCGTCCGTCTGTCCTGGGTGTCCCCAGGCGGGACAGAGCACAGGAGGCCAAGGCCGCAGACCGGCCTGGACAACCTGCCTCGCTGGGTGACCGTAGGTCGCCTTCTCTGAGTCCTGGTCTCCCAGGGGCCGCCCTCACTGCCGTGTGGGCACCTTGTCCCAGCCCTGCTGTGGGACCCCGTCAGCGCCGAGCTCCTCAGCATGAGCCCTCAGGCCCCCCTGAGCCCCTCCCCGTTTTTGGAAGAATGACTTCCTTCTCACCCCAGATGTATGGTCAGCAGCTGCAGTGGCACCTTCCCCAGGTTGAGCCAGCTCCTAGGAGCCGTCTGAGGACCGGGCTCTGCAGCGCCGTCCCTGCGGGCAGTGGCCGGGTGCGCCCAGTGTCCCCAACCCAGACGTTCCTGCCACGCGTCTGATTTGGAGTGTAAGGTGCAGAACGCGCGTGAGGCTTGAGAGGCTGGACAGAGGAGCCCCCGCTCCCCTCCGGGGTCTCAGTGCCTGGGGAGCCCGTGTCCAGCCAGCCGTTCAGCGGCCTTCTGGCCGGAACCACCAGACAAACTGCACTGGGCCTGGGGGAGCTGGGCTTCCCCTGCCACCCTGGTGGGGCAGCCCTGAGTGCCCAGCGCTGGTGCCGTGGGGTCGGGAGAGGGTCTTCCGCCCGAGGACCCTGGTGGGCCACCTCTTTGCCTGAGCGCCCAACGGGACACCCGTGGTAGCACCTTAAGGGCATGTCGATTCCCACAGCAGCTGAAGAGCGCGCCCACACCCACCGAGCGCCTCTGTACAGCGGGGTCCTGGCCGTGGCTGGGCTGAGCACACTCGGTGCTGCCCGTGGCAGGCCTGTCAGACTCTGGGAGTGGACACGAGATCCCTCTCGCTGGGAGGCCCTGGAGTGGGTGGGGAGGTGGGCAGGCTGCCGGTCATCACGCCTGGTGCCCAGCTCTGCCGTGTGTCAGCTGCGGGGCCCGGGCGAGTGTGCAGGGGACGCCGCAGCATGGTGACCACCCGGGGCCAGCCCTGCGCTGGCCTGGAGTCCCCCGCAGAGAGTCACCGGACGGAAGGGACACTCTGCTCCCATTCTCACTTCAGAATGGCCCCCAGTGTCTCGTGCTGCTCTGGTTGAGAGGGCTCAGGAGGATGCTGTGGCAGAGGAGGGGCCCATCTCGAATGTCGGCCCCCGAGACCCGGTCCAAGGTGTGGATCGAGCCCCTCAGTTCAGGGGGCACAGGGGGATGGTGGCTGGATGCCTGTGGTTTCCGTCCTGCACTTTGGAAGGTCAGGGCACCGTCCTCCGCCCGCAGCTCCCTCTGTGGGGCCCACCGCTCACGGACCCCCCCGGCCTCCCACAGGTCTGACGAGGCCCGAGGCTGGCTGTCCCCCTTTCCGCCTGGTGACCTACCTCGTTCAGATTGCCCCGGGCAGCCCCCGGAGGGCCTCAGGTTACTGGCCCCCCCTGTAAAGCCCCCTGAAAACCCTGGTGTCACATCAGGATCTCTAGGAGGTGGCTGGCGCCAGCCCAGACCTGGGACACTGCCCAGTTCTCAGGCGTCCCTGAGGGCCACAGGCAGGGTCTGCAGCCCCCGGTGGTGGCCTGGGCTGGGCCGTCGGGTGGGCCCCGGTAGAACCCGTGCTGATTAAAACAATGACAGCAACAAACCCGAAAGTTCCCAGATGCCAGAGGCTGCAGCTGGCTGCTTTCCGTCTTACTGTCACTTTGGGAAGGAATTTAAGCTGTGTGCCTGTCGGCCTGTTGATCTTCATCCGCGTGATCCCGTCCCTGCCTGTGGTTTCTCGTTCTCTAAACCTCCGTTTTCTGCTGTCAGGATCCCTCCTGTGCTCTAAGGCCGGATGGCACTGCGGGGGCCCGGGCGGGACTGGCTGGCGCATGTGGCTGCCCCCAGGGGCCTCCTGCAGGGGCCAAGGTCCCCCGGGTGTGTCCTGCATCCCTGCCTTCCCCAGCTGTGGCCCTGGTCCGGGGGGCGTGCAGAGCTGGGGCTCCAGACATGGGGTGCCAGGAAGGAAACGCCCCTGCCTGAGGACTTGGCGTGGGGTGACTGGGGGCCTCTGGGGAACGCCTGCTCCCCACGTCATCCAGGAGGGCTCCTCCCAGGGCCTGAAGGACGTGGCTGTGCGCTGCTATGAACCTAGTGCTGTCTGACTTTAAACCCTGATAAATTAGAGAGAGAGAGAGACAGAGAGGGAGAGAGAAAGAGAGAAGGAGAGAGAGAGAGAGAAGGAGAGAGAGAGGAGCCTGAGCATCCAGCTCCAGGCCCCAGGATTCCTGTTCGCCGACGCAGAAACGCAAACCTCAGGGCCACCTGCGACTCCCGCGTGGGTGAAGCACCTGCTCCTGACCCAGCGACGTCTTTTTTGCTGGAACGTCGTGGAGCATCGTCTGTGGTTCTGTTCACCTCTTTAACCTGGACGAGAATTCGGGAGGGGCTGAGCGCGAGTCCCCTTGGTTTTCCCGCCTTTCTGCAGGCGCCCTGCCCGGCGTAAACGACAGCGAGTGTTCTTAAGCCGCTTGTCTTTGTCTGCGTCTTTCCAAAGCCCTGAGCCCCCTTCAGAGGCCGGTCCCTCTGAGCGCCTGTCTCGGTGGATCGTTTGATACCTCAGTACATTGAGCAGTTTCAGGAACAAGCACGCGGCCGATGCGAGCTGCTGTTGGGGTGAGGGCCGAGGTGACGGGGCACGAGGGAAGGGGCAGCTGGGGAGCTGGACCACGGGCCATGTGTGCAGGTGAGGGGGCCTGTGACCCCCAGACACTGGGGAGCAGAGTTCCAGGTCCTCCCGCCCGAGCC